>NC_069657.1:437929490-438238062 GCF_027244095.1 Hemicordylus capensis | reverse complement strand
GGCTCTTGTCTTTGTTTAAAAATGGGGGGGGGGATTTCTGTTCGATTATTGGCCGATTTGGAGCCAGATCACGGCTCAGGAGGAGCAGCCGAGCAAGGTAATCAGCCCCCCCCCCCCGGTGAAATTTGGCTGATTTTCGACCGGGAACCTAACTCCATTATCCCATAGGTTCCCTTAACTTGATATTCACGGTTTCCATATCTGTGGCTGCAGCCCAGAATGGAACCTCCGCAAATATCGCGGTCCACCTGTATACACTTGCACCGGAATCCAAGAGAGTGAACATAGTAGCCCACGGGAAAACATGCGGGTAAAAACAATTAGTAGTAATGGGAAACTATCATCCTCATATCAGTTGGGAGACAAACTCTGCTAAGCATGGAATCTCCGAACACATGTCTGACATAACCTGCTGACAACTTCCTCTTCCAGAAGGTGGAGGACGGAAAGAGGAGCTCAGCTCTCCTTGATCTGATTCTGAGCCAACAAGGAAAAGTTGGCCAGTGAGGGTGAAGTGATAGGAACTTTGGGGGAGAGTGACTATGTAATATTGGAATTTTTGATCTTATGTCAACTAAAGGTAGACTTAAGTCAATTCTGTACCGTAGATTTCCGGAAAGCTCATTTCAATAAACTCAGAGACGTGCTGGGTATGGAATGGAATATTTATTTTGGTCATTGACCAGACAATGAAGTGCTAGGTAGGATTCCTTGGTTAAAGAAATGAATGGGGAAGGAAGCCCAAGATGGGTGGGACTGCCTAAAGAAGGAGTTATTAAAGATGCAATCACAAACATTTCCGATAAGCAAAGAAAATAGAGGGGAAGATGAAACAATCAATGTGGCTATGCAAAAAGTGTAGTGATGTGCTAGAAATAACCTGTACAAGAAACGGAAGGACAGATCACCAAAGAGAAGTAGCCCCAAATTGTAGGAACAGTGGTTGACATACAGACAAAGTTAGTCAATAGTATTAGGAGTTATTCTAAAGAACTATTTAATTTCAGTAGGACTCCCAGTGAGTAACAGACCTTTGGTCTGATCCGGGAAGGCTCAGTTATATTATGAACCCCACCTCAGCCTAGGCATGGATGCAACAACTGTAAAGCAACCCCAAAAGACATATCCCAACGAGGAATGGGAGAGCAGTGAACACTGTTCCCTCTAAGGTGTGCGCACATGCCCACAAATTTTCTGATGTCCACTCAGTTAATTTTAGATCCCGCTCAGGTTGAATCGGGAAAGCCCCACTCTGAATGCATATGTGCGCACACAGTGCCTCAATACTGCTGCCCAGAACAAAACTCATTCCACACAGAGATGAGGGGAAAATGGAGGGACCACTGGCAGTGAACCCCCCTGAAATTCCCTTTCTCAAGGCCTTTCGAAGCCTGCCACCAATTGTGGACTGGAAGACTTCCGGGTCCCCTTCCAACTCTGACATTCTGCGATTCTAGATGCAGCTGTTTGTCAGCTAGCCACAATCTTCCTCAACTGATAGATGATATTGTCTTGATTGCTTGTTGCCTTCCCTCCCACCAAGCCAGGAAAATTGAAGGATAGCTGCACGCAAAATTAGAAGCAAATTGGCGGGGGTGGGGGGATCTATATTAATTAAGTGAAGGCATTTTAAAAAAATTATGTAATACCCAACGAGCCTGGGTTGTACAAATGGATCAGGTTACACATGTTCTTGTAACCCAGCTATCTGTGTGACTAGAGCTGTGTGGTACAGGGAAATAAATTAATTGCTTGCCTTTCACTGCTGTGATTTTTGAATTTTAACAAGCAGTTCCTATATGAGTAAAAAAAAGAGAGATGAAAATAACCACAGAAGCCTTCTGATAGTGTGTGTGTGTTTGTGTGTGTGTGTTCAGAATTGACAAAGGTGAAGAAGTTCACTCCTGATAACACAACCACTAAAATACAATGATATAGAAAATGGCTCCCCCCCCCCCCCCCGCAAAAGGCAAACTGGACATTGAAGGAAGAATTAGGGCCATTTGCTTTTGCCTGCCTGTTTCGGCTTCCACAAGAAAGACATTAAGGTCGTTCTCACAACCAAAAATGTTGGGGGTAGGGAGGGCTGGTGGGGAGGCAGGTGCAGCTCAGCCGCTCACACCGCACACGAGCCATGCTGTGACAAGCGGCAGAGCCAGGAGCAAGAAGAGGAAGTCTGTCGGCATCCCACAATTCCCTGCGCCAGGAGTGCGGTGCATTGAGGGATTCCCCCTCGGCTGGTCACTCTTGCTGCCTGGCTTCCTGAACACTCGGGCTACAGGCAGCCCGAACATTCACACAATGGGGAGTGGAGTAGAAGAGCATGCTAAAAAAAAAACCCGGGCTACCTTGTCACGGAGGGCCGGGATTGAGAGCGATCCTCGCGCTTCTCACAACTAGGCTATCCCCTGCTAGGGCTGTCCCGCCCTAGCAGAACTGACAGGACTGTGGCTTCCCCCTGTTATTTGTCCCCTGGACTTCCCAAGTCCTCTCCTTACTGAGGGTCTTCTGGATCCAGGGTCATGGCATTACCACCCTCCACAGAGTGCTGTAGCCCCTGAATGCTCTGCAGCTGAGCTGGCCATTTAAAAAAAAAAAAAACATACAGGAGATCCAAGCGTTTCCCTCCAGCTGTTGGGTCTAATTTGACTTGGTTGTCCCATCTAGGCCTGCTCAACTTTGCCCCCCCCCCCCAGCGGTTTTTGGACAACAATTCCCATAATCCCCAGCAAAGTGGCCAATAGCCAGGGATTATGGGAATTGTAGGCCAGCATCTGCAGGAGGGCCAAAGTTCAGCAAGCCTGATCTAGGCCAATATTGCCTACCCTGGCTGGTAGCAGCTCTTCAAAGTCTTAAAAGGATCCTTGCTAGGATGATCTCTGTCTAACCAGAGATGTCAGGGACTGACCCAGGATGCCCCACATGGTAATGATTGTTCTTGTTCTAAGAAGAGCCGACAAGGTTTTGGACTGAACCATTTCGGTGAGAATAATAGAAATGTGTGGTAGATGCCATTTCCTTAATATAGCTATTAAATCCCTGACATCCATTCAGGGCCCATTCAAATTTGGAGACCAAACAAGTGCTTTGCTCTTAAATTCCCACTTACGTTTTCTTTGCTTAATGTATTAATCATTTTAATGTTTGCATTTTCAACCACTCTGAGGTGTAGGGCCAATTCTGAGGCAACAACAAATGAATGCTCTGATTTCTGAAGGGGATTTCTGAGACAAAGAACAAGGAATTGTGAAGGGTTGAGCACATGGTCCAGCAGAACATGCCTTGCTTCAGCAGATGTTGCTGGAGAAATACAGCACAGCTCTGATTAAAAAGCTGGCAAACTTATTCAGCGGCAGGGCCAGGTCAAAAAAATAGCTGTGAACTTTGTAAATTTATAAATATTAAATATCAATAAATAAAATCCATAATAAATATCAAGGGTAACCACTGTAAATGGAAAAGGGAGCCCCCTTCTGAGTCCCTGAAGTTCAACTGATGGCAAGGGATTGGATGGTCTCGCCATATGGAATCCTCTCCAGAAGTGTCTGACTTGTCTAGCTTACTCTCTGTTTTTAAGAAAGAGATACCAATGGTGTTATTCTTACAGACATTTGGAGGGAGAAGGAAGTTTAAGATGAAATTTAACTGCTGATGTTTTGGCTGTGCTGCTGCGGTGCTCAGAATCTGATTTTTTTTTTTAAAGTGTTTAGATTATGAGTTTAGTGTCACACTAGATTGGATGTTAAATGTATCAACGTCTTTCGGTGTTGTACAACCTTGTTTAATTAAAATAGCAAATGATCTGGATTGGGAGCACAGTGCAGTAGAAGTGGGGATTGGGGCCGTAACTTGGTGGCAGAGCATCTGATCTACATTCAGAATTTTCATTAAAACAATCGCAAGGCGGTTTACAAAACATTTAACACAAGACTATAAAACAGTTACACAATAAAAATATTAAATTGGAATATAAAAATACAAATCTAATTAAAAGTTTAAAAACATGCACAAGACCATAGAATACAAAGCAGCCGCGACAAAAACAATACTCATATAAACGCCTGGGCAAAAAGCCAAGATTTAACTTGCTTTCTAAAATGGAGAATGAAGAGTGGATGCCCCCCGGGAGAGCATTCCAAAGTCTGGGGGCAATTACTGAGAAAGCCCTGTCCAGTGTGCATGACAGCCGAACTTCCCTCATTGTCAACATGCGGAGCAGAGCCCCCTCCCATGACCTCGTCAAGACAATTTTGAGCTAGATTAGGGCTGCTCAGCTTCAGCCCTCCTGCAAATGTTGGTGTACAATTCCCATAATCCCTGGCTATTGGCCACTGTGGCTGAGGATTATGGGAGTTGTCTAAAAACAGCTGAGGAGCCTAAGTTGAGCAGGCCTGAGCTAGATGGACCAAGGGTCTGACTCGTTATAAGCTTCCTGTGTTTCTATTGCCCCTCTGGACAGTCAATAAGCAGTCTCTGGTTGATACAATGTTTTGTGTTAAGATTGCTATCTCATTTTCTTTGATGTAAACCCTTGAGACTACCTTGATGGGGACACCCATGCTGTGATAGATTTGCACAGGTTGGATCAGGCTCTTCGAGTTGCTTAGTTGCCCCCTAGTGGTGATAAGAGAGCCGCAGAATACACCATTGCCATGGCTGTAGAGCCAGGTATTTTGTCCAGGCATCACCCCTTGCAACATGCTGACATTCAACCATGCAATTTGCTTGGGTCCTTCTAGTGAGTTTTTACTTAGCAGTGACTTGAACTCAAGCCCATATGGAATGCTATTTAGGCCACACTGGTTCTCAGCTTGGTCTGCAAAGTAAAGTAACAAAGTGAAGGAAGAACCCAATGGTCTCTGTTTGGTCAAAGGGACGGGAGATAAGAACATAAGAACAGCCCTGCTGGATCAGGCCCATGGCCCATCTAGTCTAACGTCCTGTTTTGCACAGTGGCCCACCAGATGCCACTGGGAGCCTACAGGCAGGAGTTGAGGGCATGCCCTCTCTCCTGCTGTTACTCCCCTGCAACTGGTACTCAGAGACATCCTGCCTTTGAGGCTGGAGGTGGCCTACAGTCCTCCGACTAGATCATTTGCTGAAGTCCATAATGCTGTGTGAGAGGGACAAAATCAAATGCCTCATTGGTAGCCCTTATTATTGTGGCAGTGGCAATTAATGGGGAGGAAAGGCCGTGATAAGGTTGGATTAATTTTCAGTTGTGCCTTAATGTCATCAGTGTTAGGCAAAGGGTGGACTTAGCTAACCAAGTAAAATCCTAGCACATGAGGAAGAAATATAATAGCATAATAATAACATATCCTCTGTTGCTCCCAGGAAATTAAATATGTTTCATATGTGAAAGACCTAGGTCATGATCCTCTAGGAAATCATTTTGGACTTTTTAACAAAATCTTATTGCCGCAGTCCTCAGCCATCTTCTAATTTTAAAAATAGAAAAAATAATAATAATAACTTCAATATACAGGGCTTCCTGACATGCTGTACGTGACAGTGCTCTCAATGCATGAAGAATGTGGGCTTCTTTTTCCCCGTCTCCACAATTCCCTTATTTAAGCATCTCCAAAATAATTTTAATTGTGCCTCTGCAGTTTTATCTCAGTCATTTCAATTTCAGTGGCACAGATAAAGAGGAATGCTCAGGTGCTGCCGGCACAGAGAATGTCTCAGACATTCTTATAAGTGCCTTTAAGAGGGGCTGAGACAGATTCATAGCTTTGCCAGTGGGTGGCTATTAGTTATGATGGCTGCTTAGCCCTTGCACGTCCAGAGTCACTGCAGTGTGCATCTGGATATGATCTGCTGGGATCAACGGTGGGAGAGCTCTCTTGCCTTCCAGCCCTGCTTTGTGTGGGCTTCTCTGAGCAGTCCACTATTGGAAGCAGGATGCTGGACTTTGCGGCTGGGGGGGGGAGCCATTGTGGCTTGGAATGATGGGAGTTGTAGTCCAACAACACCTAGGGACCCGAGATGGAGAACCAAAAGGCCATTGTGGCCAGAGGCACCCTTACCCTTGGACTTCAGTGCCGAAGTCCGGGGCCTCCACACCCCCTGGGGCCCCCTCAATCAACTTCAGTCTGTCCTGGGTGGTGTGGTCTGTGCCTTCAAGAACCTACTTGTGAAAAAATGATGCTTAACTTGCAGCGGGTGGAGTGGGGGGGCGGGGCCCCAAAGGCCTTTAGGTCCTGGCTCCATAATTACCTAGGTGCACCTCTGATTGTGGCTTGGGATGATGGGAGCTCTAATCCAACATCTGGGAGCGCAAAATTGAGAACCTCTAGTATATAATAAACGGGCCAGTTTAGATGTCAGTTAAAGCTGAGCTCCTCACGACATCCTTCAGCCTAAAGAGCACTCTCTCCCCACTCCCATTGCTGCACAGTCCTATCTAGAGATGTGTGAACAGGTTTGAATCTGAACCTGTTCGAAATCAAACCGGTTTGGTTCAACACCTCAATGTTGAGCCGACCCCCACCCACCCACTTTGGCTCAATGTTGGACGGATGCACACACACACCTGGCTGTTGGGGGGGGGGCTTCCCACGGGTTTTTTTAAAGTACTTACCTCCTGGGGGGGTGTCTCTGAGGCCATGGGGGGAGGGGTCCGCAGAGGTTTCCCCTCCCCCTGCCGGCCTTCCTTATGTAAAAAATACCTGATTCCAGTGATCTTCAGCCTGTTCCGGGTCTTTCTCCCCATCACGGTAGCCATTTTGGAGGCCATTGCCCATGTACCATGGGCCCTGCGTGGCCAGGTCATGACCCAGGCCACACGGGTGTCCGTTGTGCATGTGCGGCAGCTTCCAAAATGGCCAGCATGACAGTGGAAAGGGCTGGAGATCACCCGAACTGGATGATTTTTGACAAGGAAGGCCGAGGGGGGCCTCCACGGACCACCACCCCACATAGCCTCGGAGAACCCCCCCCCCTCCGAGGGGGTAAGTCAAAACAGAAAATAAAATAATTTTTTTAAAAAATATATTCACGAACCCTCACACACACACACACACACACACACACACACACCCCAAGCTGAACTGTATCAGGGGGATTCAAGGGTGGCAAAACCAAACTGGCCTGGCCCAGTTTGAGACCGATTCAGACTAAAACCAAACTGGGCCAGCCATTTTTGTGCACAACCCAAGTCCTATCTAGATTACGATAAACTGAGATAGGCGATAATGTCTGAACTGACCACTCTCAGTTTATTCAAAACTACGTGCTTCAGAACCTGAGATCTGAACCCTGAGGGTTGAAGTAAGTTTCAGATCTCAGGTTCTCTGCAGCAAGTAGATTAAAATAAGACAAGATTGATCATGATATCCTAATCCACCATTCTCAGTTTTTCCTAACCTAGAAAGGATCTAGACTCTTGTGCAGTGATGGGAGGAGGGAGTATGCAATCCTAAGGCTGAGGGACATCATGTGGAGCTTGTCTTTAACCAAGGATCCATCTGAACCAGTCCTATGATTTGGACTGAGGAGACCTATTTTCAGATCCCTGCTAGGCACACTTGGTGATCTGGGTTCGTTACTTTTTCTCAACTTGAACAACCCTATAAGTTCAGAGAAGTCTTGTTTGGTCAATATGCAAACATGCAGGCTATCCCTTCCCCATGCATTGTGTTGCTTCTTTTAGATCACATATCTTAGATTGTAAGCCATTAGGTAAACTATGAACAGCCTTGAGTGCTTGGGCAGAAAGGCAGTATATAAATGTAGCAAATAAAATAAATACAAGTTTGATTTTTAAGAAACTATAAATATTGTGTGGGTCCTGAACTGACAGTTGCATATTAGCTCCCACAAGCAGGTTAAAAAATATTTCTCAAAAGCACTGGAATGACAAAAGGCCTATGGGTAGATTAATATGCACTGATGGAAATGTGCCAAATACCAAATTATGCATTGATGGAAATATACATTAGTGAAGATGTACCAAAATATGCATGGATGGAGATGTACAAAATACCAAATCCAAAAAATGATTTCTCAGAAGCCCTGGGTGACAAAAGATTAATATGCATTGATGGAGATGTAATTGTTTGTTACCTGGGTTTAATACCAATGCCAAGAAATTTCTACAAGTAGGAAGCTAGAGGTGACATTACTGCAACATTTCTATTTGTATTTTTTGTTGTTGGGGGATGGGCAGATGGTCTTATTGTACAAAGGAAGGTTTAAGCATTCGGTAAAGGAAAGCTGAAGAATAGGATTGATTTATGTGACATATTTGAGTTTTCTTTCCACTACTGTCTCAACAGCCAGTCAGAGAGATCTGCTTCACACACAGTAAATTAAATTTAAATTACACAGTCTTGGCGAGAAAATTGCTCAGTTAATCTAGCCTCCTGAAATGAAATTTTATTTTTTTTTCCACATGAACTCCATCCTAATTTTTCATACTCTGTTGGTTTCTGCTTGCAATCCCATCAGTTTGGGTTATTTTCTTTTCTTCTTAAATGCCAGGTATTGGCTTTCAGCAAATTTATCTTACTGCACAAGAATATAATGTGTCCAGATTCCAACAGGAAGAGCATATCAAAAACAGCTGTTTTCATTTTAAAAATGTATATTTAACTTGAAAAGCACAGTGCACAAAGGGGAGGAGCCATACACAAATACACACATTTAAAATGTGACAAAACGTATTATTTATCCAAGATTCATAAACAGCATCAGATGATCTCATACTGAGATGTAAACAACTGTCTGAATGTTGGCTGCCGTGAATACAGTTGATAGCTTGCGGAGTAAAAGGAAAAGAAAAAAAATCCAGATGATAGGCTACTGCCCAACTGAGTTCAGTGGCTGACAGCCCGACTAATGAAGTGCTTGCATAACGAGTAGGGGTATGCATGACCTGCAGTCCGTGCCCACCCCTAGTCATTTTGCAAACACTTCGTTCCGACTCGGACCAGTCTGAATTCCGACTCGACCAGATTCGGACTGATCCACAGTCTGGCCGTGTGCAGTGCATGCATGGAGTCCAGGTGAGTGACGGAGCTGCGCCCGAGCCATGTGTGGGCTGTTGGTGGGAGCACAGCCACAGCAGAAAGCTGTTCGGAGCAGCGGTCCAGCTGGTAGGGCCCTCCGCCTATATTGATAACGGTATTGTTCGCAGGCCACTGCCCCGGCGCCACCTCAAACTGCCAGACCGGTTCACGTTTCAGCCGAACCGGTCCACCAAACCGCAGACTGGTCCGAATTCAGGCCAGTGCTTGAACCGTGGTCCCTGCACGCCCCTTATAATGGCCAGAGTTGCACTAGCCCAAGAATATTGCATAGTTGCGCAAAAAGGGATTTGCAGAATCATGCTATGCAGTAGTGCAACGCTAGTCTGGAATGCAAGCGCCGGACGTAGCACAACTAGCCAGCTTTGGGCTTGTGCAATGGCCTTCTGCAAACACTTCATTGGTCAGTATGTCAGCCAGTGTCCATACTGTCTAATTTGCACCATCTATTTAGGGCAACACAAACATTTGCGTAGTAAAATTTTCTGAGAATTTTTAACACAGGTTTTGTGTAAATGAGGGGAGGAGGGGACTGCATGGGGAAGTTTTACAGATCCCCCCCCCCCCGAAATCTTCCGAATACAGAGTTTTCCAGAAAACCCATATATCTGCACAGCACCCAACCAGATGTTCTCAGGAAATTCACACATAGGACATGAATTCAGTAGTCTACTGTTTGCCCCCCAAAACTGTATTGTGTATTCTGTGGCCTTCTCCCTCTGAACATGAAGGTTTCATATATCAGTCATTACTAATAAGCATTGATTAAACTCTTCCCAATGGATTTGTCCAATCTCCCTTTAAAATACTCTGTGGCCATCGCCACATCCTTAGGCCCCCTCAACACAACATTTCTGATCCATACTAGTGTTGTTATTAATTAATTAATTAATTGATTGATTTGATTTCTATACCGCCCTTCCAAAAATGGCTCAGGACAGTTTACACAGAGAAATAATGAACAAATAAGATGGAACCCTGTCCCCAAAGGGCTCGCAGTCTAAAAAGAAACATAACATGGACACCAGCAACAGTTACTGGAGGTCCTGTGCTGGGGGTGGCTAGGGCCAGTTACTCTCCCCCTGCTCAATAAAGAGAATCACCACATACTTTTCAGACATGTGACTTACCTGCTTCACATATTACATTTGCAAGTATACACTTCAAAAAAACCTCAAGTATACACCTAAGAAGCACAATGTTTGAAGTGGACCTATTTTCATGCTCAAAGAAAGCAAACTGGAGTGAAAGGAAAGCAAGTGACCCACCTACCTGCCTTTTGTAGCCCTTTTAGAAGAAAAACCCTTAAAGAGCTAGATGATAACACTAAGATGAATTTGACCAGTTGCCCAAGAGACACTTTAATCCAATCTTACATTAGGATGATTATATTACTCTGTATGTCATCCCATTAGATGCTGATGGCAAAGAGAAGGATTCCCCTTTGCCTTTTAAATCCTCCTTTAATGAAAATTCTCAAAGCAGCTGCCCTGCAAATTATAAACGTTTATCACTGCTAATAGTGACCAGAATTTGTTTTTTGCCAGGTAGATTTGTCTTTCACCTTCCAATGGGGTGGAGGGAATTAAGCCCTAGAAAATGCTGCTCTCAGCTGCACACTCCTTGCATGAAGTTGGCTGATGCTCAGTTGTTTTTCAGTGGTGGCTGTAGAAATCAGTTCCATCAGAGAGGAGAGTTGGTCTTGCGGTAGCAAGCATGACTTGTCCCCTTAGCTAACGGGGTCTGCCCTGGTTGCATATGAATGGGAGACTTGATGTGTGAGCGCTGTAAGATATTCCCCTCGGGATGGAGCCACTCTGGGAAGAGCAGAAGGTTCCAAGTTCCCTCCCTGGCATCTCCAAGATAGGGCTGAAAGAGATTCCTGCCTGCAGCCTTGGAGAAGCCGCTGCCAGTCTGTGAAGGCAATACTGAGCTAGATAGACCAATGGTCTGACTCAGTATATGGCAGCTTCCTATGTACCTATGTACGTTCAGCTTCCTCTTTAAATCATATATGAATGTAAGAAGCTGCTTTGTCCTGAGTCAGACTGCTGTCCAGCTAGGCTAGCATTGCCTGCTATGACTGACAGTGGGCAGGTTCACAAGACATGGAAAATGCCAAATCACCAGTTCTCAGAGCGCTACAGCGAGCCCGATTTCCAGTGTCGTGGTGGCTAGGCCGACACGGAGCGTGTCATCCGAACCCACCAATGTCGACATAATATTTTATTTTTATGTTTTTTATGTTTATGTTAACCTTCTAGGGATTTGCATTTTGGCAGTATAAAGCTGTACTAAATAAGTAAGGAATTTTGCCCTGCTTGCAGTTCTGAATCCAACGTATGTAACCAAATGCAGGTTGACATTTTTGTATGGTTTTTTTTCACATTGGGCAAACCTGCCCAGTATTTCTCCAAGGTCTCTACAGGAGGCTTCTGTCCTTTTAAGGGCAAACTGGTCTTCACACCATATATTGAAGCTGTTCACACAACCAAAAACTGGGTAGGACAAGTATCCTACCCAAGTTGGGAGCTGTGTGGGAGCAACGTTGGCTTGTGTGGGAGCAAGCCACTAGGTAGCAGGAGGGAGAAGTGATCAAGTGGGAGACAGGAACCGGATAAGAGAGCATGGTTCTTCCCAGTGTCCACACCCAGCATTTGACTACGGTAGAAGGAAAAGCTGTAGGAGGTAGTCCTTCTCCAGACCTTATGTGAGCAGATGCTCACATTCAGCCCTTGTTATCCTTGACTCTCATTTAACTCCATCTCCTGCCCCCTTTGTTGTCTCCCCACTGTCAATATTTACATTGTAAGCTCCTGGGGGCAGGGACCTGCCTGTTTTTGCTGACGTTATATTGCAAAGCACTGACTTTTATGATAGACATAATTGTAATAATTCTGTAGTTCCAGAGATGAGGAGGTGCCCTGTGGAGATGTTTGGGCATTATTATTTCACGTTCTGCCAAGCTGAGCCCTAGCTATGGAAACAAATGAAGCAAGCCCTGTGTTCCCCAGTTGAGCATGTGCTCCACTGGAATCTACAATTCTATCAATATTTTATTTATTTATTTATTTTGCACTTGTATCCTGCTCTTCCTCTGATTCCTCAGAGCGGTGTAAATTTTTTTATTTGTATCCTCAAAACAACCCTGTGAGGTAAGTTAGGGTGAGAGATACGTGACTGGCCCACAGTCACCCAATGAGTTTCATGGATGAATGGGGATTCGAACCCGGGTTTTCCCAGTCGTAGTCCAACACTCTAGCCACTATGCTATGCTGGCTCTTTGGGCCATGCATGGGGCTTCCAGGTGTGCAGTAGAGCTTCCCAGGTTTTGTTCCAATCTCATGCCGCATGAAAATTTGCTCTCAGTGCTCAGGAAGTCTTCTGGGACTGGTCTCTGAATCAGTGCAAGGAACTACAGTCATAGGCAGCTGCCATATACTGAGTCAGACCATTGGTCTATCTAGCTCAGTGTTGTCTAACAGACTGGCAGCAGCTTCTCCAAGGTTGCAGGCAGGAATCTCTCTCAGCCCTATCTTGGAGATGCTGCCAGGGAGGGAACTTGGAACCTTCTGCTCTTCCCAGAGCGGCTCCATCCTCTGAGGGAATATCTTACAGTGCTCACACATCAAGTCTCCCATTCATACGCAACCAGGGCAGACCCTGCTTAGCTAAGGGGACAAGTCATGCTTGCTACCATGACCAAGACCAGCTCTCCTATCCCATAGCAGAAATCACAGAGGAGTCAATAGCAGAAACCGGAGAGGAGGAAACTCTGCTTCATACAGCAGCATTCTTGGGCTTATGTATGGAGCACTTTGGGACCAGATCGTAACCTTTGTGCAGTGGAAAGGAAGACAGCACTGATGTTGCCTAGCGAATCACTGAGCTAGGAAGGCAACTAATTCCATCATCTGGCATCTTCTGGGTTGGGGATTGACCGTGAAGAAATAGAGCAAGATATCAGAGGAAGTGCAAGTGCAGGACGGTTAGTCTTGTTCTAGGGATGTCTTGCTCCAGGAGAGGATCAAGAAAATGGGCCAAAAGAAGGAGTGGGAAATGGACTTGGGAAGAAACAAAATGTTGCAGTATATCCCCAGTGTGCCTGTGTTACCACAGCTTGCGACTGCGTATGGTGAAAGTTTTAGGCACCTTCCCCACTCGGAAGCAGAAGAGGTTATGCCTGTCTTGAGGGAGTATTCTTGAAGCTGAGAAATTTCCCACTCTTTTTGTTCAAGCCCTCCCCTGTCACCACTGAGTTCCACTACCTTTGCCCACCTGGTTATCTCTTAACTACCCTCTGAGTCCATGAACATCCCACTCCATTGTGGCACACTGGGGCAGTTTGGGGCAGTCGCCCTCTTAAGAGTTTTTTCCTTCAGATTTTTGTGAAATCGAGGTGTTTGCATACCCTGAGTCTGCTGTTTCCTCCCTCTCACCCACAGGTGCTCTGAGGATGCATCCATGAGGATCATAACTTTCCCAGCTCTTTCAAAAATAGATTTAAGAGGGTAGCAAGGAAAAGGCGCAACAGGGGATGTCATTAGAAACAAGGGATGAAATGCAGTTATAGGCAGCAAGGTACAGAGTGGAAATGATCATCCCACTGGGCTGCTGATATAATCCTTTGCAAACTCTCAGCAAATCTAGTTGATATAAAAAGACTCTCACGTCACCATCAAAATATACCTAGAGTGTTGTGAGTCTCTAGATGCAGGTATAATTAACGACTGCCTGCACCTGCAAACCTGCCTAGGGACAGAACTGAGTGCATCGTTGGACAAGTCTAATTAACTCAAGAGGGCTCTTTGTTTTCTTTGCAGACCACGGATGACATCCTCGTGGCCTCAGCCGAATGCCCCAGCGACGATGAGGACATCGATCCCTGTGAGCCGAGCTCAGGTGGGTTAGGTTAGTCAACTTTTTTTATTACTTTCTTTTTATTTTGATTCTTTGCATGCAGCAGGAATTAGTGAGCCCTTGGGTTCTGGCATTAGTGGCAGAGACAGTCCTTGGTCTCATGCCGGCTCTGACGGGCAGTGGATTCAAGCCGTCCGCATAATGATGGCAGAAATGGGTCCGTGTGAAAATCTTCATCCCAGCCTTTCTGCTTTGGCAACTTAATTGTGGGCTCCTAAGGCAGCAGAGCTGAGAGTCGTGTGGAGAGATTTTGATAGTTTCTGTGTCAGTACTTTTTATTTTTATTTTCTTACGACAAGGGCTAGAAATGTTGTGGCATCTAAGATCACTCACTAAAATGGGTTGGAAGCTAGTGATGGTGGCCACCCATGTGTGGCTCCATTGCTTTCTTTAAAAAAAAAAAAAAACTTCTAAAAGAAGTGATTTGCTGGACCGAGCCTCTGTGCAGCACTGCTGTGCTGCAGCCATCTTCCCTCCGATCGAACCAGTTATTAATTTGCACACATCTCGTTCAACGCACATGTTTATAGGGAGTGCTGAGGCTATAGTACTTCCATGTATAAATGCAGTTGGTATGTATATCAAGAAGTGTTTGGGCCACTCCCAAACTATGGATTGGAGCATGCAATTTGTGTACATCTGCTGCCAAATGACAACTTGTCAATGAAGACTTCACGGTTACGAGTGAGAAATGTTGAAGACAGATAGGTCAACGTTATGAAGCTTATCTGACTGAGCTTTGTAGACATTAGAGTTGTGACTTCCTGAGATTTGTATGTTTTGGAGCCCATTTGTGAATGGTTCGACACCTAATGGCCTCCAGACGAAAGAAGGTATGTAAGTGCAACCAATTAATTAAAAGAATAAATAGTGTCCAAATGACAACTCAACATACTTCTCTTCCATTTGTGTTTGAGGATGTATCCAGGAGTGTAGCTATAATTGAGTGGATGGGTTCAAAGAACCCGCCCCTAGCTTTCTTTTTTCTTCATTATCTCCCTGACTCCAAGGGGCCTCTGGGGAGAGGGGTGAACACAGTCCCCCTCTGCCCTAGCTACGCTCTTGGATGTCGCCATTCACAAAGCTGTTCCATTCATAAGACTGGCACCAAATATAGGAATTCATGGCTAAGCAGCACATTTTTTCCACTCTTTCCATCTTTGTGGAGACTATAAATGTTATTGAGGCCCCCCAGCTGCTGTTGGACTACAGTTCCCATAATCTCCAGTCACAACTGCAGTCACAGATGGGAGATGTAGTCTCCAGTTACAGATGGGAGTTGTAGTCCAACAACACCTGGAAGGACAAGCTTGTGCACCCTCAAGACCCTGGGCCCACTACCATTCTGCATCTGTAGCAGCACTGGGTGATATGGTCATCATCACGCAGCTTCTCCCACTCTCTCCCCCACGTTGACCTCTTTGCCAGTGTAAGTACCATAGGCCAGACTGTGGGTCAGCTGCTGCACATGAGTCAAATTGGAGTGGAATAGAAATGCACCTTCAAGGCTTATTTGAAGGTTACGCATCAGAAGGATTTCTAATTTGCTGGTACAATAAATTCCTGTGTAGGACAAACCTATTAAGAACAAAACCTTCCATGTATGTGGAGAAGGGGAGATAGGGTTCATTCATACAGTATCTTTTCTCTGCGATGGATTTATGTGCTTTGTGGAAATGGTGCTGAGACGAGAACTGTTTCACAATCGTTTGGGGGAACAGAACATGGAAGACAGGCCTATCAATCTTATGATAGCTCCGTGGGATCTCCAGGTTCAGAGATAATATTCCTCTGAATCCTGTTGTTGTGGGGGGGAGCAGGGAACAGCAGGGAAGGACTCCATCTCCTTCAGTGGGATGCCCAGAAGCATCTGGCTAGCCTCTGTGCTGCAGAGTCTATGGGAAACAGATGCTGAACTAGATCTGGTCTGATTGAGCAAGGCAGCCCTTACATTCAAAATTGTACTTTTGTAGGCATTCTCTTGCAAAATAGTCGATATGTGATAAGAACATAAGAACATCTGGGTTCTTATGATGGACCCAAGGCCCATCTAGTCCAGCATCCTGTTTTGCACAGTGGTTCACCAGATGCCACTGGAAGCCTAGAGCAGGAGTTGAGGGCATGCCATCCATCCTGCTGTTACTCCCCTGCAACTGGTACTCCAAGGGGATCCTGCCTTTGAGACTGGAGGTGGCCTATAGCCCTCCGACTAGTAGCCGTTGATAGACCTCTCCTCCATGAAGTTATCCAAACCCTTCTTAAAGCCATCCAGGTTGTTGGCTGTCACATCTTGTGGCAGAGAATTCCATAGATTAATTATGTGCTGTGTGAAAATGTACTTCCTTTTATTAGTCCTAAATTTCCTGGCTTTCATGACCCCTGGTTCTAGTGTTGTGAAAGAGGGAGAAAAATTTCTCTCGATCCACTCTCTACTCCATGAAGAGGTACACCTCGGTAATTTCCGAGCCTGGGCCTAAAGGCCTTGGGAGCTTCCACGCTGCAAGTTAAGCATCATCCTCCTACACATACTCTGTGACACAGGCACAGACAGCAACTGAACTCACAAGAATGTAAGAATATAGAACAGGTATATTGCTGCAAATATGCATTAGCAGAAATATTTCAACACACAACTTGACATATTCCCATCCCACCTATTTCTTTCCCCACTCCTCCCCCGCTCTGTTTCTAAAACAGAGGTCATGCTCAGCTGCCTGGCGCAGGTCACAGTCATGCTCGGTTCCCAGAGCAGTTTGGGCCAGTGGTGCAGCACAGACTAAATAGGATCTGGAGGGCCCCAAGGGAGTGTGGAGGCCCTGGACTTCGGTCCAGGGGCAAGAGCGCCTCTGACTCCATGCATACTTTTATAAACTTCTATAATGTCTCCCCATAGTTGCCTCTTTTCCAAACTAAAAAGGCCCCAGATGATGAGATTTTTAGCTTGGTTCTGAGAGACACAGAGCTCTTCTGCAGGCAGGAATTCAGCCAGACAGTTCGGTTCAACTCAAAAACCCACTAATCCACTCTGCCAAAACAACTGACAGAAAAGGTATTTTCTGAATTGTTTGGCGCCTAGTCTGATTTTGGAAGGTGTGTAGAGGAGCGCTTCAGATGAACACCCCTCTGACGTGATCAAAGGATGCCCTGAGAGTGCATTGTGATGTTTGCCAGGGACGTCAGGGCGGGCACAGTCTTGGCATGTGCAGCAGAGATAAGAACATGCCCTGCTGGATCAGGCCCAAGACCCATCTAGTCCAGCATCCTGTTTCATACAGTGGCCCACCAGATGCCACTGGAAGCCTACAGGCAGGAGCTGAGGGCATGCCCTCTCTCCTGCTGTTACTCCCCTGCAACTGGTACTCAGAGGCATCCTGAGTATCAGTTGCCAATACTGAGTACCAGTACCAACAAGATGTCTGCATGTTATTGCATGTGCCAGGAGATGATCATCCCAACTGGCCCCCAAATAAACTGAAATTCAAAGAGAATATTATTTTTTCTCCCAAAGGAAACATCTGACAGTTTTCTCAGATGATTTCTCCCCTCCTGTAATGAAATAACTCCATCACTTTACCAAATCCATATGTTCTGCTGTCATAAAATCCCCCCAGAAGAATTGTATGTGTATATCACACTCCTCCTCACACTGCATGCTTCCTCTTCACTGTATTGCAGTTTGGTTCATTTATCCCTTTTGGAATTCTACCATAATGATGTAGCCCTAAATCAAAGAAATCTTCAGAAGACAATGTGCAAACACATACAGGAAAGAAATAGTACTCATCTCCAATTAGTGTTTTGAGCTGCGACAATTTTCTCAAATTCTGCAAGGATATCCTGATTTATTCTTCCTTCTGAACTAGAAGTATTGGCTTCATCTACTCCTTGTAGCCTTAACAAGATCTAGTTTTCTGAATGACTAACACTCAGTGGTGTCTCCTGAGAGAACAAATTCGTGATGGATGGAGCCAATATTTCAGGTGTGTCCATGCCACTTGATGGCACAGCGGCAGGCGCGTAACAATGATAGGGCAAGGGGAGACAGTTGTCTGGGGGCCCCACTGCCTGGAGGGGCACCCCAGAGGCACCTCATGTGACTCCCCATTGCCCCCTGCCCAGCCCCATAGCCTCTCAGCCACTTGCCCTCTTCTCCGTCTCTCCTGCTTGTTCTGCTGGCCGCAATCGAAGCAGCAGGCAAGCTGCCAAGAGCTCCTTTTCTCCCGCCTCTCAGCTGATCGGCGGGTGGGCGGGGCTTCCACGGAGGCCGCCGTGTAGGCCGCAGTGAAGCCTGAACTCGAGTAGGGCCCAAGCAAGCCAGGAAGGAGGAGGCAGCCAGAGTGTTCTCTGCAGCAGAAGACCCCTTGCTGCCCTGCTTAACCCAGACCAGCATTTGCCAGGTAGAGTGTGAACTCCTTTTTGTGGTTACCTTTCCCCCCACCACCACCATATATAGGGATCTGCTTGCCACAGGGCTTGGATATGGGGGTGGGGGAGGAGGGACCGAGAAGTCTCTGAATATTTATTTTGAAACAGCTTGGAAAATTTGCTGACTTAAAAAAAACTATCTAAAAAGTCCTATAAGTGGCTTGTTTCATGGCAGAAAATTGCAAAAACTTCTGGAACAGTATTTTATTAATTTTATTTATTCATTCATTCATTTATAAATGCACTTATGTTCAAGTTGTTTTGCAACCCAGAAGGTCTGAGTGAGAACTGTGAAGCATGTGTGGTGCTTTTATTTTATTTTTCTTGTGTGTTCACTGCTCCCCAATAACTTGCAGGGACTTCAGGGTAAATCTGGCCAACATGTGAATGCAGCACCTCCATTCCAGAGGAGATGTGTCTTAAAGGGCTTTAAAAGCCTCCTGTGAAAAACCTCCTGCAATCAAACTTGACTGAATTTGTTCAGAATTCTGAGAAAACAAACATAGGTTCACCCTGCATGGTTGAGAGTCTCCTTTGCTAATCTGCAGCGAGGGGCCCATTTTAATAATTCATCTTTCTAGTGTGTTCTAGGCATTAAAAGTAATACAAATGTATAGTACTCAGTGTATATCACTATATATTGTGACGTGTGTGTGTGTATTCAGTGAAATGTATTTGCAGGCAGCATACTTATTTTGGAATATCAGACTTAAATCCTTGGGGGCCTGGGGTGTGCGGAGGCCCTGGACTTTGGGGGGGGGGGGCATTTTAAAATCTTGTCTCTGGGCCCACTCCAACCTTGCTACGCCCCTGCTCAGCGGGAAATGACTTGAATAGCAAGCCAGAGGTTGCTGGTTCGAATCCCCACTGGTATGTTTCCCAAACTATGGGAAACATCTCTATTGAGCAGCAGTGATATAGGAAGATGCTGAAAGGCGTCATTCCATACTGTGTGGAAGGAGACAATGGTAAACCGCTCCCGTATTCTACCAAAGACAACCATAGGGCTCTGTGGTCACCAGGAGTCGACACCAACTTGACAGCACACTTTACCTTTACTTTTACTATGCTTTAAGGGAGTGGCAGTCTTATTGTTTCTATAAATTATTTACATGTTCAGCTTCTAATTTGTTTCTTTCATGTGAACTAGTGAACCTTTTTTGTAGCTAAACATATGATGAAGCTGTCTTATGCGGAATTGTTCTTCTAGCTCAGTATTTTCAACACGTACTAAGGCTCTCCAGGGTTTCAAAAAGGTCTTTCCCTGTCCTACATGGACATGCCAAGGAATGGACTTGGGCACTTCTGTATGCAAAGCAGATGCTCTCTCACAGAGCTACAGCTCCTTTTCTGTGTACTAGATGTATATTAGCATATTGTCAGTCACTGAAAAGTCATCAGCTCAGATAAGTACGTCTTGCAATAAATGCTTCTGAAATATACTTGGACTCTAAAGATTCTCCAGTGCGAAGGTGTTCTGCAGTTAGTGGAGCAGTTCACCGAGGACGCCTCTCCATGTGCCTTTGTTATTTGGAATTGGAACATAGATGATATAGTCAAGTGTCTCTCAAAATAATGTGTCCTGATCCTGTGAGCTTGTACACCATCTTGTAAGTAAGATAAGGTACAAGGACTCATTTTCATAGTTCTGATTACATAAAGACTCATCACAGCAACATTTATGTACTTTGCTTCAAGAACGTCTGCCGTCACCAGATACAACGTAGTGAGTGTGGGCAACGTGGATGCCCTTTACAGAAATTGTTGGGAAAGAGATGAGCTAAGATGAAGGTGAATCTGTAAGTGGCTCGTGTTTGTGAAGCAAGAGAGGGAGAGAAAAATCACACCAAATCAACAAATCGAAGGCTAAAAGTGGGGGGAAGAACTCCCAAGGTACTGATGGGTTTGCTCAATATATTAGCACACTCTTATAAAATTGGTTCAGTGTTGCCTTACGCGTTTCGAGGCAGGTAAGTAAATATCCTTGGTGGTGCAGGGTGATAACTCTAGAAAAGCAACCATTGTGAATAATTTTATCTACCCAATAATTGCCTCTGAAGAAGACTACTGCCTCGAAACATGTAAGGCAAACCTGAAACAATTTTATAGAAGTGTACTAATAAAAACATATTGAGCAAACCTATTAGCACCTTGGGAGATCTCTGCCTCCCACCCCCGTTTTGCCTTCAACTCACCTTTGTGACATCCTTATGCACTCTTAATCACTACTAAATTAGCAATCGTTGGTACCTTTCCTCCTTTTTGGTATACATTCTGATGGGGCTTCTAATACAGCATAATGTATGAATCAGGTTCATATAAGGCAGCAATATACACAACCATGAGTTCCTGGTTCTTGCCCCAGCAGCTCCTCACAATATGCAGGATGTGATTCTGACCATTGTCACTAATAGGCCTTTCCATATATCACACTGGGGGTGCAGTGCAAACCCACCCCCACACTTCTTCCTGCTGATCCCATTGCAGAATTGTGCGTCAAGTGTTCGATTGTGTCCTCCCGAGTTGTGAAGGACACAATCAACGCACCCCCAGTCCATACCTTGGGACTGTGGGGGGCTTTCTTCTCCTTCTGCAACCAAATCTCAGCAGCAAGAAAGTTTACTTTGTTAAGTCCCCATTGATGCTGAGCTGCTGGTACTTCTCAGAAGTGAGTGCTTATGAATAAGTGCATGTCGTGTCCCGGCCAAAACATCCAGTCAACTAAAAGGTTTGTGTCTACATCTCTGCAACTGCAGATTTATAGCCTCTGTATTGATTGTGCTAAATTATTAATCCAGAGGATTTATTTAGAAAAGTGGGGCAACAGCATCATTTCTTGGGAGCAGTGCTCTGCCAGAATTGTCGCTGCCAGCAAGCCCTTGTCTGTCACCTCCAGTTTTGCTTGCTGTGCACCTGCCTTCTGATAAATAATGAATGGAAAGATGTGACTTACAATAAATACAGGAAATAAAAACGCAGTGCAGACGAGAGGCCGCTAATAAAGCAGCCAGCCCATCAAACACATCCAGGACATGAAGAGACAATAATGGGTAACGCGCAGATTGCATGGTGCTATGCAAACGGATAATTGGAGGGCATCAGAACTGGCTTGCTGTCAGGCAAACATTAGTCCAGTTGGCAGGCCTGCCGAGAGGAATTTGGAGGCAGGAGGAAAATCCTGTCACCACCCCTTATGTGGCCAGGATTCTTTGGCTCTTATTTATTAATTTGTTTATTTAATACATTTCTGTGCCGCCCCAAACACAAGTTCTCTGGGCGGTTCACAAAACCATAAAAACAGCCAATAAAAGATTAAAACATTTCAACAATTAAAATTAAGAAGTTAAAACTATTAAAACACAATTAAAACAGTATCTAATTAAAAGCCTGGGTGAACAAATGCATCTTGACTACCCTTTTAAAAGCTGTCAAAGATGGGGAGGCTCCTATTTCAGCAGGAAGCGTGTTCCAAAGCCTCGGGGCAGGAATGGAGAAGGCCCGTTCCCGAGTAGCCACCAGACGAGCCAGTGACAAACCTCTCCAGATGATCTCAATGGGCGGTGCTGTCTATAGCATTTGTAGCCTGCTCTTCTCCAGTTATGGTTTCTAGCCCAGTGCTCTACACCAGGGCGGCTCAACCTGGGCCCTCCTGAGGATGATGGCCAACAACTCCCATGATCCCTGGCTATTGGTCGCTATGCCTGGGGATTATGGGAGTTGTAGTCCAAAAACAGCTGGGGGGAGCTAAGTTGAGCAGGCCTGGTCTACATAGACTGGCAGCGGCTTCTCCAAGGTTACAGGCAGGAGTCTCTCTCAGCCCTATCTGGACTTGCCAGGGAGGGAATCTGGAACCTTCTGCATGCAACCCTGCAGGTGTTCTTCCCAGACTGGCCCCATCCCCAAAGGGGAATATCTTACAGTGCTCACACACGTAGTCACCCATTCAAATGCAAACCAGGGTGGACCCTGCTTAGCAAATGGGGACAGTTCCAAGCCTGCTCCCACAAGACCAGCTCTCCTCCACATTTCTCCCATTTATTGGAAGTGAGGAATGGAAGAGCAGCAGGAATCCTCCTTCCTGCCTGTTACGCATAGCTCCCCAAGGCTGATTTGGGCAAGAATAGCCTGAGCTTCTTCCTTCGCTGTTCTTTGCCCTGCAAAACCCGTGTGTTGCTGTGTTTTAGAACTGAACATGGATAAAGGGCTGGGGTTAGTCAACAAGGCTGGGGGTGACTTATCTAAGTTGCTATTGGGAATGTCATTCCCAGAGAAGTCATTTCCATTAGTCTCTCTGCGATCTTTGCCCCAGCGCTCAGTTTCTGTGCTTCAGGAAGCACAGTATCCTACAATGTATCATCACGGCCCCTTCCTTTACAAATTGATTTCTTAGCTCTCCAGTTTCCTTATCTGCTAGATGTAATAAAACAGAAGAGGTACTTGCCCTTTCTGTTTCATTTACTGCAGCCAAACAGAGAAGCACAAAAGTGGCCTCTTCATTCCATCTGATAAGCTGTGAGGACAGATGCTGGCAGATCTCCAACACGGACCTTCTCTGTTGTTTTGTCGTGCATGTGAGAGTCCGGTTTCGTCCCCATGATTATTTGGGTATGGCTCATACCAAATGAGTCAAAAGAATGCAACTGTGTTGTGCAAAAAGTAGCATGCTATTCTTCTCTCCACTTGGTGCTGAAAAGATGACTGCCAGGTGTCAGTTCAGGTGTCTACATCCTGCATATCACCAAGCTAACATGAACTGGAAGTACACGCATCATCTAGTTGACCATATCTGCTGCAATTCCCTTTCTGCAGCCGCCAAAATCATGGGAATGGTGAGAGTTAACTAGGTATGTGCATACTTCCAGTTCACGTACAACTTCTTCTTTGCAATGGCTGGTCTCTTATTCTGAGAAGTTCTTTTGGGAGAAGGATATTGTAGAACTGGAAAAGGGGTAGAAGAGGACAACCAAAGTGATCAAGGGTCTAGAGCACCTTCTTTGCAAGGTAGGAGCACAACATTCAGCCCTTCTTATTTTAGAAAGAAGGCAGCTAAGGGGAGACATGGCAGAGATTTATAATGCTATACATGTTATGCGGAGAGTGGATAGGGAAAGATTCCCTCTCACAGCACTACAACCAAGGGTCATCTCATAAATGATTGCCAGTAGTTTTAGGATGAACAAAAGGGAGTACTTTTTCAGACAGTACATAATTTATCTATGGAACTCTCTGCCACAGGATGTGGTGATGGCCACCAACTTGGATGGCTTTATAGGGTACATAAACAAATTCATGGAGGACAAATCTATCAGTAGCGATTAGTCTTGATGCCTATAGGCTACTTCCAATACCAGTTGCAGGGGAGCGATAGCAGGAGAAGGATATTGTAGAACTGGAAAAGGGGTAGAAGAGGACAACCAAAGTGATCAAGGGTCTAGAGCACCTTCTTTGCAAGGTAGGAGCACAACATTCAGCCCT
This sequence comes from Hemicordylus capensis, assembly GCF_027244095.1. NCBI lineage: Eukaryota > Metazoa > Chordata > Lepidosauria > Squamata > Cordylidae > Hemicordylus > Hemicordylus capensis. Next base: position 438,214,210 of record NC_069657.1, on the reverse strand, counting down.
TCTTATTTTAGAAAGAAGGCAGCTAAGGGGAGACATGGCAGAGATTTATAATGCTATACATGTTATGCGGAGAGTGGATAGGGAAAGATTCCCTCTCACAGCACTACAACCAAGGGTCATCTCATAAATGATTGCCAGTAGTTTTAGGATGAACAAAAGGGAGTACTTTTTCAGACAGTACATAATTTATCTATGGAACTCTCTGCCACAGGATGTGGTGATGGCCACCAACTTGGATGGCTTTATAGGGTACATAAACAAATTCATGGAGGACAAATCTATCAGTAGCGATTAGTCTTGATGCCTATAGGCTACTTCCAATACCAGTTGCAGGGGAGCGATAGCAGGAGAGGGGGCATGCCTTCAGCTCCTGATTGTCGGCTTGCCAGAGGCATCTGATGCGCCACTGTGGGAAACAGGGTGCTGGACTTGCTGGACTACGAACAGGGTGCTGGACTAGATATGCCGTGGGCCTGACCAAAAAAGGCACTTATGTTCTTATGGCTACCTTAACTCTGAACTCAGATGTTAACTTAACTCTGAACTCAGATGTTAGCTCTCAGAATTCAAATGCCTGTTCTATTAAATGGGTTTTTTAAAAAAAAACCTTTTATGGCCCCCTTATTCTAAAAAGTGTTAGGAACCTGGTAGTGCAGGAGTTTTGCCAGTAATTTTGAAAAGTGTGCTTGTTCCTCTCCTACCATTCCTCTGGCATGATGCCGCCCAATCTACTGGCCTCTGGTCACTCTGAATGAACATCGGAAGTTGCCTTATACCACAATAGTCCATTGGCCCCTCTAACTTAGTATTGCTCATTCTGCCTGCCAACCTTTCCAAGATCGCAGGCAGAGCTCTTTCCGGTACCGACTGGGCAGCTTCACTCGCAATGGCAGCCAGCCTGTTTCTGCCAGCCACCGGATCCTGGTGATCACGTGACCCCAGCATGGGCCTCTGGTTCCCCACATTCCCTGTCATCCAAACCCACCAATGTCCGGTTCCCAAGCAGCACTTCCTTCCCAACATCTGCCGCCCAACATCTGCCCCCAAACTTCAAATCTTAGTCACCAATGCCACTCAATCAATCAATGCCAGGTGTTGGAGGGAAGTGTTGCTCAGCTACCTGAAATTTTTGTATTCAGACACCATAGGAGGTGGGAAACTAGCAGCTTGTGCCATGAGTGCACACTCCAAACTTGTCAACGTTGCGTGTGGAGCAGTGTTGGCAAGTTTGATTCTCTTACCTCCCAGCAAGTTTGATTCTTTTTACCTACCTACCTCTGATTCTTTTACCTACCGGCGGCAAGAATTGAACCTGGGACCTTATACATGCAGAGCATCTGCTCTCCCACTGAGCTGTGTGTTCTCCTGATTCTGCCCCTGCAATTGCCCCCATCGGCTCTCAAATGTGGAGCCGTAAAAGCATCACATGAGTTGAAATATGCTGTTTCCTTTGGATCAACTCACTGGCGGAACTGTGCGGCGGAGGGCCAGGTTTAAGGTTCACATCACCCTTCCTGAGACTTCCTGAGAAAATGATCACAGTCAAACACTCAAATAAATTTTTGTATCAAATTAATTGCTGTTCTTTAGGTCCATGGAAACACAAAAACCCTTGCAAGTCAGATTTTACAGCTCTAGCGGGACTTTCTTCTCCATTATGCAGGCAGTGAGCAAACCATCCATTTCAGCTCAGTTTACTGCACTGTGAAATTTATTGGGCTGGTTATTGCATTTCATTAGATTTATAGCCCACCTATGCCAAGGGCTCAGGGTGGATTACATAAATATTTGCAGGGCTCATGATCTAATATGGCATCAGTGAGATGAGGCAGGGGTGGGGGTGGGTACGCTGATGATGAAGCAGGGGTTTCTGAACTTTATTATTTCGTTAAGCTCCTGTTCTGATGGATTAGATTTCACACAAGTCTGATTGCAGCCTAGGGGAGCTCCGTTCCTTGCTGCACACTTGGCTTAATCTCTACAGTCATGCCACTTTTCAATATATCATCTCTAATGAACACCCCCCTAATATCAAAAATCCATGTATGGACTGTGACAATTATGAGGTTGATCCCTGGGTCCAAATGAAAGACCGTCGATTTGCAGGAGCAGCAAGTCCAAAACAAGGACTTGAGCATAAGCGTTTCTTTTACTAAACCAGGGTTTCTGTGGGGGGTGGGGAGCAGCTGCGCACTTCCTAAGGAGCTAGCCATGGAATAGTTGGGACAGGTCCAAGCTCTTTAGAGGTTTTGAGAATTAGCCATTAGAAACAAACTTGAAGCCATTTTAGACTACACAGCACAAGTGACATTTCGGGGGAGCATCCACATGGGAGCCTTTCTCACTCTGGCATGGACAATGTAGATGAGAAAAGCCCTTGCTGCCATCAGTTGCTTATTCCCCATTGCTATGCTGTTCCCACTTCTCTCCCTGTGGGAAGATTCTAGCTTAGCATTCTACCTGATGTGCTGATTTTCTCAGCCAGGTAGTGTTTAAATGGGGAAACGTTCAGACATGCAGTTCCCTCCTCTACCCTCCATATTCCATCTTGGAGGGCTGTACTTTTTTTTTTAATGTATGTATTACAGTCATACACATATACATATGCATATACATATACATATACATATACACATATAAATATACACATTATGTAAGCAGCCAAATGCAAATTAAAATGCTTCGAACCTCCAAAAGTGGGTGGGGTGGTAACTGGCACCCATGGGTACCTACCACCCAACTCCCAAAGCAATCGGACACTCGTAAAGATTTTTTAATTAATTTTTGAAATTTTATTTTTTCCCCTCATACGGTATAATGGGATTCGAACCAGTCAATTATTCCCTATTGTAGAGTATTGTAAAGTATTAGAGCACCCATGGGTGCCAACAAGCACCCAAACCCTGAAGCAATCGGACACTCCTACGATTTTTTATGAATATTTGAATTATTTTTAATTCTTTTTCTCATAGGGTATAATGGGACTCAAACCAGCCCATTATCCCCTATTGTGGAGGACCAAGGAGCACAAAAGTGGGGTGGGTGGTAGGCACCCAGGGGTGCCGACTACCCACAAAACCCCGAGGCAATCAGATACTCCAATTATTGGTGAATTTTTAAAGTATTTTTGAATTCCTCATAGGGAATAATGAGGATTCCAGCAAATATATAGCTTTACATAGTGGGGAAGGGGTGGCCTGGAGCGGAGTGTGGTGGGCGGTAGTTCCCAAGGGGGGCAAGGAAGCTATCAGAATTATTTGAAAGAAATTGGGCAAAGGGCTGATTTTTAAGTGATTTTTGAAGTTGACGTGTCTTTAAGGTTCTTCTCCATAAGGAAGAATGGACTTTTCAGCAGCCCCATAATGGCACTTGGAGGGTGCTGGGATGGCCCAGAGTGAGTGGTGGTGTAGTAGACAGAGGCTGCCAACCACCCCCATGGGTTGCTAACCCATGGGGTACTGGTTTTTGTTGTTTCTGAGTGTAGATTCTCTGGTAGCAAATGAGATTTTCAATGACAAACCATGAATCCGCTCTCATTTGCTACCAGATAATCTACATTCAGAACACCTCAGAAACAGCAAAACCCAGTACCCCATGGGTTAGCAAATTGTACAAGTGTCTGGTTGCTTTAGGGGTTGGGTGGTAGGTACCCATGGGTGCCTTCTACCACCCCACCCACTTTTGGAGGTTCGAACCAGTTTGAATCGAACCCACCCAGTTTGGTTCAAATTCGAACCTGCAGTTCGAACCTGATGGCTGGTTTGGTTCGAATTCGAACCATTGAACCGGACCGGTTTGCACATCCCTACTCGGAGCGCTGCCTGATGATGCTAAAGATCCAGCCCTTCTGTTGATCTGTGGAGTCTTTTGACTCCCATAGATGATGGCAATGATCTTTTGCATCTATACAAGGGCTAATATTCTATGCAGTGGAATGCCAGTTTTATTTATTCATTCATTCATTTAATTGGGGACCTTCCAGGGCTGCTCTGTGTGTGTGTGTGCGTGCGTGCGTCTGTGTGTGTAACAATCCTGACACAAACAGATGGTCTTGACTTAAATCAGAGTCTGCGTACTGCTACTTCCATGTTTTCTGATGGACACTGTTTTAAGTTTTTGCACAACTGTTTTAAGTTGTTGCACAATGCCATCCGGGCTATCTTCCCACATGGACAGCATCCCTGTATCTCCTTAATGCCAGTGTTCCACTGTGCAGAATGCCAGCCCGTGCTTTTTGAGTATTCAGAGTGCATCGTATACCTCATATTAGTAGTTATTACAGCACATATATATGCATACGCCTTGCTCCATTTTTAGTGCTTTCTGCCTTCTCGATGCAGTGGATCCCACCCTCCTCCTGGTGTCCTTTCAGCTCCCATAAAGAACATTGCACTGCTAAGTGTTCCATTGACTGCAAATGGAGACAAGTTAATATATCACACGAAGGAGGTGGGCATATAAATTGTAGATGGTAGCATTCATTGCACTTTTCACGCTTGAAATTATTTTCCCCACTGAATTACACTTTACAACTTCATCATAGCCCGTCAGGCTGCATGGGGCTTAATAGTTCATAAAAGATCTATCTACTGATATCCCTTTCCCGGCTTAAGATATCAGTGACTTCAAATGCAAGTGGCTGTTGAGTGACACTTCATTAGGAATTGCAGAACACACGGTGGGTAAAGTCTCTTGCAAACAAAAAGGTGGACTGGATATGCAGTATTTCCACGGGAAATATCTCTTTCATAAAAAGCATATTTTAAAAGTGTAGTGGTTAGAGTGCTGGACTAGGACCGGGGAGACCCGAGTTCAAATCCCCATTCAGCCATGATACTTGCTGGGTGACTCTAGGCCAGTCACTTCTCTCTCAGCCTAACCTACTTCACAGGGTTGTTGTGAAAGAGAAACTCAAGGATGTAGTACACCGCTCTGGGCTCCTTGGAGGAAGAGCAAGATATAAATGTAAAAATAATAATAATATTTGCAGAATAATTTCACATGATGATTTTTTGCATAGAGAGGGTCAACATGAGAAGATTCCTCTGTCCAGCCAAGGACTGGGCCAAAATGTCCCCTTCTTCACAGCACTGTCTGCAGACTCAGAAAGGGGTGGACGCATTTTAGCTGTTCTTTTTTTGGGGGGGGGGACACAAAAAAGGCAGATCGCTCTGAACCAGTGGCAGCAGCACTACTGCTCCTCTTGAGTAGCCGCCATTTTTTTCAGGAGCCTCCTTGGAATAATGCTACACCATGACATGACATCACTCAGAAGGTTCAGGGGAGAAAATGACAGCTGCCACCCAGGATGAGCATTGCCGTTGCAAAACTGTCATGGGCTGCATAGTGTCAGGATTGCTCCCCTCCCCACAAACACACACACACACCATTCTAAATCCAAGTTGAAAGTTCATGCTTAAGAACTTTCAGCTCAGACTTAGTTTGGCCAACAGCATCCTGCAGGCACTCCTCACACCTGCCAGCCTACAGCTCTAGTCCCGGTTCTGGTGTGTGCTTTCCCTGAAGCATGAGTGAAGATGCTGCGTTGAGCTTGCATGTGGTCCAGAAGTCCTCTGTTAGAGCAGGAACACATTGTGATGTGCTTCTGCTATAACAGAGCACTTCTGGAGTATGGGAAGGTCAAGAAAATATTTGCAGAAAGGCGCCCACATTTCAAGAAGAGCATACACCAATGCAGAGACTAGAGCTCCCGGCTCAACTACTGCAGTGTGCTCTACGTGGGGCTGCCTTTGTACGTTGTCCGGAAACTTCAGTTAGTTCAGAATGCGGCAGCCAGGTTGGTCTCTGGGGCAACCTGGAGAGACCATGTTATGCCTATTTTGAAACAGCTATACTAGCTGCCAATATGTTTCCGGGCAAAATACAAAGTGCTGGTTATTACCTTTAAAGCCTTGAACGGCTTAGGTCCGAGATATCTAAGAGAGCGCCTTCTTCTACATGATCCCCACCGCACGTTAAGGTCATCTGAGGAAGTCCGTCTCCAGTTGCCACCGGTTCGTCTGGTGACGATGCAGAAGCAGGCCTTCTCTGTAGCTGCTCCTGGGCTGTGGATTGCACTCCCGGCAGAAATTCGTAATTTGAGATCATTGTCGTCCTTCAGGAGAGCAATTAAAACCTACCTATTTGGCTTGGCCTTCCAGGGTTTTAAATGATTAATTGTTTTAAATTGTTGCCCTGATTTTCAGGGCTTTTAGCTGTTTTATTGGTTTTATTATGTTTTAATAGTTTGATTTTAATTGTTAATTTGTTTTAATTGTTTATATCATGCTGTGAACCGCCCAGAGCCATTTTGGAAGGGCGGTATATAAATCTAATAAACAAACAAACAAACAAACAAATAAATAAATAAATAAATAAAAATAGAGCTGAAGTGCATATACACCGGAAAATGTTGCACATTTTCCTTCAAGTAACCCATTGATCACTATAGTTTCTCCCAAATTATCTCTCCTGACAAGTCTTGAGTCCTTGTTTTTACTCTGGATTAGAAGCTGCATACACTTTAAGTGAGCTTTTGCAGTTCGCCGCCGCAGAATAATATTTTTAATCTTGCTTCTTCATATGAGCTTCCTAATTGAAGATGACATGGGCATTTTATCCATTTAGTGATTAGCATATTTTCTGTGGAGAATTCAGACCTTTCCCTTTTAAGGAAATTAAAATTTATTCTTCCATTCTTAAAATAATAAACCAAAAACGTTTGTATTAGAGTTCAAGACCCTAACAACATTGGCTGACGTGTCCCTCAGCCTTACAAGAGTGAAACAAGAGCTCTGTCTTAACAAGAATAGAACAGATTAACTGCTTGTAAGGTTTGCATTGCAGCTGCAGCACTTGGGGAGGGGGAGAAGGAAGCATATTTCTGGATGCAAAAAATATTTTTGCCCGCAGGGGAGAGAAGCAAAAATTGCTTCCCTGTCCCCATGTGCTGCAGCTGTGAGGAAAATCTCATAAGCAGTTAGATTCCTGGGAGGATGGAGCTCTGGCTCCTCCCTAATAAGCTTGCAGGACATGTCAGCCACCAGCTGCCAACTTATCCCGTGAAGTGTGGGTGCTTCTCCCATCAGGACTGATGCTGCGCTACCCCCTGCAATAGTACCCATACTTCCGAAGCAAGCACACTCTTGTACAAGAGCGCAATTATTATTTTCAGAGCTCACCTGTGCTCCAGAAGTGCTCTTTTGGAATGGAAACCTGTCGCTTGACCATCAGTAAAAGGTATATGCGCTCTTGCACAAGAGCACAAGACTGTCCATGTTTTGGAGCAAGCATGCAGCAATGAGGGGGTATTAGGAGTTCCTGCGTTAGGCTGTTCTGGATGCCAGCAGGTTTGGGTTTTTTTAACCATTTATTCAAAAATGCATTTTTAACATACATTCAAAAATGTGATACCCTCTTGCTGGCTGAAGTAGAACAGTCCATTCTGTCACGTGACCTTAAGACTTTACTATGTCATTCTCACATCATTCTTCTGCATGTCTGTAGCCCAGGTCTTAGAATCCTGCTCCGCAATTTTTTAAAAAAAAATTCTTTGTTTGTATTTCTTATTTTATTTTTTATTTCTATACTACCCAAAACTTGCGTCTCTGGGTGGTTTACAATTAAAATCATTTAAAACATTAAATCAATTAACAATTAAAATAATTTTAAAAGATTAAAAGATTTAAAACCCAGTATTAAAATTAATCTAATTAAAAGCCTGGGTGAATAAATGTGTCTTCAGTGACTTTTTAAAAGTTGCAAGAGATGGGGAGGCTCTTATTTCAACAGGGAGGGCATTTCAAAGTCCAGGGGCGGCAACGGAGAAGGCCCGTTCCCAAGTAGCCACCAGACGAGTTGGTGGCAGCCACAATTGACTAGCTTTCTCTAGAGCTTTATCTTGTGGTAGCAAGCATGACTTGTCCCCTTAGCTAAGCAGGGTCTGCCCTGGTTGCTTATAAATTGGAAAATTGGAGACTTGATGTGCGAGCAATGTAAGATATTCCCCTCAGGGGATGGAGCCACTCTGGGAAGAGCAGAAGGTTCCAAGTTCCCTCCCTGGCATCTCCAAGATAGGGCTGAGAGAGATTCCTGCCTGCAACCTTGGAGAAACCGCTGCCAGTTTGTGAAGACAATACTGAGCTCAATAGACCAATGGTCTGACTCAGTATATGGCAGCTTCCTATGTTCCTAGGTTTGGGTCAAAGGCTTTAATTTAGTATGTCAAACTTTATGCTGGCAGCTCCTACATTTCATCATATAGATAACACCTTCTTGTGACAAATATTATTAAACAAAATGGAGGGGCAGAGGTATAGTTGCGGAGAGAACAAGAGGCAAAAATAAACGTATCTTTTTGAAAAGCTCTCTTGTCTTTAAAAAGAGCTAACATCATTTACTGTCTGTCTAGATGCAAAATCTAGAGGCAAGCTATGACATGATGAGGTTAGCATTTGTTAAGTGGTCTGTGAGAGTGTGAATAATAATAAGATGCAAGATGACCAGCATGACACATTTAATGTTATTGGCTAACCTATGAGGTTGAAACAAAACAATACCTAAAAAACCCAAAAAACCAACCACTGGAGAAGAATCTGATTTCAAGTACACAAAGCAGGGAGCTGTGATCCATAAAAGATGGGATTTTTATCCCCGCAGAAAGAGAAACAAGACTCACCTAAAGCGTAGCAGTTATTGAATGAAGCTCAGTACTGATTGCAAAGAAAGTGTGTGCAACCACTGCAGAGGTCTCTGGCCTTGTCAATCACAAGATCACACAGACAATATACTCCTTGCCTCCTTCTCATCCACTTGCCCAAATCTGCGGGGGTGGGGGGTGGGAATTGAGTAAAATCTCTGTGATCCAAGAAAAAAATGCAACAGGCAGTTTATGTGCCGGCATCAGAACATATGGGATACCATCATTCAAACCCCTAAAAATCATGTGATTGCTAACCAAAAATACCTGATGTTTCATTTACTCTGAATTCCTTTAGGGGTCACGAAGGCACACTAGGCTTGGCTGCTTGTGTCTAATTCATCTGGTGTGGCAAGGGGGTCAATGACATCACCAGCCTCACTCCCTGGCAGAGGCTTCAGCCTCTGATGTACCTGTGCTAAGCCAACCTAGAGCTCTCTGGGTGTGCCTGGAATGGGCTACAGAAGGCATTCCAGATTCAGCAATCCAATCTGGTGTTTTGGCAGAGCAGAATGAATCTCCAGAACCTTTTGGAGCGAGACCAAATAGTTGCGTTCATCCTTATATGGCCAGATCACTCCTGCAGAAATATTGGGACCAAAACTCAGTAACAGAACACATACTTTGCATGCAGAAGGCCCCAGGTACAATCCCGGAGATATCCTGGTGTGGCTGGGAATGACTCCTATCTGAAACCCTGGAGAGCTGCTGCCAGTCAGTGTCAAAAATATTGAGCGATATGGACCAATAATCTGACTCAGATAAGAAGTCAGCTCCATGTGTGTATGCTTTGTAGAGTGTGTTCTCCCACATTGGGTTCTTACGACATCAGGATTGATTGTAAGAATTCTTATTGTGGAACACAAGATGCAGGATTGCAAAACGGGTCACAGTAGCTCCAGTGCCTGAGATTGTGTCTACACATGCCACTGAAGTGGTGAAGTTCTAGAGGGTAGAATGGACTGTACCAGGGATTCTCGACGTTGGATCCCCAGGTGTTATTGGACTTCAACTCCCATAATCCCCAGCCCCAGTGACCTTTGGTTGGGGATTATGGGAGTTGAAGTCCAATAACATCTGTGGACCCATTGTTGAGAATCCCTGGACTATACCACTTCAGACTGCAGGAAGGGAATCACATTTCCCTTCCTTAAGCAAATGCTCAAGGAAGGAATGCTTTCTTAAACACACACACCACACACACCTTGCCTATAAGCAGAAACTAACATAGCAGGAAGAGACCTAGTTTGGAACTTTTCTCCTTCAGTTTCAGTTTTCTGCTTGCAGGGAGGAGCGTTCCAAAACGGAATCTCCAAACTGCAACATAAATAGGTGAAATCTACCACCTTTGCATTCTTGGAATAAACTAGGCAATAAACCTGTTGCATGATTGATTTTTAAAAAAAATGTAAATATAGATGCACAGGCCCCTGATCTGGATCATGACCATCATGTGGGAGGAGGAGGACTGTAACACTTTGCCTTCCCCCATAGTGCCAGTCTGAATGTGCACACACACCCCTGTAACTGTTATTTGACCTTGTTGCGGGGCAGGGAAGGTGAGATCCAGATAGGACCACGAGGACAAAGCTTTAAAATATCCTTCTCCAGAGTTCCAATGTGGATTGAGGCCTGAAAGGGTGTATTTTCACATCTGAAAAATCAAGCATGCAGGTCTCACTCATTCATAGAATAGGCATATCATCTAAATCCTATTCAGGCATAATCCTGCACCTAGTCCAGATGTCTGTACACATAAATCTTTTTTGTGTGAACGACTGGGTTGTTGCAGAATTATGCAGTGATATGTTTTACATTCAGCCTTGCTAGCATGCGACCCTTACGATTTTTCCCTCATCAGGAGTCAAACAGAAGACAGCTTAGATTTCTAGGAAAATGCAATCAACCTGCTGCATTGTCTTTGAAATTAAGCGATGCTTTACTAGAGGCTTAAGTGCACAAGAAATTAACATAGATACATTGTTCCCCTCAGGCTACACTTTGATTTTACTCTCTCAACAGACTGGCTATGTATGACTAATGCATGCTTTTAAAAATTGTGTATTCTGTGCCTTGGACCAGTGGCGGTGTAGCAGGAGCAAAACAATATTGCTAGTTTGATGCCATTATGAGCATGTGTGCAGCAAGTCACACCTTTCATTATTGCTTCCTAGCTGTATTTAAAAATGGAACTGTACTGTACTTATAAAAGCTTTTTGTTCAACCACATCAGCCGTTGCCACAGAACTGGAGTAGTCAATGGGGTGAGTCAGAACAATTGACCCTTCATAGTTTGGTTAAATTACACAGAATCAAAGGCTAGCTTGTCATCAGTTCCATGATCTCTGTTTAACAGAAGAAAGATGAGTGCTCTCTCCCTCCCCCATTCCTCCCTCCCCCTCACCCCCCTCTCCTCCTCCCTGCAAACACCCACACTTGCCCTGGTCTCAGGGTGTGGTGTGAAAGTAGATGATGCAGCAACCTAGTTGAAGCTAAATAGGTCTAGGCAGGGCCTCCAAAAGCATGTTTGGACCTCGGTGGAAAAAAATTTCAGGCCTGCTGCCACTGTGAAGCCCCACTGCCGCCACAAAGCTAAACCGCCGATCTCTAAAAATAATTCTAACTGCCATGTGTGCTGCTCGGGGGTGGAGAGTGAACCGAACATCCCCCTGTGGTGATTGCGGCCGCTAAGCCTGACCGTGTGGCCCAGCGGCCACTCCCGCTCTGCCCGCCACCGCCACCATGGGGGTGTGTGTGCTCGCCTCGCCTCCCACCCCCCCACCCCAGCCACACGCATGGCAGCTAGAATTATTTTTTAAATTGGTGATTCGGCCTCGTGGCAGTGGCGGGGCGGGTGTGGGGTGGTGGCAGGAGGCAAGACTACTACTACTACGGATATTTATATGCCATAAGACAAAAACATATGCAACATAGTTAGGCCCTGGGCCTCCTTCCGGACCACTGGCCCCCGGTAATTTGTACCGGCTTCCCCCCGCCCCTCGTCAGCCCTGGGTCTCCCGTTTCTCCTCCCAGACAAAATCATGTGATCTAGTCCTTTCTGGACTACACCACTTGAGGCAGAAGTCACATTTCTGAATGCCCCCTCACTTAGAAAGAAATTGTTGTACATAATAAATTAGAACATCAAAAAGGCAGTAGCCAACATCCTGACTAAGTATGTGGGTGCACACTGGAAAGACGAATCCCTACTGCAGAGAGCTTCCTCAATTCTGCAGTACCTGTCATGCACAGGGGGTGGACTTTTGCTGATCTCCCCTTCCTCCAGAAGTGCCCTATTCTAGGCTGCACTTCTGGGGAAAATACTGATCGATTCTGTGGATTAAGGAGGCTCACCACAGTGAGGGTATCCACAGTAGTCAAGAGGTCCGTTCACACAACTATCAACATCAAGGTAAGAGGCCTTGTACCCTGGTGTGTGTGAATGCACAAAAATCCCTCCAACCCATGTTTCTCAGAAAGAGGTAGCCCAGATCTTGTACCCTGCTCTTAACCAAGATATGAGGAAAAGAGAGCTTTTTTGATCATTTGTGAATCTATTTACTTTTCCTAACAGCTGCCTGGAAACAGTAGGGCGCTGTGGCAACAAAGGTTGCCATCTGTGAATGTGCCACTCTGCAAAGCATACTCTATGATCCTATGCTTGTAGCAGCTTCAGCAGGGCTGGGCTTGGTTTCTGCCCCTTCATGGCCGATCAGAGGACATCTGCTGATATAGTGAGGCTTGCCAGTCTGCTGGCTGGAGCAAAGCATTCTGGGAAGGCTTTTTCAGCCTTTGGAGGACTTTCTATGCTCCAGATCTCAATTTCAGCAACAAAGGCCGCTCTTGGCTTATTCATGCATATGCTGGATTTGGTGACCCAGAAGTTCTGCTTAACTGGCGCTACTAGGGCAGGAGCTCTTTACTGCCCATATGGTTTTGTGAAAGACCCTAGGATGTTGGCCATTGATGCTAATCTTTTTCCTTGATGTGCTCCTTTACTGCATGCAAGGAGTTTTTACCAAGATTTTGCAATCTTCGTTAATACAGTGCAGGAAGGACTCTGCCACATGATTATGCTGACAGTGTAGCTGGACTCTTAAAAGAAGGCAAGGGGGAGGCAGGACCACAGTGGGATATATATTGGTTCAATGGACAGGGGAGGCAGGGGAGTAACACCATGCCCAGATGAAATGGTGTCCAGATAAGCTCTTTGGTTTCCAGCTGATCTCAGATTGAAAGCCCACAGAGTGTAAACCACCAAATAATTATTTTCATGCCTTGTTGTGAATACGGTATTTAAAAAATTCTGGTTTTTGTGAAAAATGTCCTAACTGCTCCCCCGCCCCCCACGCCATTTGGTTTATGAAAAAGCGTCAATATGAACCAAGCAGGTCTTTTTAAAAAAGAAAGTCAAAGAAAAAACCACCTGTGCTAATTTCAATTCTCAAACACCGCAGGAGTCTGCAATTCCAATTTTCTTTTCACAGTATTAATGAAGACTGGACATTGGCAATAGCCACTTTCTCTCTCTCTCTCGAAATGTATGAGCCATGTTGAAGGACTGCCAAGAATTATAATAACTCCCTAATATGCAGGGGAGAACTGTAGCCAATGGTGATGGTTCTGGACAAGTTATTTCATAGCTGCAGAAACAAAAGGGATATAAAAATCAATCTCATCTAGTTTGCTATGTGTCAATTCAAAAAGATGTGCTTTTAAAAAAAACTCTAATAAGGACAAGCACAATATACCCACTTCATTGATCGTTTTGAAAGGAAGCAGTGCAAAGACAGGATAGATGGTTAATTCCTGTCACTGGGATTAAAAATACAGTTTTATGGTCTGCTCTGCGCTCTCTGCCAAGCCATCCTTACAGCCATAATGGCAGCTCTGATATTTGCAGGTGGTTCTTCATGTCTTGAGGATTTCCAGCCTCTCAGTTTTATAGTCCTAAATCTAGAGAAGCTGAGTGGTTATTGGCTTTTCATCTGCCGTTTCCTGGGCAATGAAATAGGTACTGCCATTGTTTAGGCTGCTTTTCAAGGTACAGCGGTACAATAATGGAGAGCGTCTTCCGACTCGAGTAGTAAAGAAATGTTCTCGGCAAATAGTTCAATAGCTTTTGGGTTGCTGTTGGAAACTTGGTAAACAACAAGCATTTTAAGCAGAGGAAGTTAATTTTTCGTGACCCTGAGGATATATTTGCAGTAGAAACACAAGCCTGTGTAATTGTCAAGGTTCCTCTGTTCCAAGGAACCAGGAGCGTAGCCACGATTGTGTGAATGGGTTCAAAGAACCCGGGCCGCCAATGGTAAAGGCCGCTGAAGCCCCCAGGGGTGTGTGGCTCGGGCTCCAGAAGAGCCCCGAGCAAACTACCCCCCTCCCACACCCTGGCTACAAAGAGCCCCAAGTGAGCGCTTCCACATCCTTTTCAGGCAGTGTTTGCTGTCTGAAAGCATCTATTTCCCTTTCTCTCCCTCCAGAGAGGGAGAGAAAGGGAGAATAGATGCTTTCAGGCAGCAAGCACTGCCTGAAATGACACGGAAGGCTCGCTCGGGCGCTTCGGAGCTCAAAGCCACGCCCCCCTTTGCACGTGACGTCATGCGCACGGGATGTCGTTAGAGGGACTGCCGGGCAGGGCTGGACCCAAGCCGCCGCTCGGCTGGCTCCACGCCTGCAAGGAACTATGGGATGTATCTTAACAGATATGTTAAGGACACCCGCTAAGTAATAACTCGATAAAGATTCCTTGGACAAACCAAGTACAACAACAATTCAGTTTGTAAAGTGGATGTTCAGGGAGCATCTTGAGAGCTAATTTAAATGTAATTCCAGCTCTGGTCCCCAGATGTATGTTACTTAGGAATATAGGAAGCTGCATTCTACTGAGTTGGATCATTGGTCCACCTAGCTCAGTATTGTCAACACTGACTGGCAGCGGCTTCTCCAAGTTTTCAAGCAGGAGTCTCTCTCATCCCCACCTTGGAGATGCCAAGGAGGGAACCGGGGACCTTCTGCATGCAAAATGGGTGCTCTACTATTGAACTGTAGCCCCATCCCCAACACAGAAAGCTGCCTTATATTGGTCCATCTAGTTCAGTATTGTCTAAACTGACTGGCAGAGCTCTCCAAAGTTTCAGGCAGAAGATGGTAGAGATTGAAGAGATTGAACCTGGGACTTCCTTTATACAAATCAGATGCACTACCACTGAGCTACGGCCCCATGTTTGATTACTGCAACATCAAGAAATGATTTGTGGTGTCACATAGCAAGTGATGTTGGGCTATCACTAAGACTGCTCCACAAAATCACCAGAGAGAACATTCTTACCATCTCACATGCCTATGATTGCCGTCTTCAAATATCTGAAGGGCCATCACCTAGAAGGAGCAGACTTGGTTGCTCCTGAGGGCAGGACTAGAATCATTGGGTTGAAATGGCTAGGAAGCAGATCCAGGTTAGACATTAGGAAGAATTTTCTGACTCTA
Source organism: Hemicordylus capensis (assembly GCF_027244095.1). NCBI lineage: Eukaryota > Metazoa > Chordata > Lepidosauria > Squamata > Cordylidae > Hemicordylus > Hemicordylus capensis. The sequence continues at coordinate 438,199,023 of NC_069657.1, read as the reverse complement.
AGAGCTGTTTGACAGTGAAACAGTCTGCCTCATGAAATGATGGGCCTCATTAAACGATGGGCTCTCCTTCACAGGAGGGTTCTAAACAGAGGCTGGACAGCCATCTTTTGAGGATGCTATAGCACAGGGGTTCTCAACATTTGGTCCCCAGATGTTGTTGGACTTCAACTCCCATAATCCCCAGCCTCAGTGGCCTTTGGTTGGGGGTTATGGGAGTTGAAGTCCAACATCTGGGGACCCAACGTTGAGAATCCCTGGACTATACCACTCCAGACTGCAGGAAGGGGATCACATTTCCCTTCCTTAAGCAAATGCTCAAGAAAGGAATGCTTTCTTAAACACACACACCACACACACCTTGCCTATAAGCAGAAACTAACATAGCAGGAAGAGACCTAGTTTGGAACTTTTCTCCTTGAGTTTCAGTTTTCTGCTTGCAGGGAGGAGCATTCAAAAATGGAATCTCCAACCTGCAACATAAAGGGATGAAATCTACCACCTTCGCGTTCTAGGAATAAACTAGGCAATAAACCTGTTGCATGATTGATTTTTTTTTTAATGTAAATATAGATGTGTAGGCCTCTGATCTGGATCATGACCATCATGTGGGGGGAGGAGGACTGTAACACTTTGCCTTTCCCCATAGTGCCAGTCTGAATGTGCACACACACCCCTGTAACTGTTATTTGACCTTGTTGCGGGGCAGGGAAGGTGAGATCCAGATAGGACCACGAGGACAAAGCTTTAAAATATCCTTCTCCAGCGTTCCAATGTGGATTGAGGCCTGAAAGGGTGTATTTTCACATCTGAAAAACCAAGAATGCAGGAGATTGGGTGGACTAGAAGATAGGGATGTGCACGGAACCGGTTCAGCACTCCTTTTCTGGAGCGTCGAACCAGTTCAAAGGTCCTGCGTTTCAGCCAGTTCGGAGAGCGGGGGGGGTCACTTTAAGGGACGGGGAAGGTGCTTCCTACCTACCCATCCCTGCCCCACCACCTCCCCCTGCCGGCGCTCTCCGAAGCAGCATGGGCGCAGGGCTGCAACATTCCTGCTTGCAGCCCTGTTCAGCATCGTCACACCCATGGCCTATGCGCATGCTGACACAGTAACAACCCACCACCACAAGGCGGTAAGTTAATTTAAAAAAAAATTAAAATTAACCCCTCCTGAAAAGGTTGGGGGGATGTGTTTCAACTCAATATCAAGCTGAACTGGGGGCGGGGGGTCCAGCTCAATATCAAGCCATCAAACTGAACCAGTTTGATGTTGAACTGGTTCGGTTCCAAACCAGTTTGCACATCCCTAAGAAATACTGCCCCATCAATAGCAGATATGTCATTTGAATCTATTTTAATTACACTTTACCCAGCAACAAAATTACTCCCTCCCGAAGTACTTCTCTTTAAAATTCTTCTTAGATCCCCCCACTTGTTAGTAATAATGACGAACGATGGTGATGATGTTTCTAGATAGCATTGCTGCTCATATGGATGGGTTTGGGGGGGTTTTGCAAACACAACCTGTACCATAATGAGGGCACAGCCAGTATTGATATTACTGACAGATTTACTTTGTTAACTAAAGGAATGAATAAAACAAAACAGCTTCCAAAACCCAACCCCACCCCTGCAGCTTAGATTATAAGCAACTACTTTGAGAATGCCAGTAACACTTTCAGTTAATTAAGTGGTTGTGTCTTCTTTAGACAGATGGAGTAGGTGAGATAATTGTGCAAAGATGCTTAAAATGAAAGAATGACAGCAGGTTTAATAAAAAAAAGAAACGTGGGGCTTTCTTCTTTGTCTTGAAATAAGATTCTTCCATTTCATTTTCCAGGCCTCAGTTTTCAAAGGAACATTTCCCTGTAAAGGGAACTGAAACGTGCCATTTAGCACACCTTAATAGCAAAGTTAATTGACTGTGTTTGCCTCAGATGCCTGTTTTCAAAGGAGAAAGACAACTTTTAGCCCGTCAGGTAGTGACAGAGTTTATTCAGCAGATTCCATTCTTTTCACAGGCAGAAATTAATTTCCAGAATCACATTCTGCTTGATAAGTCTCTCTCATTTTCACTCACTATAGATAGACTCAGGAGTCTTTATTCAGTCACAATGAATAGTCTCTTGTAAAACAATTGATGACACATCCAGCTCAGATGAATTTCCACAAAGCACAGTGTGTACAATAGAGGGGAGGAAAATACCTTTTTTGTTGTTTCCGTCTACTTTGAGATGGATTCCTAGTTCAAGCTGTGGTAGAACTTGAAAACATATGATTTGCAAGAGAAACTTCTAGTATGCCAGCCTTACAGTGAAAACATGATGTACTCTCTGTAGCCCTAAAGTGAGCATTGTGGAAAGCAATAAACCTCTTCAAGAAATCACTGCTGAGGTGAAATAGTTGTTATGTTGCCACAACCAAAAAAGTCTGTTGTATCCATCTTGATCTTAGTGAGGTAACTCCATTCTTAGTTTCTATCATGTAAAAGTATCCTCTTTGGTGGAATATATGTGTTTTTGTTAGGCTAGGGTTGTAGTCTTTAGTGTTTATCAAGCAACTGCAAAAGGAAGGCTGTACGTAACACAAAATGGTTCCCTACCTTCTCTTCAGTCTAACTCCCTCCCTAGTTGGCTGAAAGCTGTGTGCTGTCAATATCCAAAGCTAGCAGGACAACGATGTAAATGCATGGTTCTTAACTCCCACCAATTTTTGTGCCTTTGGGGGAAAACTAGCAAGTATCCTTGGAAAATATGTCACAGTTAGCAGGCAGTCAAAGCTGAGGTCTTTTTTCCAAACAAAGATAACAAGGTTTTTCTGTGTTCCTCAGGAGTCTCAGCCTATGCTTGTGCTTCTTCCTTGGCCCAGTGGCTGACATCCAAACTAAGGTCGCATTCGCATGTAACTTGGAACCACAGTTGAATGTGGTTCCATGGATGTTACGTCGGAATGCGGGCAAATGGGGTTTGGCACTCCAATCTGAATCCTCTGGTTGTAGTGAGTTTCATCACCGCAACCTGAGGTTCCACAGAGCCTGTAGCATGTCCGAATGCGGAATCACAGGCTGCATCCCTTGGAAGCTCCTCCCTCAACTCTGGTGTGATTGGCTGTGTGGGCTTTCCTTCAGTCAAGAAGGAAGCCCACACAGCCAGATCCCCCTCCTCTCTGCAGTCTCGCTGACTGCAGAGAGAGAGAGTTCTCTAGTACAACCAAACTTGGACAGGAGAACAGGGGGATGGGGCGGGGAACCACGGGTCCATTAGACCTGCAGTTCTGCATTACATGCGAATGTGGCCTAAGTTACTCAATAGTACTACTCAGGCATGACTCTAATGGACTGCTTAGGAAGCTGCCATATACTGAGTCAGACCATTGGTCTATCTAGCTTGGTATTGTCTTCATAGACTGTCAGCAGCTTCTCCAAGGTTGCAGGCAGGAATCTCTCTCAGCCCAAGCTTGGACAAGCCAGGGAGGGAACTTGGAACCTACATGCTCTTCCCAGAGCGGCTCCATCCCCTGAGGGGAATATCTTGCAGTGCTCACACATCAAGACTCCCATCCATATGCAACCAGGGCAGACCCTGCTTAGCTAAGGGGACAAGTCATGTTTGCTACCACAAGACCAGCTCTCCTCTCAAATCAGGAATCTCTCTCAGCCTGAGCTTGGAGAAGCCAGGGAGGGAACTTAATTTGAATGGGGCTACTCAGGAGTAATTTAGTCGGGATGTCAGCCAGTGAACAATGTTGAAAGATAGATGAGGGGATAGGTAGAAGAGAGGCAGAGAGTTGAGGTTCTTACTACTACTACGAATATGTATATACTGCTCTTCAACAAAATTCTCAAAGCAGTTTACATAGAAAAATAAATAATACATAAATAAGATGGTCCCCTGTCCACAAAGGGCTCACAATCTAAAATGAAACATAAGACAGACACCAGCAACAGCCACTGGAGGGATGCTGTGCTGGGGATGGATAGGGCCAGTTGCTCTCCCCCTGCTAAATAAAGAGAATCACCACTTTTAAAAGATGCCTCTTTGCTCAGTTAGCAAGGGTTAGAATTTAGAGTAAGAAGTCCATAGTGAATACAAGAATTGTAAATAAGCCTATAAAAACTGAGAAATAGAGAATATATCAGAACAGTGGCTGACATCCAGACAAAATTTACTGGAGGAAGTCCTACTGAAATGTAGTCATCCTTTAGAGTAACTTCTGATTAGTACTATTGCATAATTTCATCGGGATGTCAGCCCATGAGTGGAAAGAACAACTGAAGTTCTAGAACAGAAGCTGGAAGCTGGAAAATAGAGAGAGGTGTCCAATGAAAAAAGCAATGCAGTTGTCCCGACACAAAAATAAGACTACCAGATGAAAGCAGCCTCAGCAGACAGAAGGGTCCTGGTTTTGTGTGTTTAAAAGGATTGTAAAGAAATGGCATTAATCAGAAGAGCAATAATGTAGCCTGTTTCTGTGCTCCTTGTAAACAACACCCTAGCCGAATGTTGGCATTTTCCAGTCCTGGGTATCGAAATGTGTTGCATTTCACTTGCCAGTATTGGTAATTTATGTGATGTTCTTCTCATTAATTCCGTGTCTTTCAAGAGAGCCCTACATCTTGCCTCCTGCCAAAGCTTAAAAGCAATTTTGGGCAAGGGTATCGCCCTACATACCTCAGGCCTAAGGTCTTCCAATTGTTAATGTACTTTCATAAACCTCTGGTGAGAAGAGATTGCAAGCATTATCTAAGCCATTTGCAGGCTAGAATTTGCAATAATTCTCTAATTAACATGTGCCACACACTGGCAGCATTTACAGCCTCATATAAATACTTAAAGCACCATTTCTCTGAGTCAGTCTCATTGTCTTAGGATAGTGTCCCTCTCTGCTCAGCCGGTATTCCTTTTGGTAGCTACCCTTTATGAGGGAGAAAAAGAACTCCCATTCCCCAACATTTTCAGAAAACAACCTGGGTGACAATAGTGAGTTTAATTTCTACTTTTTGTGTGGAAGGTGTCGTTGTTGATTGCAGGCTACTGAGGGCAAAGCAGCTGGCCTGAACCATAGCTGGATCCACACTACATTTTGAATATACTATTTGTTAACCAATGCACCTGGCAAATCAATACTTTGTTTTATCATCTTTGTAAGAGAAGATGTTTGCAGAAACTGCTGATATGGAGAGTGGCATCCCCGGAGGAGAGCTGGTCTGGTGATAGAATTGTCCCCTTTGTGAAGCAGGGTCTGGCATGTTTTGCATTTGAATGGGAGATTTCATGAGAATGCTGAGGGAATGGGGGTCAAAGCTCAGTGGTAGAGCATCTGCACCCAGAAGGTCCCAGGTTCATTCCCTGGCAATTCCAGAAAAGGCTGGGAGAGAATCCTACCTGAAACTCTGGAGAAGCCTCCACCAGTCAGTGTAGACAATTGTGAGCTAGATGGACCAATGGTCTGACTCAGTATAAGGCTGATTCCTATGTGCCTGTGTTTCTGTTACCTTTTAATAAATAAATATATAATGTGGATTTTAAGGTGCTACACAGCATATTTGCTGACCCAGTTATTTGGTGGGGAAGGTAGCCACGTTCCCCCTTCCAAACAGCTGATAAGCAAAACCTTAGCCTTTGTGAAAAAGCTCTGCATTCTTAAACCCAGCTGTGTGAATTGAAAAGGAACCATGCTGCACATAGAGACAGTGATGCGGCTTCTCCATCCAGCTGACGTTACATGTGCAGAACTCATTCCACACACAAGGAGCCCCTGACTGGATCAGGGCATTTATGTTCGGAGACACATATTAAGGGTAAAGAGGTTATAGATAAGTTTTGCGCTTAATATGCTCCAAGCAGGAGCGTATCTAGGGCAGGGCAGGCAGGGCACGTGCCCCGGGCGCCTCTTGAAGGGGGGGCGCCATTTTTTTGAAATGGAAAAAAAATTAAATGGCCACTGAAAACAAAATGGCCACCACACATGCTCAAATGGCATCTGCAAGGCCCTAGTATCTGGGGAAAGTCAAATTCTCCATTTATTTTTAAAACTTATGTAATAATGATGCTACAATGCATAGTAGAGAATTAGACAGGCACTTCTGTTTAGTTTTCCAAGTATACCTCCACATAGTATTTGGGTATTTCATGAGCCCCAGAATACTGAAATTTGTAGTTTTCCAGCATTTTTTTTGGTCTGGCTACGTCCACTGCTAAATAGTTTTTGAAATATTAAAAGATTAATGAGCTTGACTTGTATTTTTGAGCTGATATTATGGTAAAGCTATCTGAAAGATGGGTGTCAAATGTTTGGACAGGGGGTGCAATTTCAGTGCTTGCCCTAGGTGCTATTTTCCCTAGATACGCCTCTGACTCCAAGGCTGTAATCTTGTACTCTCTACCCTCTTATTTATTGCCTCAGAAGGAAACACCATGGAAAACAAATTGGGCCATTTTTATTCCACCGAAACATTACTGAATGAACTTGAACTCTTCATTTCAATCTTTCCCATGATAAAATGGGAAGCCATGAACTGATTTTACTGTAATAAGTTTGTGATTTTTTTAAAAAAAATAGATGTGTATATTTCCTGGGATAGCATGGATTTAACCTTCCCCGTCCCCCTCAAAATCATCATGATAATCATTTCTTGGATCGTGTGTGTGTGTGCAGTTATCACTTAACATCTGTACTGTATTGTCAACCACTCGTGCTACATGAATCATGAGGTTTAATTGTATTCGTTTCACAACTTGTATTCATATAGCTCAACTAAGAAGCAGAAATGCATCCAAATTTCACGTCAAGCAACACTTCTGGGTGAATTTGGAGGGTCTTTGAAATGAATTAGGTTAATTTCTCAGGGATCTTTGCATCTCTTACCACTGCATTTTTTAAAAAGCAAACTCTAAGGCAAATTATCAAGTCATGCTCAGGTGAATTATATATATGGTTGTTAAGAAAAGGCAAAAGCATTTCAGTAAAATCAATGGTATTTCTCAGGGATATATCATAAATCAGTACCGAGAAGCTAAACTTCCAGGACAGATTTTGAGGTCTTCAGTAAATGCTGCAACATCTGTCACTTTGACTCATGCTGGTAGGTCATGAGGCTAGATCTCAATGTATTTTTGTGCACTATAATCTTGTATTCCTGTGCCCCCCCCCCGCCCAGTGTATCAATATGTGTCTTATGTATATGCATGGACCCAAAAAGTGTTTTGAGTTTTTTGCAAACATCTAAATCATCTTGATTAATAAAAAAGGCAAATTCTCAATGGTCAGGGGCCTGCTTGCATAGGGTTTACTTCAAGGGGTGATCACAAGGAAGCTGTGCATCTGATCCCTTTGAGTCATACACTTGTGGTTTTCCAAACCCCTACTGGTTCTTCATCTGCCCACATAGCCAGTGGAGGTAATGGCTGGAATCTAACCGAGAGACATATGCGCTCAGGAAAGAACCGCAGATGCAGCCAATGTTTGCTCACTGTTTTTTGGCAACAGTTCCCTCTACCAAAGAGACAAACTGCTGCTCACTTCAAAAAGCAACTTCTGTTTTCTGCAGTGGGAACTCTAGAAATGGCCAAAGCTACAAGTGAAGCTCCAACTACCCTTCAGCCCTTACCTTGTGAACACAGACCCTTTCTTTGGATCCCAGCCAATAAGTAGGGAAATGGCTTTCTGTCGCCTGAAGTGTGTAGTTAAAAAAGCTTTGGCGCTTTCCCCATGTGTAATTTCCCCACCTGGGGAGGTCGGGATGCAGTTGCAACCAGCTCGGTTGGTGGCGACTCAAAACCGGGCCTTTTCTAGAGTTGCCCCGGAACTCTGGAATGCGCTTCCTTACTAAATTAGAGTTTCCCCTTCTCTGAATGTTTTTAAGAAGGACCTAAAAAACCTACCTCTTTAGTCAGGCTTCTCCATTTATAGTTTTAAAGCTTGAGTTTTAGAGTTTTTATTGTATTTTAAATTGTGTTAATTATGTTAATGTTTTAATTGGTTTTATATTGTGAGCCACCCAGGGACTTTTTTGTATGGGGCGTATATAAATGTGCTAATTAATTAATTAATATGGAGCTAGCCTTTCACAATGCCAGATTAAATGCTTTGCTGCGCCTTGAAAATGTGAACACCAGCTATGCTAGAACATTTGTCCCTTACATGCTAGGTTTCCACAGGCAAGGAGCTTTTGACCTCTGGGAGCATCCCTCTCTCTATGTGGTCTCTATGTGGTGAAGTGATGCAATATCTGAATAACTCTATTGTCCGATTTTTCCAAAGGTGTAGGCTGACCCTAAGAAGCACTGTTGGCACAGGGTTGCACTGTGTGACATAGTAGAACTGTTCTCACAATTGGCACTAGGGTAGGCGGCTTCTCCTACCCTAATTTGGAAGCCAAGCACCCATCCATCATGAGAATTCTACAAGCAAGATAGGTAGGAAGAGGGGAAGATGATCCTCTATGAGCTGAGTATGGAGGCTGGCAGCAGTGGTGATCCCAGAAGTTGTACGCAGCTCCAGAGTGAGGGTAGAGGGGAAAGAGTCCCTGCACTGCCCGCCTCCGTACGGAGCTCACACACAATGATTTTCCCCTCCTCCTACCTTGCTTGTGGAATTCTCACAATGACCAATCAGGAATACATGTGGCTCCTGAATTAGGGTAGGATATTTCTACCCTAATGTCAATCATGAGAACAGCCCTCGTGTCTTCTTTATGTGTAATTGGGGGTATGGGCAGGTTTTTATTTATTTGTTTATTGTTACATTTATATCCCGCTCTTCCTCCAGCGGTGCACATGGTTCTGTTTATCCACATAACAAGCCTGTGAAGTGGGTTAGGCTGAGAGAGACGTGACTGGCCCAGAGTCACCCAGTGAGTTGCATGACTGGATAGAGATTTGAGCTTCAGCATGAGACATGTTGACAGCATTACTTTGCTTGAGATATTAAGCATCTTCGGAGAGCACACGGTCGTAGAATGTAGAGGTGGTTGGGTTTTTTTGCTTTGCACTGTATAAAATGTTTCTTTCATCATCTACCTACAGCAAGTCCTACCAAGCCTGGACGGGGTGGATACCCAAATTCGGATGAGGTGGTTCGGGAATCCAGCAGCACAACTGGCATGGTGGTTGGGATTGTGGCCGCAGCTGCTCTGTGCATCCTCATCCTCCTCTATGCCATGTACAAGTACAGAAACCGGGATGAAGGCTCCTATCATGTTGACGAGAGTCGAAACTACATCAGTAACTCAGCACAGTCCAATGGGGCTGTGATTAAGGAAAAGCAACCCAACAGCTCTAAAAGCTCCAACAAAAATAAGAAAAACAAGGATAAGGAGTACTACGTCTGATCCTGACAGCCGGAAGAACAATTGTATAGAAATAGTCTTCATTTTATCTGAGACATAAAACAAAACTTATTTACTTTACTTTTTATGAAGCACATACAAAGTTTAAAAAAATGGGAAAAAAGAACACAGGGAATGCAATCAGAAAGGAAAGACTTTTTTTTAAGAAAAAAAAGGAAAGAAAAAAATGAAATACGCATTTCATGCTCTTGTTTCACCGAAACAGGAGTCAATAAATCCCCCAACATCCACAGTGTTTTCATTTACTCTGCTGTCTTTATGTTGCTGGAATGTTTCTGAAGATGATGTTGGTACTACCGCACATGCATAAGACAAGGAGTATTACTACTACAACATCACCCAGCACAACATGAACTGTAATGAACTGTAACAATCAAAAATGAAATCACACACAAACACACACACACAAAGAAGCTACCTATGAGTCTGGATTTAGCCAAAGTGCTAGCGCTTTCCTGAGGAGTAAGTTAGTCTGATTACCTGAGAAGACTTTGTCGTCCTTCACAAGCGCTCAACAAGCAAACCTCAATGAGTTTGCTGCCCAGTGCAACAAAGCAATGATTGGAGCTTGGGTTTGAAGTGAAGTGCTGGCTTTTCTGAATAAACCACATTTTAAAAAAAGAAAGAAAACACTTTCAAAAGAAGCCCCTTTCTGGTTGTGAGGAAAACAGTATAGCGGCCTTATTTTCAAAATTATAATAATAATAAACAAACAAAAGAAGTGAAATATAAGGCTTATTTTCACACACCACTAACAAACAAACCTGAGGGCATAGATGCAATCACTGGAAAAAAAATTTCATGCACGCTTAATATGTTATTACATATGTTTATATAAAAAAACACATCTATATGTGCTTTCTGGACTGTGATAAGTGATGTTTTCTAGCCTGTTGTATAGAAAATGCAAACTATATCTGCTCTTCAACCATTTTTGGTAAACTCAATGTTCTAAGTGTTGCTAGGTATAGAACGTTTTACGACATCTGGAGCAACCGACATTTCTGTTTACTTTTGCAGCCATGAGAAACTGCCACAAGTTTTCTTCCCCTCCTGCACCTGGTTCTCCTCTTCCTCCTCCTCCTTCTTTTGGTTTTGTTTTAATTTACAGTGTAGTGAATATACTAAGAGGGATGTGTATGAATGTATATAAGAGTCAGCTAATTTTCTTCTTAACCTGTACAGCCTCTCTCTTCTGTTGCAGTTCAGTTTTAGTAGTTTGTATGAAAGAAGTGGATTTAGAAAGCAAATATATATAGATATAAACATCGTAATTTTCTTCTCCAATTGCCTATCCACTCCCAGTATACATTAGCATAACCAATCAAAATACTGTGTTTCTCCACTCCCCCTACTAAATGACACAAATCTGGTTATTCTTATTTTAAGTGACCTTTGCATTCCAGATGACATCATTGGCTAGTGTGGTTGGCTACTCCCCAGGAACTGAGGGGAAGATCTAATTCCATGGAATTCTTTGTCCAAATGGGTATGACCACATAGCATTTACCTGGTGTCTACAACAACATAGCCACCATAAAGTTGGTCAGTAAGAGAATTCAGAAGTCTGCCTTTTAAATTACTCCAGTTCCTCTCACTAAAGCTTTCCTCCATTATCAAAGACATAGAACATTATGAACACAAACAGCATGTAGAGCAAGATTCCAAGTTTCACATTTTGTTACATGAAGAGCTATTCCATACTTCATCTGTTTTATTTTTACTTTTTAAAAATTTATCCCTTCTTTTCTCTGCACTAAAACAAAATCTCCTCTTCTAAGCCAAGTGGGTGCAGTCGTTTTGTTTTATATATTCCTTAAGCTTCTCCACATAGAAAAACACTTAATGCATTTTGGTTTAAATTCACGCTTATATTCTGAAGGGTTTGGGGTTTTTTGTTTTGTTTTAGAAAAAGATTGCTCCATTGGGTTCCCAACAATAAGTCATTGTGTTAATACCTCACTTAGTGAAAGAGATGCAAAAGGAATACATTAGGCCGAAAGACTGTAGTTTAGGAGAGAATCAACTATATTCTGGAAGGCCTCCTGTAATGAGTAGAATTGTTCACAGTTTACAGACAGGAAAGAGGAATTTAAAATTAGCTTTAACCAGCAGGGCAGCATTATCTTCTTGTGTGTTGTTCACTGCCACTGAGGCATAGCATTGGGATTTGGCGGAGTGCTCAGACTTTGACGCAGCAATACTTTAGGAACACATGTAAAACTGTCTTGGTATTGCCTCCCTTGGAAACTGCCAAATGATTTGATCATGCTGTATGTCAAGGGCTCCCCCCCACACTTTTGTGATGCTTGTGAATACTGAAGAAAGTGTTGGGTAATGGTACATAGCATTAAAGTTCACCTAAAGGTGGTCTGCCCATTTGTTCCCCTGATGTGCCACCTTTCTCAGTTACTCATGCTCAGGGGAGGACAGTGAATGGGTGCATCCCGGAACCACGAGGAAAATCTGACTCTCATGCTCACAGTAAAACAGGAAGACAAGTAAGAAATGAACGTCCATAACCATAAGGCTATGTGGAAAGGGAGAGGGATGTTGATATCCTTGGAGTTCTCAACCAGTGCCACAATCCAAGCTTATGGCAAGGTTATTTTGTGACTTCATATTGACTCTGTTATAACTTACCTAACTTGGCCAGATTGTTTTTTCCAAGCAATTAACACAATTACTTTAAGGAATATGTGATAAGGGATTGCTCTTTCTAGCAAAGGCAATTTAAAGTTGTTTTTTGGGAGGGTTACTCCTGTTCTTCCTTGTTGATTTTGTGGTTTAATAACGAACAAAAAGTGTTTGCATTTATCAAATGTTACAGTAGCTATATTAAAATACTTTTCTCTTTTCAAAATACATAACAAATACATTAATTCCATCTCTATAATAATCTAATTTGTTTGACTAAGGCTGCAGTTCTATGCACACTTGCTAGGGACCAAGTCTCACTGAAGTCAGTGGGTCTTCCTCAGTAAATTTGCTTAGGATTGTGCTGTGAGATGGCTTTTTTAAAATTACTGTATTGTGTTGCCTTTTTTTTAACAATACACTAAAATAACGTGTGAAATTATTTATTCCCAAAATATCAAAAAGAGGTCAGAAGCCCTTAACCTTATAGTGCTTTCTGTGATAGATATTTACAATTTTTTTTATTTGTTGCAAGGCCAATTTATCCATTATTGGAAATGCTAAGCAAGTGGAATTTACCGTTTTGTTAATAAAATGTTTCTTAATACAATTGCTGACTCATTATTTTCTCATCCCTTTGCCTTATATCCCGTGATCTACTTTTGATATTCAGCATATTTGGCTTCAGTAAGGAGCTAGTCCCACCTACACCCTCGACTCTTCAGAGTTCCCCTACTCATTTCAACACAGGGATCTGATTCCTGGCTAAACAGAGAAATGCCCATGGACTAAAGAAATCTGTGTGAGCCTCTAAAGCAGTGGTCTTCACTGTTTTTCAAGCAAGGGTCGCTTTGGCAAAAACAACAACCCTTCAGTGCCATTTCCCACTGTGATGGCCTCCATTGCACTTTTCTTAGTTCTAGGAGGGGCCTTTAAGAGAGACGGAGTTTTCGTCTAGGAGGAAAACACTGGGAAGGGCTACATTTCCCAGCATTCTATATGTGCCCCTCAAAATAGTTCAGAGGCTCAAGAGGGCTCCATTTTCCTTAAAGGAGCTGCCCAATGCATGGCAAAACACAGCACTGCACAGTGAGAATGGTCGTCTCCACATAGTGCCGGGGAGACCGTGAGCATAGTCAGCTTCGGCCCAAGCATCCCACAGGTGTAATAAACAATTAGGGGTCTGCACTCCCAGCAGATGGGGGCCTCCACTGGCCTCGAGCCTTACCATAAAGACCCCTGCTCTAAGTGCACACGAAACTCTGGTTCCATGCAGCAATTGGCAACACTTTCAGTGTTTGTACTTGTGATTTGTTTACTGTCTAGAATTTGGAACAAAATCGCCCATAATTTACATCCTTACCACAATGATGGGTTGCTATTGTTTTTGGACGGTTGCTGTTTTAGCTTGTTTATTCTTTGAGGACCATCCATTTTCTTATGTGCAGCCATCACAAGGGAGGGTGATGTCTCCTAATTAAAACTGAACGGTTGCATTGGTCTTCCACGGCTGTGTTCCATTGAATCTATATCTGTGCACAGCAAGGACTTGCTTTGAATTCTCTTGCTTGCACCACTGAACAGACAAGCCGCTTTTCAGTTGGTATTCTAACATTTAAACTGAAATGCGGGTTGCCCCATCAAGGAGGGCTCAGAGCACGCTGGCAAGCCACCCAGCCCGTGCAGATGAACCTGATGGCTACACTCTCGGGCATCTCAATACCTTCTCTATAGAGGGCAGTGCTGAACACGAGGATATGGCCCAGGAGTATAACCAGCAGGTGTGTTGACATGGGGCATAGATAGAGAACATACTTTTATTCTCATAGGAACAGCCTTGCTGGATCAGGCCCCAGGACTATCTAGTTCAGCATTCTGTTTCACACAGTGACACACCAGATGCCCCTGAGAAGCCCACAGCAAGAGGTGAGGGCATGCCTTCTCTCTTGCTGTTGCTCCCCTGCAACTGGTATTTAGAGGCATTTTGCCTCTGAAGCTGGAGGTGGCCCATAGACTAGTAGCCATTGATAGACTTGTCCTCCATGAATCTGTCCCTTTTAAAGCCATCCAGACTGGTGGCCGTCAACACATCTTGTGGCAGAGAATTCCATAGATTAACTATGTGCTGTGTGAAAAAGTACTTCCTTTTGTCAGTCCTAAATTTCCCAACCTTCAGTTTCATGGGATGAGATGACCCTTGATTCTAGAGGGAGAAAAATTTCACTCTTTCTACTCAATGCATAATTTTATACACCTCTATCATGTCTCCCCATAGTCACCTCTTTTCCAAACTAAAGAACCCCAGATGCTACAGCCTTGCCTCTTAAGGAAGGTGCTCCAGGCCCCTGATCATCATGGTTACCCTCTTCTGCACCTTTTCCAGTTCTATAACGTCCTTCTCAAGATATGGTGACCAGAACTGCATGTAATTTGGCTGCACCATAAATTTGTATGAGTGCATTATAATATTAGCATTTTATTTTCAGTCCACTTCCTAATGATCCCTAGCATGAAAGTTGCCTTTTTCACAGTTGCTGTGCATTGAGTCAACACCTTCAACAAGATGTCCCAAGATATCTCTCCTGGTCAGTCACTGACTGCTCAGACACTATTAGCATATATGTGAAATTGGGGGATTTTGCCCCAATACGCGTCACTTTATACTTGCTTACATTGAACCACTTTTGCCATTTTGTTGCCCACTCACCCAGTTTGGAGAGATCCTTTTGGAACTTCTTACAATCTCCTCTCCACATGTTCAGTGAACGGAAGAGGGTAACATTTGAATAGAGTTCCTGGGATGGAAACTTCCAAAAATACCCAGCAAAACGTCCAGCTCATCAGCATTTTATTTTATTAATTTCATCATGGTCTTAAGAACCGCCTAAAAGTGCATCAGTGACCATTGCAGATTGGGCTGAGCTGAAAGGCCCCTGAAGACTGCTTTCAGCCAAAATTTGGAATAGTTTGCGGGATGAATGGGCAGCAATAACTGTCCCCCCCCCGCCCCACCGGTTCACTTTGTTTCACTGCTGCCTGTTTTTCTTAGCTATGGCAGTGGCATTCTCCTGGCAGCTGCCATTCCCCCCCCCCCAGAAGCCCCATAGAATGACATAATGACAGTGTCTCTTTGAGTAGGATTCTGAGGGGCAAAGTGGCAATCAGTAGCCACTAGGAAGAATATTTCTGCCTGGGCTACTGCAACAAAAAGTCAACATTGACTCTTCCCCCATTAGATAGATAGATAGATAGATAGATAGATAGATAGATAGATAGATAGATAGATAGATAGATAGATTCTAACAGATATATCAAATCTAACAGATCTGCCAGCACTAATCAGAATATCTGAGCCCCTTTCAAGGCAGAGAGCAGAAGTAAAGTGGTATGATAGTGTTTAGATTAGCACATCTAGAGATTAATTTTCGGTTGTGCCCTTGGTAAAGAGAAAATGGAAGCCAGTGTGTTAATATAATCAACATGTGTTCCTGCACTGCAACTTGCAAACCTTAGAACTTTTCCACTATGCTCAAATTTGTCTCCTTTGTTTTGCTTCACAACCAGCCTGATGAAGAGTCCTGGAGAACTTGAGAGCTTGCATAGTATACTTTGTGATATTTTAGTTGGCTCTGATCATGGTATTACCCTACATTGCTTACCTCACCATATCACTACTCATCCATTTTTCTTTATCTTTCGTGTCTCCTTTCATCACAGGAAGTGGCATATTCATAATCAGGACCTTGCGAACCAGTATGCAGTGCAAAATTTTGATGGTAAAGGATTACATCTTCAAATAAAAGAGAGAACACACGTAGTTAAGAAACATGGTGTTTCCTTGGACTGGTTCTTACAGTTAGTGGCTGACATGCTGCACAGTGCCCCAGTGATCCTACACAGTGCCCCACAGATCCAAGAACCGGGTTCCATTCATTCCTAGGTGGCTTCCATGCTGTTCCTGACTTTGTAGAGCCTCCCTGGTGATTAAAAATTGTGTCACTGCTGAAGCAATGCTGCTCCCAGTGGGAATAACAGAAGCTGTGCTGCTTCAGCAGTAACACAGTTCTTAATTTCCATGGAGCCTCTGCAAGGTTGGGAACACCATGTGCTCTGGAAACATGAGTTAGCACACTCCCAGGAGCCGCCGACACTTGCTCCACCTCCTTCCTCCTTCTCCTCCTCTGGCTGCTGCTGCCCCCATTATGGGGTGATGTCATGTGTCTCATCCCCTTACTCACGACTCCAAGAACCTGCCAGGACTCCACAGCAAGCTTTTGGAGCCACAAGTGAGGGGGATGGGATGCAGCACAAGATAAGACAAATGATACATAGCATCCCCCATTTCCCCCGAAATACCCGGGAGCATAATGAGGTGGCAGCATCGAGAGGAGGAAGCAGGCATTGCAGTGAGGCAGCAGGGGGCACAGAAGGGCTAGTGGCAGCCCCCACATACAAACAGCAAGGTCCAATGATGGTGAGAGACACCACAGGCCACCACGGGCTTGCTAAGCCCCTGTGTGGAACTGCATCTTCTAGGCAGCAAAAGAACAATCTGACAGCATACTTTAGGGCTGGCCCTGACATGAGGCGAGGTGAAGCAGTTATCTCAGGCAGCAGGTGAAGAAGGATGGTGGGCATTGCTCCACAACCCTGCCTGCTGCTGCCTCGCTTTGTCCCTGACCTGCATTCAGTGTTTCACCACAGGCAAACAAAGACCTTGGGCCAACCCATTGAACTTAGCCTTGCAAACATGTATATGTCAGCCTCCTTGATGTGGTTATGTAAGACAAACCTTCATAAATTGTCACCTACCCTGTTTCCCCGAAAGTAAGACCTACCCCGAAAGTAAGACCTAGCAGTAATTTCTGATGTACCGCTAATTGCCCTAGTGCATTTTTGGGGGCTAAAATTAATATAAGACACTGTCTTATTTTCGGGGAAACACGGTACCAAACTAAACACAGCCCACCAAACATAGGTTGTGCCTAACAGATACTTAGCAGCCCTCTCTATTTTTGAAATCCAAGGCGAGCAGCAAATACAAGGTAAACCACAATACATGGTGGATCGCATTGGGTTTGGTTCATTACACAGTCATAAGTCATTTAATAGCTGGGGAACCAAGGTCTTCATCTGTGCTCATTTGTTTTCACACCGAGACGTTTTATGTTTACCAACATTTAGTATTTCTTTGCACAATAAAAGGTCTTTTTGTTGAGAGTTTGGAATTATTATGCACATTGCATCGCTGACATATCAATAAAGCAAGATGTACATGCAGATAGAACTTTTTTTTAAAAAGCATTTCAGTCAAATAATTTGCTTTTAAAATGTAAAAAAAGAAACATGGTATGTAATTCTGAGGTTTTAGACCCAGTAGGAATGTTATTATTAAGGAGGATATGGAGATTGCAGAGAAGCTAAATTAGTTCTTTGCATCTGTCTTCACGGCAGAGGATACTGACCATATAACCTGTGCCTGAACTGAGCTGCTCAGGAACAGAGGCTAAAGAACTGAGTCAGTAGAGGTGAAGACAGATGGCATTCTAAACTGTCTGGAAATTAAAAATAAATTAAAAATTAACAAATCGCCAGGGCCAGATGGCAATGTGAAATTGCCGACCTCCTTACAAAAAATATGTAACATCCCTGAGGCAATCAAGCTCTGTACCAGAGGACTGGAAAGTAGGGGTGTTCACGGAACCGGTTCTGTGCACTCCCAGGAGCGGGGGTCGCTCAAAAGGGCAGAGAAGGCACTGCCTACCTGCCAGCCCCAGCCCCACCACTTTTCCTCTGCTGGCGTTGCTCCAAAAAGTGAGTGTGCGGGGCTGCAGCGTACCTCCTTGCAGCTGGGATCAGCATTGCCATGCAAATGGCCAGTGTGCCTGCCAGAACCTAGAACGGAGCGCAAAACTGTTCCTTGCACATCCCTACTGGAAAGGAGTCAATGTAACTCCAATTTTCAAAAAGGGATCCAGGGGGGGATCTGGTTAATTACAGGCCAGTTAGCTCAACGTCTGTTCTGGACAAATTGATGGAAATCATTCTCAAGGATAAAATTGTTAATCATATAGAAGAACAGGCCCTGCTGAAGAAGAACCAGCCTGGCTTCTGCAAAGGTAAATCTTGCCTCATCAACCTTTTGGAGTTATTTGAGAATGTCAACAGGCATGTGGATAAAGGTGATTCAGTTGACATAGTATTTTCAAAAGTTGACTTGGACTTTCAAAAAGCTTTCACAAAGTTCCTCATCAAAGACTCTGAGAAAACTTAGCAGTCATGGGATAAGGGGACAGGTTCATGTGTGGATTGATAACTGGTTGAAGGAAAGGAAACAAAGGGTATGTATAAATGGACAGTTATTGAAATTGAGGTAAGAAGTGGGGTACCCCAAGGATCTGTATTGGGGGATCCAATACAGCCACCTAAAGGCAAAAAGCCACCTAATGGTGCAACAGAGAAGTAACTTGCCTAGGGAGTAAGAGGTTGCTGGATCAAATCCCCGCTGGTTTGTTTCCCAGACTATGGGAAACACCTATAATCAAGCAGCAGTGATATAGGAAGGTGCCGAAAGGCATCATCTCATACTGCATGGGAGATGGCAACAGTAAACCCCTCCTATATTCTACCAAAGAAAACCACATGGCTCTGTGGTTGCCAGGAGTCAACACTGACTCGATGGCACAACTCTAATAGTGATTAGGTTCCCACAATTTATTTTTAATTTATTCATAAATGGTCTAGAAATTGGGGTAAGCAACGAGATGGCCAAATTTGCAGAAATCAAATCATGAAATCCAAAGCAGACGGTGAGAAGCTCGAAAAAGATCTCTCCAATGTGGGGGAGTGGATGACAAAATGGCAAATGTATTTCAATGTAAGCTAGGGTAAAGTGATGCATATTGGGGCAAAAAACCCTAGCTCCACATATGCTGATGGTTCTGAGCTGTTGGTGACTAACCAGGAGAGAGATCATGGGGTTGTGGTGGGCAGCTCGTTGAAAGTGTCGACACAATGTGCAGCAGCTGTGGAAAAGGTCAATACCATGTTTGGAATCATTAAGAAGGGGATTGAAAATAAAACTACTAATATCATAATGCCCTCATACACATTAATGGTGTGGCTACAGTTGGAGTACTGTGTCTAGTTCTGGTCATCATACCTCGAAAAAGGATGTTATAGAACTGGAGAAGGTGCAGAAGAAGGCAACCATGATGGTCAGGGGCCTAGAGCACCTTTCTTATAAGGCAAGGCTACAACACCTGGGGCTTTTTAGTTTGGAAAAGAGGTGACTATGAAGAGACATGTCTATAAATTATGTGTGGTGTGGAGAGAGAGAACGTTTTCTCCCTCTCTCATAAGAGTAAAACCAGGGATCATGCTGTGAAACTGATTGCCAAGAAATTAAGGACTGCCAAAGGAAGTACTTTTTCACACTACACATAATTAATCTATGGAATTCTCTGCCACAAAATGTGACAGCCACGAGCCTGGATGGAAGAGCTTAGATAAATTCATGGCAGTCAAGTCTATCGATGGCTACGAGTCTGATGACTGTGGGCCATCTCCCGCTTCAGAGGCATGATGCCTCTCAATACCAGTTGCAGAAGAGCAACAGCAGGAAAGAGGGCATGCCCTCACCTCTTGCCTGTGGTCTTCCCAGGGGTGTCTGGTGGACCACTGTGTGAACCAGGATGCTGGACTAGATAGGCCTTGGGCCTGATCCAGCAGGGCTGTTCTTCTGTTCTTACAGGAAACTATTGGAGCATATTGCTGAATTTGTATCCATCTGTTTATCCAGATTTGTAGCCCATCCCATCCCAATACCTTGGAGCAAACAAAGAAAAGTCAGCAAACAAAATACATTTTAATCTGAGTAAAAGTTATTGAAATTTCCCAACTCATTTGTAATGTAACCATTTGTCCCCCTAGCCCAGCTGAAACAGGTAAGTCTTAGAACACTTCTGGAAAGCTTGGGTGTTGGTCAGTCGACAGTGCAAGGAAGTTCCCTGATTGGAGGACTTCCACCCAGCATTCCTCTTTCTACTCTTGATGGCCAAACCTAGAACATATTTTGTATTATTAAGAGGATGCCCTCTGTGGATCCTGGAGATTAAAATTGGAGCAGTACGACCTACCACTTGTTCTCTGGATCCTTGCCCAACCTGGCTGCTTCGATCTAGCGGAGAGATTGTTGGAGATGGCCTAATTAATATCATAAATGCATCGCTGAGGGAGGGTAGGGTGCCTCCCTGTTTGAAGGAGGCAATAGTTAGACCTCTTCTTAAGAAGCCTTCTTTGGATCCCTCAGCGATGGATAGTTATAGGCCAATCTCCAATCTCCCCTGGCTGGGCAAGGTAATTGAGAGGGTGGTGGCTAACCAGCTCCAGGCGGTTTTGGAGGAAACTGATTATCTAGACCCATTTCAAACTGGCTTTAGAGCTGGCTATGGGGTTGAGACAGCCTTGGTTGGCCTGATAGATGACCTTTACCAGGAAATCGACAGAGGGAATGTGACTCTGTTGGTCCTCTTGGATCTCTCGGCGGCGTTCGATACCATCGACCATGGTATCCTTCTGGGTCGCCTGGGGGAGTTGGGAATAGGGGGCACTGCTCTGCAGTGGTTCCATTCCTAGCTCTCAGGTAGATCTCAGATGGTGGAGCTTGGTGACAGTCGCTCCTCAAAGCAGGAGCTGTTATATGGAGTCCCTCAGGGCTCCATTCTGTCATCAATGCTTTTCAATATCTACATGAAACCACTGGGTGCAGTCATCAGGAGATTTGGTGCTGGGTGTTATCAATATGCTGATGACACACAAATCTACCTCTCCCTTCCTTCTTCAGGAAATGGCACTCATTCTCTAAATGCCTGCCTACAGGCAGTAATGGGCTGGATGAGGGATAACAAACTGAAGCTGAATCCAAGCAGGACAGAGGTGCTCATTGTGGGGGTTCAGAATCTGAGGGATGAGTTAGATCTTCCTGTGCTGGATGGGGTTACACTCCCCCAGAAAGAGCAGGTGCGTAGCTTGGGAGTACTCCTGGACCCAGGCCTCACCCTGGTTTCTCGGGTGGAGGCCATAGCCAGGAGTGCTTTCTACCAGCTTCAGCTGATTCGACACTTGCGTCCATTCCTTGAGGAGGAGAACCTCAAAACAGTGGTGCACCAGCTGGTAACCTCCTGGCTTGACTATTGCAATGCGCTCTATGTGGGGCTGCCTTTGTACATAGTTCAGAAACTTCAATTAGTTCAGAATGCAGCAGCCAGATTGGTCTCTGGGGTAACCTGGAGAGACCATATTACACCTATTTTGAAACAATTGCACTCGCTGCCGATATGTTTCCGGGCAAAATACAAAGTGCTGGTTATTACCTTTAAAGCTCTGAACGGCTTAGGCCCGAGTTACCTTAGAGAGTGCCTTCTTCTGCATGATCCCCACCACACATTAAGGTCATCTGAGGAGGTTCGTCTCCAGTTACCATCAGCTCGTCTGGTGGCGGCTCAGAGGCGGGCCTTCTCTATAGCTGCTCCGAGGCTGTGGAATGCGCTCCCTGCGGAAATCCGCAGTTTGAATTCTCTATTAGCCTTCAGGTGAGCCCTTAAAATGTATTTGTTTGGCCTGGCTTTCCAGGGTTTTTAAAATCGGTTTTAATATTCTAACCTGATTTGGGGGCTTTTAATCACTGTAATTGTTTAATTGTTGTTTTAAAATGCTAATTGTTGTTATATTGTTTTTAATTTGTTTTAGCTCTTTACTGTTTTAGTGGTTTGTTTTAATTGTAAACCGCCCTGAGCCATTTTGGAAGGGCGCTATATCAATCAATCAATCAATCAATCAAATAAATAAAATTATGCACATGGAAGAAGAAGGCACAGTGGGATCATAGGTATGTTTGGCCTAAGCTTTTGGAGACTTCATAGGTTATGTGCTCAGGGAAGAAGACAAGGAGCCATGCTGAAGCACTGTTCTAACACCTCCCCTGTCCCTCCAAGCTGGGTAAGATGCACCTTTTTTTGTGGCAGGTCTCTTACATTTGTCAAGGGGAGAGCAATTGTGCCTATCCAGCCCAGCACAATGACTCTCCACTGGCTGCTGTTGGGGTATGTGTGTTTTCATTGTGAGCCCTTTTGGGACATGGAACCTTCTTCTATTTTCTTTTGCTATGTAACTGGCTTGAGAACTTTTTTTTAAAAAAAAGCAATATAAAATAATAATAATGATGATGATAATAATACCATATGATGATTATTATTAATAATAAAGTATATGAATAAGTCATATTTCTTTTTCTAGCTGGATCGAAAGAAAGGAAGGAAGGAAGGAAGGAAGGAAGGAAGGAAGGAAAATAAGCTAGTGGAAAAATGTAAAGCTGCCTGGTAGGCATGTGATGGAAAA
Source organism: Hemicordylus capensis (assembly GCF_027244095.1). NCBI lineage: Eukaryota > Metazoa > Chordata > Lepidosauria > Squamata > Cordylidae > Hemicordylus > Hemicordylus capensis. The sequence continues at coordinate 438,176,642 of NC_069657.1, read as the reverse complement.
GCCCTAGTCTGCAGTTTGATAGTCTTGAGATGAATTGGAGGTGTTTTGTAGACTTCGGCCAGAATCAGACATCACATGGAACTATGTTTTAAACCTGGTTCTGCATAACATTTGTGAACCTCAGGCTCATGTCCTCGTCCTCCCCTTTGCATGTGAGTGGAGGACATTCTACATTTCCAGTCCTGGTTTAGGAAGAAACCAGGGTTGTCTGTGATATCCAAACCCAACAAATCAATTTTGTTTTAGTAAAGGCCATATCTTGGCTTATTTGCTAAACTTGGTTTAAAACAAGTCAGGATTTGCCAGGTTTTGATTCACAGGAGATCCTGGTTTGTCCTAAATCAGAACCAGATTTATTTATTTATTTAAACTTCCTCCCCGTATGTGACAGTGGAACACATGAACTTGGGGCTCACATTGCTTGGAACTAGGATTCCATGTGATATCTGAATGATTCTATGGGCACCTTCATGTGATCACCTGTAAGTAAATGAAAATAAAGCATGTGGTAACATAGGAAGCAGCCATATACTGAGTCAGACCATTGGTCCATCTAGTATTGTCCACATGGACTGGTAGAGGCTTCTCCAGGGTTGCAAGCAGGAGTCTCTCTCAGCCCTATCTGAAGATGCTGCCAGGGAGTGAACTTGGAACCTTCTGCATGTAAGCATGTAGCTGCTCTTCCCAGAGCAGCCCCATCCCCTAAGGGGAATATCTTACAGTGATGCTCAGAGGTATAGTCTCCCATTCAAATACAAACCAGGGCATGCTTTGCATTCTTATCGTGTCCTTCCAGGAAAGGTGGGATTATGCAATCTATGGGGCCTTTGTCCTTCTGTGTAGTGGCAGAGATCCAAGTTTCCTTGCTTCTGTAGTCCCAAGGCAATGGATTGTAATTGACTCATCCATAAAATTATTGGTTTTGCCTGCAAATCAAAGAGGAGATTCTTCTTCTTCTTCTTCTTCTTCTTCTTCTTCTTCTTCTTCTTCTTCTTCTTCTTCTTCTTCTTCTTCTTCTTCTTCTCCTCCTCCTCCTCCTCCTCCTCCTCTTCCTCCTCCTCCTCCTCCTCCACATGTGCATCACAAACCAGGGCAGAAACTGCTTAGGAAAAGAGATAATCCATGCTTGCTACCAGAAGATCAGCTCTCCTTCCAGAACTGAACATTCAAGCAATGTGCACACTCCCAGTAGACATGTTCCATAAACTGGCCAATGAATGTGCCCAGTTACCAATTTCTGCCCAAGATTCTACTGAGAATCTCTGCCCAATCTGACACCTAGATTTGAAGTTGTGCAGAAATGCTCAGAAGAATCTCAGGCAGAAGCCAGTTACAGAGCACATCAGCAGATTGGACTTCACACCCGCTGGGAGCACTTGCACCACAGGAACTTCCAGTTCCCTTGTACTTACTTTGTACTTTCTTACAGGTGATTGTGCATAGCCACCCACAGTGATGTGAGGTTCTGAGTGATGTCTGAATCGGTCCATAATTAGGTTTGGATCAAGGCTAGTACACAATGATCTCAAGTTGCAGCAAGTCATTCTGGGTTCAAAGGGCAATGACTGCTTTCCCTTTGACAATGTAGTAACCAGTATTATGCAGATCGGTCTTTGGTATCAATCAGAATGGATGGAGCAGAAGTATAGAGCAGAGAAGGTATTCTCCCTATCAGATATAAAGACATGAAAAACCACAGCCTAAGTCCTATAGATATGCTTTAACAGCAGGGAGCCAAATAAAGTGGCTGTGTGATCTTAGGAAGCTTTCAAGATATACATTCTCTTTTTTAAAAGGGATCTGAACATGCATTTGTTCAAACAGCTTCCATTACCTCCTGTCTCTCCAGACCAAAACTCATGGCCAAATACATAAGCTGGTGCGATTCACAACAAGAGGCATTTGCAAACAAATGTGTTTTCAGATTATAAGTGTTCTTTGAGATGAAAACACTTTTTTTCATTAAGAGTGGTCAGCCTTAAGAACCGAGAGTGAATAAAATGCTTAGGAGGAGCATTGTTTCGGAAACGAGATATGGAACAACAGACCTAGTGATATCTGAATCGGTAACACATGCCTCAGAACATAACTGAAGAAAAAATAAGAGAAAATGATGTATCTGGCTGTCATGACATATCCCCATTTACCAGTTCAACAACTGTTGAAGACATGATGTGTAGGAAGAAGGATCAGATCCCTGCATTGCATTGAAGGTGAGATTTCGGGGGGAAATGTTCTCAAAAAATAATCTTCAGTTGGGGCTATGGTTGGGGGGAACAGCATTCCAGCTTACTGTTATTTATTTATTTTTGCCTCTGCCTCTTTCATTGGCTGTCAACTGGGAGCTGCCATTTTTATTTCCCAGAAAACCCTCTTCAGGACATTGCTTTGTGGTGTCGTAGGGTAATTTTAACGGGGGCTCCTGGGAAATATAAACAGCTATAAGGAGAAGTGGCGCTGCTGCCATGATAATATTTTGTCTGCGGCTTCTAAAATCACCCATGCCCCTCCATGCCAACGTTCCACCATCTGCAAATAGGATAGTAGAATTGGGGCACGTTTCAGTTCAGCCCTATGATGGTAAATCTTGGGTTGTGTATTTTATGGGTGGCTTCACATGATCCAGTGCAAGTCTAGGCCCCAGAATATGTGTACGCCCCGTGGACATGTAGTTTGACCCCTCCAAAGTCCATTTCCCAATTCTTCCGCCAGACATTCAGGGAAGTAGCCTTACAGAGAGTCAGACCATTGGTCTATCTAGTTCAGTATTGTCTACAATGACTGGCACTGGTGCGCCAAGGTTTCAGGCAAGAGTCTCTCCCAGCCCTCCCTGGAGATGCCAGAGATTGAATCTTGGACCCTGGGCATGCAAAGCAGATGCGGTACCACTGAGGTATGGCCAAAATGCTCCACCCAACTTCAAATGTATGCTACAAATGGATGGAGAACATCAGGCAGCTGTTAGGCAGAAGGCTCAGAAACTGGACATTGGTGGGTCCAGTCGACATGTCCACTGGGAATGCACAATCCCCAGGAATTATGAATATTACGATGACGAATACGACGAATATTTATATACCACTTTTCAACCAAGGTTCCCAAAGTGGTGTGCATAGCTATAAATAAATAAATAAAATGGCTACCTTTCCCCCAAAGGACTCACAATCTGTGTGTGTGTTTAATGCTGCTGATGATGATGATGATTCTCCTTGATTTGTAGGTTGAGCCAGTAATTTTCTGGATGAGTTTCTGGATGAGTCTGGATGGGCCCTTCCATTTCCTTGGGAAACTCGGATCTTTGCCACCAGGCAGAGAGACAAAGGCCTCATAGAGATTGCATAATCTCACCTTTCCAGGAAGGACACCATAACAAAGGAAAGACCAGTTTAACCCAAATCTCTGGCCAGAGAAACAGCAGCAATGTATCCCCCCAATTCCCAGCTAGAATTCCCAGCTACAACTGCCAGGTGCCCTGAGTCTGCAGAAGCATGGGCATTCTGGCCTCTGCCACCTGCCAAAGGGTTTTCATTCTTTAAAATTGTTTTGATATGTCTTGGGGCCAATTGCTCAAAAGTTGGGGCCTAAAGCTTATATTTGTTTGTGTGTTTGTTTAATTTATATACCGCCTCACTCCAAAGGCTCTCTGGGGTTCACAAAAGTAAATGCAATAAAAGCAAAATACAACCATTAAAACAACAACTGAAAACAATTTAAAACATTCACAGATGACCAAAGGCCAAGTTAAAAAGATGTGTCTTAAGGGCTCTTTTAAAGGTAGGTATAGATGTTGACTCACACAAATGGCTATATATTTACTTATTTTGAATAAGTAAATGTCACACCCTGATTTCCTTTTCTCTGTCCTGGCTAAGTTCCCAGCCTTTCAGCCTTGATTTTCAGAATCAGTGGGTGAGGAGGTAAACTGGTTTCTAGATAATACCACAGCAAACTTCATCTGAGGGTTCACGTGACTGAGTGTATTTGCAGACACACACACACAGACACACACAGAGAGAATCCCAGTGCACAGACATCTGTATGTCAGGAAGATGTGAACCTGATTCAGACATTATACTATATGAGTGTAGAGATGTCTGTACACTCATACATGTGATTGTGTGAATGACTGTACCTGAGTCCATTTTAGAAGTTAACCTGGATCGAGGCCCTTCGAATGCATGGTACAGATAGAAACATGTACTTCTGGACTTGCATTCAACATAACATGTAAATGACTGTACCTGTGTACAGATCTGTACCTGTGTACATTATATGCTCATAGTACGAGAATTGAACATAACGTGAATGGGCCTGTGGTCTTTGCACAGGGATCTTTTTTCCCCTTTTGCATGCAGTGGCATGCTAGTTTTTGATCTGCAGTGAATTTTCTTGTATGAAAGAGCAATCAGTCCAAGTGGTGGAGTCCAGAAACAGGTTTACATCCTCATCTGCTTTTTGCAAGAACTGGGGCATAGAGATACTGCCTGTTGGGCTTAAAGAGCCTGCTAAGGTTTAGAAGTGTTGAGCTTGGAGAGAAGGTGGGATGTTTGAATGAAAAGTAAATTGTGTAGTCTGAACTCCAAAGTTCTCTCCCAGCCTTTTGGTTTTACCCGTTCCTGTACATATTAACTTGCCATGCCAATCAGCTGAACTACAGAGAAAGGGTGCAAGGCATAAGTAAAATGGCTAGCTATTTCTTCTTTATTACTGGCCCAATGAGGAGGGAGAGCAAATACATGGAATAATGAAAGACGCAGAACAGGTTACAGTTTAGTTTACGAAAGAGAAACTGACCATCAAGTTAAAGTTTAACGTATGTAAAACATGAGATCATAACCCATCAAGAGCAAATTCATTGTCAGAGCAGCAAGAAGTAATAAAATATCAATCTGAGTTTGAGTAAATCCCAAGAGGGACATATGGAAAAGGGAACCATCCATCATTTTTGTATGGCTCTTCTGCATTACATTTGTATCTACCCATCTTCCAAGACAAGCAGTGGAAGATGCCTCCACCTGGTTTTGGGGAGACACTCTTGCAGCCAAACCTGTCACATGGCACATTTTTGCTGGCTGTCCCTCAATGGCTTTGGGGGCCACTCTAAGAACATAAGAACAGCCCTGCTGGATCAGGCCCAAGACCTATCTAGTCCAGCATCTGTTTCCCACAGTGGCCCACCAGAAGCCTCTGAGAAACCCACAGGCAAGAGCTGAGGGCATGTCCTCTCTCTTGCTGTTGCTCCTCTGAGACTGGTATTTAGAGGCAACTTGCCTCTGAGGCTGGAGGTGGCTTATAGCTCTCCGACTAGTAGCCATTGATAGACCTCTCCTCCATGAATCTGTCTAAGCCGGAGCCCCTCTTCAAGCCACCCAGGCTGGCGGCTGTCACCTTTCCTCCTTTTTCCTGAATAAGGCGAGAAAGCTCAAGCTTCTGTTCTCCATTTGTAATAAACCACAGCTTGCTACTAGGGGTGTGCACTGAACTGGCTGGCCTGGTTCCATTCGAGTCCAGACCAGACTCAAACTTGACCAGTCAAGTCTGGTCTGGTCCCAATCAGAAACCCTCCCCCCGGTCCGATCCAGTCCAGACAAGTTCGTGATATTTTTTCTTTAAAAAAATTAAAAATAAAATCAAAATACTTCTAGCCCCTTCGGGGTGGGGGGCTTTCTGTAGGCCATGAGGAGGCAGTCCATGAAGGTTCCCCCTCCCCCCGCCAGCCTCTTAATTCACCACCACAGCCCGGGAAAATGCTTGTATTTGGCCCGTTCAGGCCTCTGTAAGTGCTCTTGGCAGCCATTTTTGTTGCCGCCGTGCATGCATAAATGGCCCCTGCAAGCCCTGCTGCAAGGTTCGCTGCAAAGGAGTTCTGCTGCCATTTTGAGATTTTTTTGTACCAAGGGAGGTGAGGTTATACTAGCTGCCTTAAGGTTATTTGTGGCCAAATCTAGGAATCAGCTTCTTTATGATGCCCATCTTGACCCATATCCCTCTTATAGGAGGTTGGAAATTGTGCAATCTCAATTCATCAGGGCAGTTCTAAGAGCCCCCAGATGCTCTTCTAAGACGGCACTGAGACTCGAATTGGGGATTCAGAGAATTGAAACCAGGGCATGGATTCTAATCTTGGAGACGTAAGTTTGGGGCGCTATAAAAATATGCCAAATAAATAAATAAATAAATAATAGTTTGTTGGCTTAAGATCAATTTTTCTCTTCAAGGTTGGATCTCTTTGGTCCTGGCTGATGGATTTAAGTCATCTTGGATGCAAGCTGTCCAGAATAAAATCTCAGCCTTGGGCTTCACTCAAGATTACCTCTTTCTGTTATAACCAGCCTGTACAAGTGTTGAAACAAAGAATTCTGGACATAGAATATCAGAATGACCTTAGTCTTATTTCTGACTATATCAGGAGGAGACTTGATTTCCCTTTTGGAAGTTCATCTCTTTATTTACAAACCTTAAATTACCCCATCACCAAAGGGCCTTTTTCAGGGCGAGACATGATATACTGCCATCTGCAGTGCTTTCTGGGAGATTTTTGAAGGTCCCAAGGAGTGACAGACTTTGTCCTTGCCGTTTAGGGGATGTTGAAAATGTACAACATGTTCTGTTGCATTGCTTATTCTATAAGGACATACGACAGACTTTATTAACTCCAATTGTATTATCTTTACCTGATCGTTCAGAAGAATTTTATGTTGCCTTTTTGCTTGGAGACAAAATTCTCGCTATTACATATAAGGTGGCTAAGTTTTGCTCTGTTGCTATTAGGACATGACAACAACTAATTTCCTGTCCTGTCTTTTAGATTCTTGGTTCGGTCGGATGCTGGGTAACAGCTATTTTTATGTGTCAATGGAATTTGTTCTCCTTCTGATTATTACCATTGTAATTTTATGTATTCTTTTTATCAGTACTTTTCTGTAAAGTTTTAACTTGTATTTGCTGATCTTTGATCATTGATAGTAATTTAAAAAAAACTAACACCAAACACTGTGCTATCCAACCCTAGCACAGCATCCCTCCAGTGGCTGTTGCTGGTGTCTACCTTATGTTTCTTTTTAGATTGTGAGCCCTTTGTGGACAGGGTTTTCTGTGTAAACTGCTTTGGAAATTTTGTTGAACAATATATAGATATAAATTTACATAATATTCAGTATATAAATAGTTATAGTAGTAGTAGTAGTGTCTCCCTTGCTGTGCAGCATCCCATGGGCATGTGGAGCACCCAAGGAGCTGCTGCACACTCCTACCAGGGTGCTCTTGGGCAAATGCCGGGAATTGCATGGACACTGTTGCGCAATGATACTGCCATTATTTCCAATGGCTGAAGCATCACAAGGCTGTGTTCATGGCATTCCTGGCATTTGCACAAGAGGACTCTTGTGTAATTGCATGCACACTGTTTTAGAAGCATGCAGATGTTTCCATGTGTTCCTACCCCCCATATGACACATGCCTGACCCCCACTTGGGATGCTGTGCAGTATGAGAGCCAGTCACACCAGGTCAGGAGTTCCCAACCTTTTGGTCATCAGATGTTCTTGGACGACAACTCCCCTCATCCCCAGACACAAGGGCCTTTGGAGTTGCAGTCCTGGTGACCCAAAGATGGAGACCCCTGTTCTCGATTAAAGGTGTGTGAGTATCACTAATGAAGATATTCTGGGGTTTTATTTAGGGGTGGGGGGAGAGAGAGAGAGATCATTCCAATCCAAAAGGAAGCATATTCTAGCCTGAAACCAGCCTTCGTTGTTGTCATTTTAAATGCTATAGACATTCAGAACTTCTTCCACAGGATGCATACTTCAGAGCAGGCAGCGCTTCTGAAACATTTTCCGGATCTTCCTTGGTAAAACCCCTCAAAAAGATGTATGTAATAAACACTCAATTAAAGCAAGCCTGCTAAATAATTCACTGGATGTTTTTGTTTTTGTTTTTAAAAAGCTCTTTCATGGATTTCTCAGCCTGGTGGATTTTCCGTGCGGCACGGCGCAATATTAAGCCATTGTTAAAATAAGCAAAGCAAAAATACCTGATTTGACAAATGGATTGAACCACATTTCCCCATAAACAGGCAATATATCTCTAACTTCTATGCTGAATTCAGAAATTCAGCAGGTGCAGCTTTCATCTATACAGGCTGTTACACAGTAGTTGATGGTATCCTACACAGGCACACAGCTAGCATAAACGTTTAGGGAGGGTAGCTTATCTGTCCACCATCAGTCCTAAGTGCAAGCAACATTCAAAGTTATTTAAAAGTATTTTTAATAAGTAATTTCAGGGCAGGAGAAAAATTTAGGGAGGCAGGCTGACCTTAATGGCCTCTCTCTCAATTGCAGGTCTGTTCCTACGTTCTTTGTTGTTGTTGTTCTTGTTGTTGTTGCTGCCGCTGCTGCTGTTGTTTAGAGCAGGCATGCCATTTTAAGCACTTGCTCTTTTACACAAAATCGCAAGCCTGCCAGCAGTTCCTTAGAAGCCCTCAGCAGTGCAGGCAGGTTAGAAAGAACCACCAGCATTATGCTGTAGCACATACTGTATGTGCCACATATGACTTCAGACCTGAAATACATTTGAAGCGCCTTCTTCTATTGTCACACATAAGGATGAATTGTGGCTGTTTACTGCCTATACATTCAAGAGCATTCTGAAATCTGTCTCACTGTTCCTATAACCTAGCATAACAGCCAGATTACCTGTTTGCCATATGTTTGGGAAATTGTTTTAACAACACATTATGGAATCTATTTCTGTTTCAGTCTCTTTTATTTATTATTTGGGTTTTCATTATTGTTTGTGAATTGGTAAGAGACAACAATGCTTATTGTATTCATCAGACAAACTTCCTCATGCCTATATTCTTTGTGGTCAGGAAAGGTATCTTCCTTTGCGTATGACTACACTTGGACATCACATGCAGAGGAGAAGTAACCACGTTGCCACCAAAAACACAGAGAATGCCTCGCTTCAACAGAAGCTCTCCTCCAGGTGGAGGGTCTCTGTTGGACAAACAGAACTACCCCTCTCACAAGGGCTTTCCCTTTTATTTCGATGGAAGGGGCATTATATGCAAAATATCCCTGGCCTGCATGTGTTACCTGAGCCTGTGCACGAGCATGGTGAACGCTTTAGACACCTTTCCCGATGAGAAGCAGAAGGAATTATGATTGCCTTGAGGGGAATTTTCTTCAACCTGAGAAATTTTCCGAGCTTCTTGATCGAGCCTTCCTTCCCTGCTCCTTGCCACTGACCTCCATTAGCTCTACCAACCTCATTGTCTGTTAAGTGCTCTCTGGGTCAACAGACATTCTGCTCCATATCACATTGAGGCAGTTTGAGGTGGGGCTTTTTGACACCTTAGGGTGCCCCCCTTTCAGATTTCTCTGAATCTAATGTGTACTGCTATACTTGCATTCAACATAACATGTGAAAACTGTACTGGTGTACAGATCTGTCCCTGGGTATCCTGTACACAGAACCCTATTCAGATATCATGTTGTATGAGTTGCAGATGTCTGAACACTCGTACAGGTTTTCGCATGAATGACTGTACCTGTGTGTGTTTTAAAAGCGAGCCCTGGGTACAGGCCTCCCAAATGCAGGGTGCAGATAGGGAGTGTCCTGCTGCACCAGTTTTCAATGTAATGTGTGAATAAACTGTAACTTTGTGTACCAGCGTTCTTCATTGTAAGGCCCGGGAGCCAGTGGTGGCAACTGTGTACCTCTGCGTGGCTCCCTGATTTATTTATGCAGTCTGCCTGGAATTGCATGTAAGTGACTGATCCCCCTGTACAGCACAGCTTTAAAAAAAATGGGAATAGCGCTCCAGCACCATCTTGGAAGTTATGCATAGAATCCTGGGAAGTGTAGTCCTTCCCACAGCTTTCCCAATAGAGCTCTGTGGGGGAAATGCTGGGAAGGACTACACTTTCTGGCACTCTGTGCATGCCTTCCAAGAGGGCACTCTTTCCCTTAAGGAAGCCTTCTCCCCCCACCTGCCATCCAGTGGGAAGTTGCCAAAGTAGCCCTTACATGGGAACATAGGAAGCTGCCATATACTGAGTCAGAACATTGGTCCATCTCGCTCAGTATTGTCTACACAGACTGGCAGCGGCTTCTCCAAGGTTGCAGGCAGGAATCTCTCTCAGCCCTATCTTGGAGAAGCCAGGGAAGGAACTTGGAGCCTAGATGCTCTTCCCAGCGCGGCTCCATCCCCTAAGGGGAATAGCTTACAGTGCTCACACTTCTAGACTCCCTTTCATATGCAACCAAGGCAGACCCTGCTTAGCTAAGGGGACAAGTCATGCTTGCTACCACAAGACCAGCTCTCATTTTCAAGCCCTTGCTTGAAAATGAACGAAGCTGTCTGGTGCACACTATACACTCATTGTACAAGTGTTGGGACAAATGTGTGAATGGGGCTAGATTTTATGAGTGCTGAACTCATTGGTTTGGGTGCAATTTTGACTAGCCCGTTGCCTTGCCTCATATAATGTACTCCATTACTGTGGATAGCAGCATTTTCTTGATGGGTCTATGACTCTGTGATGCAGAAGAAATTCTCATATATTTATATATGATCCTGTTTGCAGCACGCCAGCATTCTATCTGTTAATGCTATGGGGTTATAAAAAATAGATGAGGGAATTATTATCCCTTTATTATGGGAAGGAGCTGTTCAGTCCTGGCACATCAGTGATGCTCTATATTTATGTTCGGAATGCTTCTCCTGATCAGAACACGGTAAATTATACATGAATTCATGCATATACATATTTCAGTTCAGCTCCTTCATTAGGAATTTCTCGGCTCATCTGAGTCTCCCCTGTTTGAAGGATGGAAAGGCCTTCCTTCACCCAGCAGGTTGCAACTGTCTCATGGAGATGCCATTTCCCCCTTTCACATTTAATAATCTGGTTCAGCCAAGGACTGTTTAAAATAGTTCATTTTGCTATGCCTCCTAGAAATTAAGAGAGGAGAAATGATCACAATCCTAGAAAACCTGCTTATGTATAGTGATGATCCAAAAGGCCTTGAGTCAATTTCTAGAATGTGCTGCAAGTAACTGCTGATAAACATTTCATAACACCCAGTCTTATTCATCCACAAAGTTTTAGAATACAGCATAAAGAGGGTGCTGAAATTCAACACTTAATTCTCTTCTGCAGTGTCCTTGAGCATTCCATGCTGGCACTGCCATTTCAATAGGAAGTTTGATGCATAATATTTTTATTATGCATTGAGTTGTATTGGCTGTCACAATTGTCACATCAGGTAATTCTAAAGCAAATTACAATTTGCTGGGACCAGGATAAGATGCTGGGCAAGCATGCCAAGTTAGGGACTTTAGGTCCAGAAATGAGCATTGGGTACTCATAATGCTCACCTCAAAGAAGAAGTCAAGTGTTGCAGTCACCCAAATTCTTCTCTGGCTCAGATTAAATCCTAGAGCTCAGTGGTAGAGCAGATGTTTTGCATACAATATGGCCCAGATCCAATCTCTGGAATCTCCAGGTCTTTAATCCTGGAGAGTTGCTGCCAATCTATGTAGACCAGAGAGTTCCAGTCTTGAGTCCCCAGATGTTGGACAACTATTCCCATCAGCTCAGCCACAATGGCCCCTGATGCAGATCATACTAACCTAGATTGGCCAGTGGTCTGACCTGGTAAAACACAGCTTCATACAAGCTGGAAAAGAATTCCTGGCTTACCATCCCTGCATTCTCCAAATCGCTCCCTCCCACCCAGCCCACTTTTCATCCACACAATCAAAAAACAAACAAACTCATAAGGTAGAGCAACAGCCATTTGAGGAACACTGTGCTGAGATAAATAGGGATAGTTGCTCTCCATGCACTCCCCTCGCAAAATATATGATAGTCACCACTTTAAAAGGTGCCTTTTGGCCCAATTAAAAGCATTAGGAGCTTTAAAAAAAACCCTATCACAAATATGACCTTCAAATGCACTGCCTCCCCCATATAATCTTACATAGGTAGGTGCCTTCTACTAAGTCTGACCGTTGGTCTATCTAGCTCAGTACTGTTTACTCTGATTGGCACCAGCTCTCCAGGGTTTCAGGCAGGAGCCTTTCCCAGTTTAGCCTGGAGATGTCAGGCATTGAATATGGGACCTTCTATATGCAAGGCTTCTGCCACTGAACTACCGCCCCATCCCCATTGAATAGAACCTTGATTATAGCCAAGGGTCAGCCTTTGGACATTGCTGCATCTGCCCCATCCTGTACCCCAACTGAAACCTAGAATAATACCCCTCTCAGATATCACTTCTGATGACATTTCCCTGGAATTCCTATTTACAGTATAACATTATATATTCCACCATCACCATCTTGCTGGTTCAGACTTCCTTTCTCCTTCAGACCTTTATGAATCATTGCATTTAAATGGTGATCTTGACATTAATCTTTCAGTAGAATCAAATGGTGCAAACCTGGACAGTTTGGCCAATTCCACAGGGACAGAGGAAAGAGCTCTAGAATGTTAAGCTTGCTCCAGGTTTAATTTTAATGAGTCTTCCCTAAGCCAGCTGTATGACTGCAAGATTCTTTAATTGCTTCAAATTCTTTTCTTATGACAGGTGATCAAATACTATGCCAGGTCTTGAGGGGTCAACATACCTGTTCAATATCCTTTCCAAAAGGAAACAACTATCCACCTGGGATGACATTTCATAATGAAATCATTTCAATTTTTTTAGTCCCCTTTTCTCTGGAGAGAAATGCCTTCCTTGTCTGTAGAAAGTGAGAGGAAGCTAAGATGCAGAAATGCTGTTATTTTATGGATTTTGATAGTGTGTTTAGGTATTATGAACAGCAGCTAGGGCAATTAATTAACATGTTTTAATTGATGGCTGCCTGGCTTTTAACCAATTCATTCATCAATTACATTTAAATAGGAAATGTAAATAAGGAAACATATTGCAAAACGTCCATGCAGATGCTATTTTTGAGAATCTCATAATTAGGAGAAATTTCTCCTAAGTGTGAAGTTCTACATTTTAACAAGCTATTGTGGATTACTAGAATGAATAGCCATCTGTACACACTCCCAACTATCCCGGTTTTCTAGAGACATTAGCAGAGTTCACAAAGCTTGGACCCAGAAAAGAGCTTCAAGAATTCAGTATGCTCATTCCAGTGTAGAGTAAAGGGCTACATTGTACATTCATGCTAAAATGGAAAGGTTAGTAGTGTGAAGCAAAGGAATGTCGCTTGTAAGGGAACTCAGTGTATAGATCAAGAGGGAAGGGAATTATGAAGGTCCTGAGTAAGATTCATGAGAAATTTTCTTCAGTCGATTCCCAGTAGGACACATTACAAATAAGACAAATATTTATATACTGCTTTTCAACAAGAGTTCCCAAAGTAGTTTACATAGAGATAGATAGATAGATAGATAGATAGATAGATAGATAGATAGATAGATAGATAGAGTTTAAAGTGATTAAAAGTAATTGATCAATCTTGGGAACCATTTTTGCTTTACTTAAAGAATTATTTTTCTAATATGGACTTTTCAGTAGGGTTTGAAATATAGTAATAACAGGAGGTTGGGTTGGATAAAATCGAGTAGTATTGTGGAGTATGTCTGTTTTGAATTACTATAGCAATGGTTTAGATGTATAGTTATTGTGAACCGTGCAGATAGGTAAGCGGGAAGTCAATATTTACTTATGTGTAGAATTAAATAAATGAATGTAATTTGAATGTAAAAGCTATTATAAAAGCCAATAAATAAATAAATAAATAAATAAATGCAAAAAAAAAAAAGGTAATTGATAAATCCACACAAACCTTTACAACAGTCTCCGGCTTCCCTTCAGTGCTGAACCGTAAAGGAGCTCCTCAGAGTGGCCGATGGCAATTCTCAACAGGAAGAGCTATGAAGACTTCAGGTTGGAACTGTGTCTGGGCAATGAGAGCCTCCTATAACTCCTATAGAAGGCTTTCATTGCCCAGACACAGTTCCAACCTGAACAGGAAGTATTTGTTGTCCTTCCTGTTGAGAACAGCCAATGGCCAGTCTGAGCTGACTGCATCATTTCGATACCTAGGAACTCTTTACTGGCTAGTGACACATTCCAGCCTGCAGCCCTGCTAGCTCATTGCCCGGGCTGTCCTTAGAGAGCCTTGGCAGGGTGTGGGGCCCTGGGAAAATCAGCCAGTCCGGTGCCCCCTTCCAGTTAATTCTAATGGGGGTTAAAAGAGTGGGACCCGGGGCGGTTACCCTGCTTGCCATGCCCTAAGGACAGCCCTGGTCATTGCACAGGGCTGATGTGTGTGCAGCCATGAGTGGCTGGTTCTAGACCCACCAGCTTCTAACACTAGCTCACTTACTGCACAGGATAACAGAGCGGTTGCAGACCACCTGCACCCGTGTGTGTGTGTGTGAACACTGCTTACGGTGTTGCACAACAGGGCAGTTCAGCTCCGTTGTAAATTTGTGCAAAGGCAGTTGCTGGGGCAGATCTATAATGAAGTGCTTACAAGGCCGTTTCAGTGGGGAGTCTCTGTGTTCACCCACTGCTGTGTTCACCCACTGCTGGCCTCCACATTGGTGGTGCTTAAACACACACATGTGGTGCTGGAACCACCTGCATTACCCTGTGTGGTAAGAAAGACACTAATTTTTAATTTTTTACCATTTAGGTCTTTGTTTTTCTCCATTTTGTTTCTCCAGCTTGCTGTCTTTCTTCTCTTAATTTTTTTTTTAAAGCTGGGACAGGGGTGGGTGGGGGATGCTGCAACCCTCCGTTGAAATTAAATGCTCTAGTGCACTAACACGGAGAAAGAGGGTCACGGTCCAATTTACCACCAGGTGTGTTAATCCACAGTTAACTTTCATTCCAAGAACTGAGGGGGTAATGAAGAAAGTGTATCTATCAGAGTCCTCGCGTAGCCCTTTGTGCTGAAGAGAAGAAAATATGACACTATTTATCAGTACCTCTAGTGCTATAGCAATAAAATGAAATTAGATCTCGGCATACAGGGGCATTATTTGAGCTATAGGCAGAACTATTGACCTTCATTCGAATGATTACCATGCTAGGCCAACAGCCACCCTTCCCCTCTGCAAAAGCTGTCTCTCATTTCGGAGGTGAGAACAGAAGAGATTTCACTTCCTTCACTTGAGAATAGAGGATATTATTACTTCTTATTTCCTCCTTCCTCTTAAAGAAGAATTATTGGCTGATGCTGAGGATGGCCAGACCAAAAAACAAGAACAAAACAAAACAAACACTAACACAATAGCACTCTGCTCTCTTCATTTATTTTATGTTAATAGGAAGACCTCCAATATGGGAAGTCTAGGTCCACTGTGAAAACAAACAGGAATGCGCCACTGGATAAAGGATGGCTATAGCAAGGGCAAGGGGGTATGCCGGCCACAGAAGGTGGGGGGAGGGGACACCCATGGCTAAATGGCATGGCAAGGCCCTGCACACGGAGGGTGGAACCTTGCCATAATGCTGAAGAGTCACAGCAACCAGGGGTAGAGTTTTCACATGTCCAGGATTAGGAACATAGGAAGCTGCCACATACTGAGGCAGATCATAGGTCATAAGAATAGCCCTGCTGGATCAGGCCCAAGGCCCATCTAGTACAGCATCCTGTTTCACACAGTGGCCCACCAGATGCCTCTTGGGAGCTCATAGGCAAGAAGTTATGTGCATGCTCTCTCTCCTCCTGTTGCTCCCCTGCAACTGGTATTCAGAGGCATCCTGCCTTTGAGGCTGGAGGTGGCCTATAGCCCTCCGACTAGTAGCCCTCAATAGACCTCTCCTCCATGAAGTTATCCAAACCCCTCTCAAAGCCATCAAGGTTGTTGGCTGTCACTACATCTTGTGGCAGAGAATTCCACAAGTTGATTATGTGTTTTGTGAAAAATACTTCCGTTTGTTGATCTTAAATTTCCCAGCAATCAATTTCATGAGATGACCCCAGGTCCATCTTGCTCAGTATTGTCTTCAAAGACTGGCAGCAGCTTCTCAAGGTTGCAGGCAAGAATCTCTCTCAGCCCTATCTTGGAGATGCAGCCAGGGAGGGAACTTGGAACCTTCTGCTCTTCCTAGAGCGGCTCCATTCCCTAAGGGGAATATCTTTCAGTGCTCACACTTCTAGTCTCCTTTTCATATGCAACTAGGGCAGACCCTGCTTAATTAAGGGGACAAGTCATGCTAGCTACCACAAGACCAGCTCTCTTCAGGAACTGGATGTCTAGGTTGCAGGAAAAGTGTCTAGGATTTGAGTGGGAAGCTTGCTGGTGTTTCTCTCCAGGCATCGTAGCTACATGGTGTCAATGTTTAAAAGTCCCACAGTCTAACCCTTTCTCGGCACAATGCTGCTGACTGGCTAGGTTGCCTCTTTCTATAAAGCTCAGGAAACCCCTTGCCCTCCACTGTCAAGTATATGGACAGAAAGAACCTCTTTTTTTTCTAGTGGCATTGTTGGGGTCCCCCATCTCTAGAACATATGTACCCCATTCAGACATTATGTTGTACAAGTGTACAGATGTCTGTACACTGGTATATATTTTTTGTGTATGAATGACAGTAAGTAAAGTAAAGTAAAGTGTGCCAGCAAGTCGGTGTCAACTCTTGATGACCACAGAGCCCTGTGGTTCTTTGGTAGAATACAGGAGGGGTTTACCATTGCCTTCCACATAGTATGAGATGATGCCTTTTAGCACCTTTCTATATCGCTGCTGCCCGATATAGGCATTTCCCATAGTCTGGGAAACACACCAGTGGGGATTCAAACCGGCATCCCCTGGCTTGCTAGTCAAGTCATTTCCCCACTGCACCATTAGTACCTACATTCATATTAGAAGAGAAACAGTTCAGGCACCCTGTAATGCAGGATACAGATGGGAAATGCACTGCTGTTCTTACGTTCAACATACCATGTGAATAACTGCACTTGTGTACAGATCTGTACCTGTGTACACTGCACACTCATTGTATGAGTGTTGAACATAATGTGTGAATGGGACTATTGGCCACATTCATATATAAGTGGTAACTGGGGTTGCAGGGGCCTGAGGTTTCCTCACTATTACATCCAAATCCGTGCAACTCTGGTGCCATCCCTTTTGTGACCTGAGATTGTGCTCGGGAGACTCCAGTTCAAACCCTTGGTTTGTAGAGAGCTTTGCTGCTCAAACTCGATGGTCAACAGAACCTGTCTTCTGTTCGAATTCAGCACTGGAGGCTGCATTCAGCTGGACTGGAGGGAGGAAACTCCTCCCTCTCTGCCTCCATGATTGGCTGTGTGGGCTGTCCTTCAAGCAAGAAGGAAGCCCACACAGCCAGTTCCCCCTTCCCTCTGCAGTCTCACTGACTGCAGAGAGGATGCTCTCCCTGTCATCCAAATGTGGACAGGAGAGCGGGGGGTTGCGGGGGAGTGGAACTGTGGGTTCATTGGTCTGTGGGTCCGCGTGTGAATGTGGCCACTGTCTTATGCAGCCTCTGCAGTCTTGTAAGGGCCTCAATTAGCCAACAGGAAGTAACTCCCATGTAGAGTAGGAGGAGGAAATGGAAGGAGCAACAGGCCTTGGAACACAATGGTCCTTTATTGTTATGAGATGAAGGCTGAAATGCTGCAGAAGTTCCACCCCCAGCTATTGCCCCCAAACCCTCCCTACTCTCTCCTGTGCAAAGAATGCTACAGGGAGAAATGTGCAAAGCCAAGCTCCACTGTCAAGCACTCTTTCTAATCTTGGCCCCAAAAGTAGGTTTTTAGAACCCCCTGCCTCGCTTTTGACAATGATGTCCAGCAATTCGCTCCAGTGAATATGGCAACCCTAACCAGGAGGCACCAAATGCCCCACTAGAAATTAGGCAAGCTCACGCTGATGGAGAACCATCTCCCTCCAGTCCCCCCGCCCACTCTAAACTACAGCCAATCCACTACTGCTAGTGAGGATGCAGGACTTATATGATGGCCCAAGGTGTGTTGTTGTTTTTAAAAGCATACCCCATGCAGCTGTTAGTTTGTTTGTTTCTTTCCTTGTACAAACGATGGGGTTGCGGGGTGAGCGCGGGGGCGGGGAAACCAGATCAGGAGAGAAGCAGGGACAAAGGGTTTAAGCCTGTGTGAACCCTGGCTATAGCCCACTAAGAAGACTAGGGGGCTATTCTCATGAGCAGCAGAAATTGGGCTAGGAGAGCCTAGCCCTATTTTCGCTGCTCATGTAAACCACCGGGCTCGCAGGCGAGCCCGGCGGCTTACAAACGGCTAGCCCGCTTTTTTAGCCCTCCCCCAAGCCCGGGTTTGCAGAGCGAGCACTCCGCAAACCCGGGCCTTCCGAGCATGAGTAGCCGTGGCGTGGCTCCGCGGCATGGCTACTCATGAGGAGACCCCTGGAGGGGAGGTGAAAAGCCACCTCCCAGCTCTGGGGGTCTCCCCAGTATGCCCGGTGCACTCGCACTGGGCATACTGGAGCTTCCAGGGGCCGCGCAGCCCCCGAGCTCCCCAGCCCCCTCCAGCTCCATCACGGAGCCGGCAATCATGTGGGCGGCAAGTCTGGCCACCCAGGGCTCCCTCCCTGCCTGTGTGCGGGGAGAGCGGGCTTAGCCTGCTCTCCCTGTGCAGCTCCTGAAACCGGGTCTCACTGATCGTGAGACACAGCTCTAGGTGAGCCCTGACCATCTGTGCCCTTATCTAGGAAGACCAAGGAACAGGGAAGAGGCCTCAAAGAATGGCAGGCATCTATCAGAACAAGAGGTTGCCAGACACCTTTGTGGGGCTGGGCTAAACCATCCCCACACCCCAAGGGTGTGAAAAGGCCATCAGTCTAGGTCAGCAAAGGGTGCATGGAAGAGGGATGTGACACAAGTCCTCCAGAATACCACCACAACTGTATAAGTTGCAAGAGAGGGTGTGTGTGTGTGTGTGTGTGTGTGTGTGTGTGTGTGTGTGTGTGTGTGTGTGTGATGGAACCCACCCATACTAGTGTATTCTAATAAACTGCTTTCAGCATTTTAAAAATCAGATAACCTTTCACATGTTCTAAATACTAAAAACATGAGATATCTTTAACTGACAAACAAAACACTTAGCTTGATATGTTCAGCATTGTACACAGCATTATCTCTCTATCTACCTACTTACCTATCTATCTGTCTATCTATCTACCTACCACCTACCTACCTACCTGCCATCTACCTATCTATCTACCTACCTATCATCTATCAGTCTACCTACCTACCTACTTACCTACCTACCTATCAATCTATCATTCACATTAATATACCCCCTTATATGTGGATCCCTAGGTGGTATACATAATTTAAAATACAAGTATAAAACAGGATACAGCGATTAAAACAATTTTACAAAATAAAATGGATTCATGGACTTTTGGATCCTGTCCCTCTCCAGCGTCTTTGATGTGGAATTCCTCACCTGGAGAGAAGAAAGTGCTACTACCCTTGAAGCTCAATGGTAGAGCATCTGATTTGATGCTTTTGAACCAGAAGGTCACTGGTTCAGTATCTGGCATTTCCAGGTCAGGCTGGGAAAGAAACCCTGTCTGAAACCCTGGAAAGCCACTGCCAGTCAGGTTAGAAAGTAGTGAGCTAGATGGACCAATGGTCTGACTCCGTATAAGGCAGTTCCCTGTGTAACATAGGAACATAGGAACATAGGAAGCTGCCATATACTGAGTCAGACTGTTGCTCTGTCTAGCTCAGTATTGTCTTCACAGACTGGCAACAGCTTCTCCAAGGTTGCAGGCAGGAATCTCTCTCAGCCCTATCTTGGAGAAGCCAGGGAGGAACCTATGTACCTATGTGGCCCCTCCTCTCCCATCATAGTCCCAATCTGGATCAGGCCCCTCGGTGTGCTATTTTAAACAGCAGAAACAAGCAAAACATGTTTTTGCTTGTTCTTCACGTTCTTATGTTCTTATGTGCTTGAAGTAGCATCTAGTTTGATAATGAACTCAGTCAAAAGAATGCAGATGTCTCCAGGGGGCTGGATGGAATATGCTTTACTTTGTGCAATTTTGAGAGGGAGAGAGGTACTGAGCCTTTCCATTTAACCAGAATTGCTTAGAAGAACTCAACAGTAATTTCTCCTGAGCTCCAGGCTCATGAAGCCCTTTTTTTGGTGTAACTCACTTATGCTTATCTGTTGAATGTCATAACGCAATCAGCACAGAAATAACACATCTGAATAACCTCTGTTTGTAGCAAAGGCGCCAAACAGTTCGGGAAGCTGTTCAAGCAAGGAAGAAGAAGAAGAAGAAGAAGAAGAAGAAGAAGAAGAAGAAGAAGAAGAAGAAGAAGAAGAAGAAGAAGAAGAAGAAGAAGAAGTCATTTCTCTAACACAGATTGTTTGCAAGAACAAATAGCAGATGCTGAATATTGCCCGTGTATTCTTTCCCTTCTGCAATTAGCAGCCAATTATATAAGCCATTTTAGAATAAGTGATCGTGCTTCCTTGGTTTATCAGTGTTTGGCTTTTCTAAATGGCAATAACTAGGTATTTTGTTTCGTTTTTACAGAGAACATGCCAATCTTCCCGTAATGCAAAATCTCATTCTCTCTACTAGCTTCAGGCATCTCTCTCTCTCTCTCTCCCCCCCATCCACCCACCCCCATGAAAAAAAATGCATTTTCAGCCTGGCTTGCAAATTAGCATTTTTTACTGATATGTAGTAAAACAGTTAAAGCCCCCAAATGCTTGCATGGTATACATGAATTCACATGTTTAAATGACCTACTTTCCTGCTTTTCCATTCAGTCTGAATGTGGCTAGCCTTCTTTGCTGAAGGTCCAGAAAGCTTACTGAACTTGACAGCTTTTTGATGTGTCCTGTGTTATTCCACATTTTGTTTCTCTGAGCCAATTTGGTGTATATGTGTACACTTCATATCACACATCGTTGGTATTATTTAGATCTCACCCTTCCTGCAAGAAGCTTTTGGTGCAGCACACAGTTCTTCCTCTGGGTGTCACAACAACCCTATGAGGTAGGTTAAGCCAAGAGAGAGAGAGCTTGACTCAAGATCACCCAAAGAGCTTCATGCTAGTTTCTGTGTGAACAGGGCTAAATACATGCCACAATCCTTATTTACATTATATGCTATGCATGGTGGATTCTCGTGGTGAATTCTCAATGCACCTTAGAGGGCACAGCACCCAGATCAAGGCCTCAGATGATGATTGGAGCATACAGGAAGGCATATATATGGGTGAAGATGGCTCTCAAGGTATCCAGGTTCCAAACCATTTAGGGCTTTTATCAGCAGCTTGAATTTAGCCCAGAAACAACAGTGAGAAGAGGAACCACCATCACCATCACCATCACCATTGCTGCTGCTACAAATATTTATATACCACTTTCCAGCAAAAGTTCTCAAAGCAGTTTACATAGACAAATAAATTATTTGCTGTCCCCAAAAGGCTCACAATCCAAAAAGAAACAACATAGACACCAGTAATAACCACTAGCAATAACCACTTTTTAGTTTAGAAAAAAGACAACTGCGGGGAGACATGATAGAGGTCTATAAAATCATGCATGGGGTGGAGAAAGTGGATAGAGAGAAATTCTTCTCCCTCTCACATAACACTAGAACCAGGGGTCATCCCATGAAATTGATTTCCAGGAATTTAGGACCAACAAACGGAAATACTTTCTCACACAACACATAATCAACTTGTGGAATTCTCTACCACAAGATGTGGTGACAGCCAACAACCTGGATGGCTTTAAGAAGGTTTGGATAACTTCATGGAGGAGAGGTCTATCAACAGCTACTAGGTGGAGGGCTATAGGCCACCTCCAGCCTCAAAGGCAGGATGCCTCTGAGTACCAGTTGCAGGGGAGTAACAGCAGGAGAGAGGGCATGCCCTGCCTGTAAGCTTCCAGCGGCATCTGGTGGGCCACTGTGTGAAACAGGATACTGGATTAGATGGGCCTTGAGCCTGATCCAGCAGGGCTGTTCTTATGTTCTAATGGAAGGATGGTGTGCTGGGTTGAATAGGGCCAGTTGCTCTCCCCCTGCACCATTTTAAAAGGTGCCTTTTTGGTTGGTTAGAAGAGGTTATGGGGAAAAGGAAACATGTATTCTATCTAGTAATCTTTTATTTTTTGTTGTTGAGAAGTTTGTCCCTGTGGGGATCCTGTACAGAGTGTGTGTGCAGTGGAGAAAAGAAAAGAAAAGGAAGGGGAAAGAGAAGGAGAAAATGGAGTTGTTTCTGAATAAAAGGTAAAGTGTGCCATCGAGTTGGTGTTGACTCGTGATGACCATAGAGCCGTGTCGGTTTTCTTTGGTAGGATACAGGAGGGGTTTACCATTGCCATCTCCCACACAGTTTGAGATGATGCCTTTAACTCTTCATTAAATCTACATAAGATTAGTTTGTCTTTGTGAGGGAAGCAGCTTTAAAACAGAAACTTAGTCCTGACCTTGCAGTTCTGACCAGCCAGGATGGGAAAAGCTGAGCACATGTGTGGTTGATTGCTCAGTTGCAAGGATCCTGTCCACATCTTCAGATTGAACCAACTGAACGGAATTCTGTCAAATCGGGCCATCAGAGTCCCAAGGTGACCTCTGCATTGCTGAAGTCGAAGCTGGTGTGGATGCAGAACTGGAGCAGATCTGGAAGTTGGAGCTAATATGTTCAAAAAGCAGGTGCCTTTAGTCCTTTGCCAGCCCTTTCCCTGCATGTATTTTAAGAGCATGAGTCATGTAGGAAGCAACAAACCCTCAGTGTTGGCAGCTTCCCAGACTAGTAAAGACCAAATCTGCAGACTCCATTCACCCTTCAACCACACTGTCATCAACCTGTCCATTCAAAGCAAGAACGGCTTGCTGCCCAGCTTTGTGGTTCCGGCACAAATACGCCAGGCGAGCTGATAAAATGCTTCTCCGCAGAACACAAATCCGGATCGTTGACCCAGAGGAGAGCAGCCTTCAAATCCAATTCAAGCTGGGAAACGTGGACACAAGCATTGTTTTACAGGCTGGGCATCAAAGGAGTGACCAGGTCATGTCGGCTTTAGTGGATTTAAAGGCCTTTGTTGAACAATCCCCCTGAAATGACTTATGCTGGGTGACTGGCATGTTCCTTCACTTTAAATAAGAGGGGATCACAAAGACCTGATGCAAAGGGCCAAGCAATGCCATGAGATAAAGAGGTGGGGGGTGTTGCACCATCTGAATGGCGGGTTGTCCCTCAGGGTCTCTGAATGGAGATGCATGGCTAATGAGCCAGGAGTGCTTTGGTCTGTTATAAGTGTTTGCCTCCTTCTCTTTGTGTTTAGGATAAGAAATATGAGAATATTTATGCCAGTCTGTTTGTATTTGATGTTGATTTCATGACTCCCAACAGAAAACTAAATATATCCCTCCAATTTGCACTTTAGACGCATACGGCCGCATGTATAAATAGTCAAAAACTTCATCTTAGTTTGACTAATTTAAATTTCATGTGAACAAATATGCATTCATTCCAGGATGTATTTTCCCCCCACTTCATGTTTAGAGATGATGGCTGACATACCACACAGGTTAAAGTGGGCAATTGTAGCACCGCCCATGCCCCTGCATGTGTGTAAACACTGCCAACTGTGTTGCAGAAGAGGCCCCTTCCCCTACACAACAGAGTTGTGCATTGCGGTGCCCATTTTTTCCAATGAATGATGTCAGACCACACAATTGTGTTTGCATTTTACATCGCTGCAGACCAGCCTGTTCACAGACACACAGGAGTACAGGCAGGGGCATAGCCACCATTGTATGAACGGGTTCAAAGAACCCGGGCTGCCAATGAAAAGGGCCACTGAAGCCCCATGGCTTGGGTTCTGGAGGAGCCCAGAGTGAACTCCCCCCTCCCATGCCTGGGCTGCCAAGAGCCCGGGTGACCTCTCTGTTTATTATTTCAGGCAGTGTCGGCTGCCCGATAGGACGTTTTCCCCTTTCTCTCCCTCCAAAGAGGGAGAGAAAGAGAAAAACATCCTATCAGGCAGCCGGTGCTGCCTGAAATAACAAACAGAAAGTTCGATCGGACTCTCAGCAGCCCAGGCAGGAGGGGGGAGTTCACTCTGGGCCCCTCTGGAGCCTGAGCCATGCCCCTGCGTGTGTGATATCACACTCATGGGCGTAACTGGAGGGGGCCGCTGAGCAGGGCCGGACCCAGGCCACCGTTCAGCTGGCTCCATGGCTGAGTACAGGCGGTGCTGCAGCTGCCTCAGTTAACCTGCATAGTATGTCAGTCGCTCAGTGTATGGGACCTGTGACCTGTGCACTTCCTAATGCCTCCACAGCCCTCAGAAAAAATGACCCATGGAGGGCACAAATTTAACACCTTTATTTTCTTGCAGAAGTCCTATGCTATGCTTGTTTTCCATCATCATACTGGATAAGTTTTGAGGCATTGGTTTTCATGTGCCAAATACCTGTTTAATGCCCAGGAGCCATTCCAGAACAAATATGCTTCTGGGACACTCAGGGTGATGTGAACAGGTGGGTGGACCCCTTCTTAGCACCAGTGCCTGCTCGGAGACCCCCAAAAGCCAAAAGGCTAGATTGAGGCCTGCGTCTGAATTGTCGTTCTGGCAGGAAGCTGAAGCCTGACTTTGATTTTTTTCTCTAAGCCAAGCCAGTGAACAGAAATGCTTATTCTTGAGGTCTGGGAGAGGAGAGGAATTTCCCTCACTCTCCCAGACTTGAAGCTGTTTACTGCATTGCCAAGAGCCTTGGGCTGCTCATGACTTGATAAAACCAATCATGAGAACTAGTTTGACATGTCAAGCATAATCATATCTAGCTGATTTAGAAAATTGAAAGAAACCACATATAGATAACTGCCTACGTTGCACTGTGGGGAACATTACATTCATATAACACTGAGACCCCCCCACTTGCTTATGTAACATTTTCTGTCCTTCTAACATATTTCTTTGGGCTGAAGAACATCAACAAAGATCTGAAATGGCTACAAGCCCAGGGTGTCTGGACATTAAAAAGTGTCTCTATCTTGAATTTGATCAGACAAAGTACCAGGCTGGGCTCCTGATTGGCTCCTCACCCGGAGGGCAAGAGAGGACTCGGGGAGCCGAGCCAGAGTTTGTTTATCAAAGAGGAGACACTCTGAGGAGATGGGGTAATTGTTTTTACTTTGAGTTGGCAAAAAGGTATAAAAAGCTGCAGATAGCCATTCATGGGGGAAGGGTAGGCATGGGCTTCTTCATGGAAGAGGCACCATGTAGCCCCTCCCTGTATCTTCAGAGCCAGTCACCCTCCCACCAAAGCAGCCAGCAAAGATTTCATTCCAGCTCACCTGGAAACTGATAAATATTGCCCAGAACCATGCCTTCACAAACCAGCCACTTCTGACTAATACACCTTCCCCCCTCCTTCTTTTCCACTCTGACCTTGGATCTTCTCTCTTACCTATCCTGAACTCCAGTGGAGTGCCTGCCACAGCCATTGTTTGCCAGGTGGCAGGAAACGGCATCTGTCTCCTCCTCTCCTCCATTTGGCCCCTCCTCCTCCCCTCTTCCTAAGCTGCCTTAATGGACATTCCTCTTGTCAGTATTCTTCCCTCCTTGAAACTGTACTTTAGCTTTTAGCTTTCTGCCAACACAGCTTCTAGGATTGTTTTGGAACATTCAGAAGATAGCAAAAAGGCCTTCAGCTACTTTCTTATAATGAAATGAAATTGTTTTAAACTATTCAGCATTTAGTTGAAGAGTTAGAAAGAAATGCTTTTTCTGTTAAGAGTCAAAGATGCCTTGCACTTATTACTGGTATGAGTTAACTGTCATAGAAATGATTAGACCAAATTAAAGGGGAAAGACTGATTGAATTGCCAGGTTGGAGAAATTGTTTTGACTTGTTGCTAAGTAACAGCAAGATAAGGCACTCTTGCACACAGAAGAGGAATTCCTCAGCATGCTGATAACACGACCGCCTGTTTCTTGGTGAGGCCAAAACTCTTTCCTAGCTAGCAGCTGTGCATTTTGGCAAAGGCGGAAAATGATTTTAAGAATTTTAGGAATGCTTTTAGCTGTTACTGAACACTACACTACAATCATAAACAAATGAAATTAATAACTACTTGCCTATATGCCTAATTACCTACACTTGTAATCATTAGCCTTAATAAAGCCCATTAAAACTCACAGGTAGGTGTGTGTGTGTGTGTGTGTGTGGAATGAGGGGAAAATGCCTTTTCTGAAAGCTGCTTTGTAATTACTTTGTTCTCATGGAATGGGAAAGTGTCTTTGCAAAAAGAGTGAGACAGAACTCAGGTTTGCACTGGTCAAGAAATGGTTAATAGAGTTTGCAAGTGTGGAATGGAAAATTCCTTGCTGAGTTACTTATCTATCAAGGACAAACGGGGCTGGGGACACGCTGCAAACCTTATTAGCATAGGTGTCGAATGATAGGTTCTTTCAAACTGTAACTGTTCTGTTCCTTGGAATGTGGAAGCGTCTTCTGTTAATTGGTTATCTGTTTGCTGAGAAACTGAAACTTAAGGCAAAGTCCAGCCTTAAGACAAATACATGCACAAATGTAATGAACTGATTGGTTCTTTGGGGCTGAATGTTGACACCTAATTGTGTAGTAATGCCAAATTATAAAAACTTGTGACCCAGGCAGCTGGGCACGTCTCTCAGGTTTTACCGTTAGGTACTGGGAGTGTTACCAGCGCTGGTTTTCAATAAACGGTGATTTTGCTTCCTTCAATCATCCTTTGTTTGCTTGGTTTGTGGTTCTGAGGAATTTGTTGGCCCTCAGGTAACATGTGTGTGTGTGATCTTTCCTTCTCCAGAGTCACCCATGAATCTCAGAAAATGAACACTTGCGGCAGCCTGTTGGCTGCATGTGGTAGGGTAAGGGGGAGATCAACCACCAATCAGCCACCCCCTTATCGTATCAAGGGCATGAAGTCAATTGCCCTCTTCCACTGTTACCTCCTAGGCACATTCCTTCTGAACATGAAGGTTTCATATAGTTCAGCCACAGCTATAGTTCTCCTCTATGTCCCCTTCTTCGGAGGAAATCCCACGAAGCACACTGGAACAATATTTCTGTGGAAACATCTGTTGGACTACATTTGCCTATATGGATTTCCACAGCCCTCCATTCTGCATGATAGGCCCTGCTTATAGCTCAACCATTGTCTGAGATTCGGTTGATGGGGCCTAGGGAAAGGGCCTTTTCAGTTGTGGCCTCTCAGCTTTGAAATGTCCTCCTGGAGAAGCTTCATTGTGCTTCTTCTCTTCAGGTTTAAAAAAGGTTTTTGGAAACCCTTCTCTTTAGAGACACTTTTCAGTATTTTTATCTCCAGTTTGTATCCGGTGGTTTTTTAAACTTGGTTTTAATTGGATCTTGTTTTTAGCTAGTTTTTACCAACTTTTTATAGTTCTGCCTGCAATTTATTTATATTATTGCACTGGGGGTGGGGGTGGGAGATTAATGTTCCATATAAATGAATAAATAAATGTAGGATTTGGCTACAGCTAAGATATTTTATGTCCTATTCAAAATGCTGTAAAATCTATAGATTTCTGCCTTATTCCAGGCCCACCAGAAACAATATTCACAATTAAAATTCCACCCTTATTTACAGGAACCAAGCAATGTAATGATTCCTCCAGTTTCAATTTCTAACCTTTCATATGAGCCTTAATTTAGCTTGCTTATTTCTAACCTTTAAAACCTTTTGTTATTGTGAATAGAGGGCATATTTTGTATATGAGGAGCAGAAAGGCTGCAATCCTACCCCATTGATGTCAATGGGAGTTTTGTCTCTGACTTTAATAGGAGCCAGAATGCAGAGAGAATCTGGGTCAGATTTCAAAGCTCTTTGGAAACCGATTAACCTGAGACGGTTAATTGCCTACAAGGGAAAGATCTGTGCTTCGCTTTTGTGAACATGTCTTGTAGTTATTAATTTCAGGCACATCCATGGCCTGAGTGACTGGGAAACACAAGACGAGAGAGAAGAAGTAGGTCATCACTCCGCTGCCAGTGCTGACTTTTTGAGTGATAGAATTAAACCAACTTGTAGCAAGGGACAGCATCGGCAGTGTTTTATTCCAAAAGGTGACATCAACAAGAACACTCCAAGCGCTGACATGATCCCTGAGAATATGAGGCACAAGCTAGAAATCTGGAGGACTTTGAATTCTTATTGCTTTCACAGGAACCAGGCAAAGCTGTTTTATACTGCGTCTGACCACTGGTCCATCTAGTTCAGTATCGTCTGCAGTGGTAGTACTAGTAGCCCAGGCAAAGGTTGTTCCACACCCTGCTTTCTGAGGT
Source organism: Hemicordylus capensis (assembly GCF_027244095.1). NCBI lineage: Eukaryota > Metazoa > Chordata > Lepidosauria > Squamata > Cordylidae > Hemicordylus > Hemicordylus capensis. The sequence goes on along the minus strand of NC_069657.1, from coordinate 438,148,330 downwards.
TCTCTTAACTGGAGATGCCAGTGACTCTATGGTCTTCTGTTGGACTACAATGCCCACCATCCCCATCAAAAGTGGGAGTAGTCTAAAGCAGGGGTTCCTACCTTGAATCCTCAGATATTGTTGGTCTGCAACTCCCACTGTTCCACCCCATCATCATCCTTTGGCCATCATGGCTGGGGATGATGGGAGTTGTTGTCCAACAACATCTAAGCACCCAAGGTTGGGAACCTTTGCTCTATGAGTAGCTATGGTGCCAGGGATGAAAACCGAAGAAGGGAGGAACAGCAGTTGAAATGTGCAGAATGTCCAGGGGGCAGCAGCCAATGGAAAAAGAGAGAAAGAAAAGACCAACAATTGCTCTGAGGAGGAGGGAAATAAATGGGGAAAGAAAGGACAAGGTAAGGGAAAGGAAAAAGGGAAGAAAAGGAGAAGGAAGGAAAGACAGAGAGGGAGAGAAAGCAGGGAGCTTCTATTCCTGCTTCTACTAGTGAGCATCTGATCCCAGCCAAAGCAATGGTGATATTCAGCGCTGCTTCCCATATGCAAGAACTGTGAGATTCACTTACATTTTATTTTATTGAAAACCACTTGGGGATTCACAAATTTCATTCTGTCAGGAAAGGAAGCATGTTCTGAACAATATTCCATCTACCATATTATTATTTCTACACAGAACAAGGATCCCAACAGAATATGCAATATCTCTAAATGCACACCTATGAGATGAAAGAGATATCAGCTGACATCCCAGCTAATGCTGTGAGCATGCAACAAAAGAAAGCACGCATACAGCATGATGTTTTGTAGACCAAAGCTCTGACGGCACTGGTGCACAAGGGGGTGATTTTTGCTGATCTCCCCTTTCCTCTCAAGTGCTTTGTGGCATCCAGAAATATGTTCCTGAGGTCTGACCAACCCTCAGAGACATATTTCCATGTGTCCCAGAGCATTGGAGAGGGAATGAATGATGCACTGTGGGATTCCTAGAGGCCAGGCTTCACTTCCCCAGCCTCCAGATCGCCATGCTGCTTACTGCAGTGGTGATAGTGTGGGAGCATAAGTGACATGGCTTACCAGGACCTGGAGGTCATGTGGGAGAAGGTAGGAATGATCTTGGCTTGCACCCACCTTCTCCAGCCCCACCCAAAGTGGTCATGTGAATGGTCTTATTGTCTCCTATTCATTATTATTATTCCCTGCCCCTACATTTTTTCATCATTTTTCTCTATTTCTTCTTTTCCTAATATAATGGCCAACATGATCCACAGCCTTCTAGAGAGGAAGGAGAGCTGCAGAGGACTGTGGGTTGGCAAGAAGCCTTCAGTGTCCCAGCACTGAAGGTTTCTTTGTGCAGTGGACTGGGCATGGAGGGGGAGGGGTACACTGAAGGGGGGGTCTTCCCCTCTCACTCCAAAAGCCCCTTCCGCTTGTATACTGTAAATATGTTCCTGAGGGCTGCACAACCTTCAGGGACATATTTGTACAAGAAATACAAAAATTGCTCCCACTTCCCTTCCATGCCCACTCGGCTGAACTAGTGGCCATCTGTGAAGATATACAAAAGGCTCCCTGCAGCCCTTCTTAAGGGAACCTACTGCTGCACATCATGTTGGCCACTGTACTTTGAAGACAATTTAAAACATTGACATGCTGCACAGCCTTGTGAGGGAGGAGGAAGAACGTCATCCTTAGAAAGCATGACTCAACTAACAGTGCGTGAAGTTTGCCTTGTAGAACTAGATGGGTGGATCAGGAAGGGGAAGTGATTTTAACTTCTCTCCCTACAAAAGCCCTTTTCAGGTTCAGGAATATGTCAGTGAGAGCCACGTGGCCCTCACACAGGCATATTCCTTGACATGAAAAATGGCTTCTGCAGGGCTGACAGCCCATCCCGGGCTGTCTGCCCATCTGAGTACTACAAGGCAAAGCACATCTGCAGTTAGGTAAATTGCTCCTTGTGAAGATAGAGCTCTTGCTTTCCCTTGATAAGGCTGAGAAGTATGTCAGCCAGTGTCCAGAGAAATTACAACACCATTCTACATGAGCAAGGTCTAGGGAAACATTTTCCAACACAGGAAGGAAAAACCTATTCCCCCTACTGAGGATTACATACCCCTTAGAAGGGCTATATGAAGATGAGGCAAAGCCTAAGTATTTGGGTGCATGCATCTTATGTTTTAGCAGTTGCTATTCCCAGTTGTATAAGCAGTGTCAAATTCGAGAAAAAGCAATTGATCAGTATACCTTCAGCAGGATTACAAACAGGTCAAAACAGTTAATTGCAACGGGAAAATGCTGGACTCCCTACTGAGTGTGATTGGATACAAAAAATCTGGGATAGAATAATTATGAGTAAATTCTTGTAACAGATTCAGTCTCAGCAGGGTAACAAAAAAAGAAATAATGTTATGGAAGAGTGGGGGCCATTTATTAAATTCCTAAGAGGGGAGCCATTGAATTAGACTAAGCCCAGCAAATGTACGTGTATAATGTATATTTCTTTTCATAGACCAACATTTGGGAGTGGACATTAGCCACTGAGTAGTCCCAGCATGCATTTCATTCGGAATGAGCAAGGGGTGGGATTTTAGGTTACAACAAGAGTTAGGTTACTCTAATGTTTGTTTATATTGTTTTATTTCCCTTCATGTCTTAACAGATGGACAAATTCATTTAGAGGAAGTCAAAGCTGATGTTCATAGGGCTGGAACACAAGCCCTGTGAAGAAAGCTGGAAGATGTGGAGTATTTTCCACTTGAGGAAGGCAAGTCTGACAGGGGACAAATTGATAGCCAAATATCTGAAGGGCCATCTCATAGAAGGGGGCAAAGACTTGTTGGCCGCATTCGCACATAACATGCACCTGGAGGCTGCTGGACCCACGGTTAATGTTTCAACCCATGAATAGCATCACAGATGTTCATCCAACCATGGTCTGGCAACTTCAATTTTTCAGGGCAGGGAAGTTCCTCCCTCTTCCTGGCCCACCAAGGCCGCATCCCAGCAAGCTCTGTAGTGCTTGCATCACCAGACTGTGGGCAAGGCATCAGCACTTCTCCAGGGTGTCAGCCATTGGCTGCAATCTTCAAGGGGGTGTGACGAGCAATGGTCCACCCACACTCAGCAGGGGAGGGGCATTTAAATCCCTTTGAATGCCATGCCATGCAAGTCCATATTCTGATGGCGATTGCACTGCTGCCCTCGTAAGAGCCCTGCAACAAAACTGTCTCACAAAGGCACAATTTCCGGCAGAGGGGAATCTTGGGGAGGGGGCACTATTTTCCTGTTACTCAGGAAAGGGAAGGGAACATGATGACTTCTTAGGAGGGGATATTCATATGATGGAGGGCATAGGATCCTGGGGTCTGGTCTGCTGCTGTGAGTAAGGATGCTCTTGTGAGGGCTCACCCCAGCAAAGCAGTCCATGGAGATCAAACCACACTCCTTCCCCACATGGCAGCTTGCCACCTGGGGAGTAGCGCTCTCATGAGAGGGCCAGTCTACTGAGGAGGACCTTAGGCTGACCAAAACCTTTGGTCTTCCATTGGACTGTGCACTCATGAGTTGAGCTAACCCAACAAAGGGGGCCTCTCTTGTGTTTTGGGGCCCCTGTTTTCTGTGGGTAATGATAGGGAAACTTTTCATGCACCCAAAGGAGATTTTGACACTCCATGCGTCCAGGCATAGCTGGGTTGGCAGACTTTTGAACCATCGGGGATGGGGATGGATCTTTACTCTCATTCAAATTTCCCGGGTTTGGACCAGCATTGTGCCATATGCAGATCTGCCACTGTGGGGAATTATGGGTGAGGGGAGTCTCAAATTCCAGTGAATAGTTTCACCTGTTATTCATATATCGAGGCTGGAAGTAGGTCTCTGAAGCAAATTTCTACCCAGTGTTGAGTTTCAATTTCAAATCTGTGACTTTGCAGGCACAGACTTGTCTATAGAAATCCAATCTATTCCAACCTGCCTTTATGAATGTTCACTCTGCCCCTGTGGATGGATAGCCTCAAGCAGGGAAATCCTGAAACAGTTCTAGTGGGTCAGGGGAGGAAAATGATTCCACAGCATCCTCCAAGCACTTGGGGCTGATTCATGCACACATTTCCATAACACAGGGCCCGCAGCATCAAGTGGCAAGGTACATCTGTGAAGCAGTCATTCTGGCTCCAGCAACACAGGCAGAACTTCATATTGGGCTGGTTCAGATGAACACAACCCTCTGCATGGGGAAACATCAGGACCGTGGTGAGAACACACCTGCCCCGATGTCACTAAAAGATGTGCCAACGCATTCCTGGCATGCCCTTTAATCACATGTGAGGGGTGTTCATCAGAATTGTCCCTCTATACTTGCGACAAAACTCCTGGGAACCTTGACAGCTAGTGTCAAAGCAATCAATATATTGAGCTATATGGACTAGTGGTCTGGTCTTATTCAGCATAAGGCAGACTCATATGCCTAGACAAAAACACAAGTAACCTATTATAGAGCACAGGAGTGAAGAACCAGGGGAGGAGAGCTGGTCTTGTGGTAGCAAGCATGAATTGTCCCCTATGCTAAGCAGGGTCTGCCCTGGTTTGCATTTGAATGGGAGACTACATATGTGAGCCCTGTAAGATATTCCCCTTAGGGTATGAGCCACTCTGGGAAGAACATCAACATGCTTGCATCCAGGAGGTTCCAAGTTCCCTCCCTGGCATCTCCAAGATAGGTCTTAGAGAGACTCCAGCCTGCAAACTTGGAGGAGCCGCTGCCAGTCAGTGTAGACAATACTGAGCTAGATGGACCAGTGGTCTGACTCGGTATAAGGCAGCTTCCTATGTTCCTAAGGACAGCGAGGTCTTTGCTCCATTTGCATATACAACAGGGGATCTACTCTTTGTACAAAAAAGAGCACATGGTGAGGGTGTGTGTGCAGTGTCCACCCTCTTGCCATTTTCCCTCCTTGTGCTCAGCTATTTTTAAGCCATCTCTCCTAAGCTCCGAAACTAGAAGAGCACCAAGCGGGGAGAAAAGGGCTCAAAACGACACAGTGGCACAAGGTAAGGCACAGGAGTAGGCCATGTTTTGCTCCTCTTCCCTTGCACCTTTTTTGTATAAAGCACTGGACCCCCCCCCACATATGTGAATGGAACAAACAGATTTTTAACATACACTCAGTTTCCCTATACATCTAACTTGGCCCTCACAGCCCGAAGCAAAACTCCCAAGTCCTCTGCGGAGCAAGCAGCATGCACATAGTCTTTGAACTCTGTGAGCCACTTTGAATGATTGTCTGGCAGCCCTGCCAAATCTCATGATGGGGGGCGGGGTGTCCTACGATGAGGGGTATGATGGTGCATGTTCCATGCCCCAGTGGACTGCCCTGTCACTGCACAATCACATGAGAGCAGGGTAGAATGTTCAATCCACCTCCATTACATGAAGTAATGCCTGCTCTAAAGTCAAGCCACCTAATGGCACAGTGGGGAAATGACTTGATTATCAAGCCAGAGGCTGCCAGTTTGAATCCCTGCTGGCATGTTTCCCAGACTATGGGAAAACACCTATATTGGGCAGCAGTGATATTGCAGTGATATAGGAAGATGCTGAAAGGCATCATCTCAGACTGTGTGGGAGGAGGCAATGGTAAACCCCTCCTTTAGGCCACACCTAAAGACAACCACAGGTATAAATGGAGAATTTTCACAATGGAGGGAAGTAAGAAGTGGGGTGCCCCAGGGATCTGTACTGGGACTGGTGCTTTTTAATTGATTCATAAATGATCTAGAAGCAGGGGTAAGCAGCGAGGTGGCCAAATTTGCAGATGATACTAAACTCTTCCGGGTAGTGAAATCCAAAACTGATTGTGAGGAGCTCCAAGAGGATCTCTCCAAACTGGGGGAGTGGGCGTCAAAATGGCAAATGCAGTTCAATGTTGGCAAGTGTAAAATGATGCACACTGGGACAAAAAAACCCAACTTCAAGTATACGCTGATGGGATCTGAGCTGTCGGTGACGGACCAGTAGAGGGAGCTTGGGATTGTGGTAGACAGCTCGTTGAAAGTGTTGACTCAATGGGCAGCAGCTGTGAAAAAGGCCAGTTCTATGCTGGGGATCATTAGGAAGGGGATTGAAAATAAAAAATATATTATAATGCCCTTATACAAAACTATGGTGCGGCCACACCTAAAGTACTGTGTACAATTCTGGTCACCACATCTAAAGAACGACATTGTAGAACTGGAAAAGGTGCAGAAGAGGGCAAGCAAGATGATCAGGGGCCTAGAGCACCTTTCTTATGAGGCAAGGCTACAACACCTGGGGCTTTTTAGTTTAGAAAAAAGACGTCTGTGGGGAGACATGATAGAGATCTATAAAATCATGCACGGCGTGGAGAAAGTGGATAGAGAGAAATTCTTCACCCTCTCACACAACACTAGAACCAGGGGTCATCCCATGAAATTGATTGCCGGGAAATCTAGGACGAACAAATGGAAGTCCTTTTTCACACAACATATAATCAACTTGTGGAATTCTCTGCCATGAGATGTGGTGACAACCAACAACCTGGAAGGCTTTAAGAGAGGTTTGGATAACTTCATGGAGGAGAGGTCTATCATCAGCTACTAGTTGGAGGGCTGAAGACCACCTCTGACCTCAGGGGCAGGATGCCTCTGAGTCCCAGTTGCAGGGGAGTAACAGCAGGAGAGAGGGCATGCCCTCAACGCCTGCCTGTGGCTTCCAGTGGCATCTGGTGGGCCACTGTGTGAAACAGGATGCTGGACTAGATGGGCCTTGGGCCTGATTCAGCAGGCATGTCCTTATGTTCTTATGGCTCTGTGGTCGCCAGGAGTCGAAACCGACCCGATGGCGCACTTTACCTTTACTCTAAAGTCACATTCAAATTGCCCAATGGTTCAGATATTCTGCCCCCATGCAATCATGTAGAGAGGAATGGTGTACCCGGAGGGGCAAATTGTGTCCACTCGTGCCCCTGATTATGTGGTGGGAAGAGCTGGTGGATGGGCATGGCCAGCAGATTAACTGTCCCCCTGCTAGCAAAATTCAACCCTCTTTGTCTCTCTGAAGTAGAATGTGGCACTCTCTTTATACATTCAGGTCACCAACGAGGAGAATTTTATTACCGGGTATATTGCTTTTGTTTGTTATAATTTGTTGTCCTCTGTTTTTTTCGGAAGGTACTCAGAAGCTTGTGAGCTATAAATTATCATTTATTCTAATTACAACACAACTCTCTGAGGAAATTAAACCACAAAAACTGAGAGCCAAATGAAAGCGGCAGACCTGGCTTTGGAAAGCTAAGAAATTCTAGCAGATAAAAACTTGGGGACTACAAGTTTTGTCGCTCCCCTTGGAGAACGATTGGGTCAAGACTGGTTTAATCATTAAGCTAAGTACTCTACTGCGTCCCAACTAACTTGGGGCACTTTCTATGGTTTAATTATCAGAACAATCCCAGCCCTTCCCTGCAATATTTTAATATTTCAGCAAATCACTACATAGTTCCTCTCTCCATATGGAGCAGGAGTCATTTTTCCAGAGATGACCACATATAAAATACTGCAAATTACTAAAAGAAGGAAGTAACAGTTGTTTGTGAGAATGAGTATTATATGTGGATCCTGGCAGATGAAAACATGGTACAAAACTGGTTCACCAGATTTTTAAAGCTGCTCCTGGACTGGGCCGGAAAACTCATGATGCCCCTTTGGGGCATCTCATTGCCTGGAGAGGGACAAGATAAGAACATAGGAAACTGCCATATACTGAGCCAGACCATTGGTCTATCTAGCTCAATATTGTCTTCACAGACTGGCAGCAGCTTTTCCAAGGCTGCAGGCAGGAATCTCTCTCAGCCCTATCTTGGAGAAGCCAGGGAGGGAACTTGAAACCTTCTGCTCTTCCCAGAGCGGCTTCATCCCCTGAGGGAAATATCTTGCAGTGCTCACACATCAAGTCTCCCATTTATATGCAACCAGGGCAGACCCTGCTTAGCTAAGGGGACAAGTCATGCTTGCTACCACAAGACCGTCTCTCCTCTCCAAGATGTACAGAGATGTACAGAGATAACTTCAAATGGTTAAATGTGCTTCCAGGATATTTAGACCCATGTCGGGGGGTGGATTTTAAATCAGAATGAGCAGAAGCAGCTGGTTCTATTTCTAAAAATTTGAACAGAATAGGAAACTGATTCAATCCCTTTACCAAAACTACAGAGTGGATATGTGGAATCTGGAACATAGAGACCTAGGAAACTTTTTGATTTGATTTGATTTGATTTCTATACTCCCCTTCCAAAAATGGCTCAGGGCGGTTTACATTAAAACAAAACTAAAATCCATTAACTATTAAAATCAAAAACTGTAAAAACAACATAAAACCATTATCAAAACAATTAAAACAGTTTAAAAACCCTGGAAGGCCAGGCCAAACAGATAGGTCTTAAGGGCTGTCCTGAAGGTCAATAATGAACTCAGATTATGGATTTCTGCCAGGAGTGCATTCCGTAGCCCAGGAGCAGCTACAGAGAAGGCCTCCCTCTTAGTCGCCACCATATGTGTTAGTGGTAACTGAAGATGGACCTCCTCAGATGACCTTAAGGTGTGGTGGGGATTGTGCAGAAGAAGGTGCTCCCTAAGTCAGACGATGATTTGTAATATTGAGTCGGACTGTGCATTTTCTATATTAACTGGCAGCGGCTCTGGAGGATTTCAGGCAGGAGTCTTCTCCAGCCCTTATGCCAGGGAATTGTACCTGGGACTTTCTGCATGCAAAGCAGATGCTTTATCACTGAGCTATGTCCCCATCCCCAACAAGGGGGATGCCTACTCCAGGAAGAGCACAAGAAGATTTGAGAAGGTAAGCAAGCTTTTCTACAACCACCACCACCACCACCACCACCACCACCACCACCCCTTTTCTTCAAAAAAACTAACAGGAATAGGGGAGATTTTGAGAGGCTGGTGTCTCCTTAATGGAGAAGTCTCTCTGTGTGTGTGTGTGTGTGTGTGTGTGTGTGTGACTGTTGTTGTTTTTTTTGTTGTTGTTGTTTTTGTCCAGGCCTAGATTCTGCCAGGGATTTTTGCCCGGGCTTGCTGAGGTGGCTCTGTGGCATTTAGTTTTTGTTTATCTCTTGCCTGGAGAGGGACAGAGGAAGAAGCCAGCTAGGGCTGTAGTGAGTCACATCTGGTGGGAGGAGTCACGTTCCTGTTGAGCCACATTCCTGTTTTAGTTTGAAGCCTTCTCTCTATATAAGAGGTGAAGGCCCAATAACTTAGCAAACAGGGACAGCAAACAGGGCATTGGGGACAGCAAACAGGGCATTTTGCATGGGGTTTAACGGGGAAGTGTGTGGGAGCCAGAAACAAGCCTCAGTGATCACAAGGCCCCCCCCCCCAAGGTATTAATCTCAGAAATGCTACCTGTTCTACCACAGAGTCAGCAAGACAGGCAGAGCTGAAGGGTCTCTTTCGCAGATGAGATGGTGGTGTCAGAAGAAGGGGTTTAGATTTCATAGGCACTGGGATACATTCTGGGGCAAGCAAAGCCTGTACAAAAGGGACAGGCTCCACTTGAACCAAGATGGCACCAGACTGCTGGCACATAAAATCAAATAAGTCACAGAACAAGTTTTTAAGTGATGCCTAGGGGGTGGCAAACGGGCTGGGCAGGATATGGTTTGGCAGATGCCATCCCTTAAGGTGCGAGGGTGTATAAGATTCAGATGAAACAGAAGGGGACAGTGTAGAACCACATAAAGAGCAGGCAGAAGGTTGTGCTAGCTGGTCAAAGAGATCAAATGGCCAAAAGAAAAGATAGCACACACCACGTAAGAGATTCAGTGCATAGGTGCTTATATGCCAATGCCAGAAACCTCCGAGCCAAGATGGGTGAGCTGGAGTGCTTGATTGCTAACACAGAAATAGATATAGTGGGCATAACAGAAACATGGTGGAACAGTGAGAACCAGTGAGACCCTATAAACTCTATAGAAAAAAAGGGAGGGGCACTGTATGTTAAAGAAGGGCTAGAATCTAACAAGCTAGAAAACCTAGGAGTCCCACACAAGCATGATTTGGGTGGGGGTGTTTCTTGGGGGCACTATTTTCCTGGTTCTCAGGAAATGGAAGGGAACATGATGACTTCCTAGGAGGTGATATGTATATGAGGGAGGGCAAGAATCGGGGAGCGGGGGAGGTCTGTTTCACCATGAACTAGAATTCTCTTGCAAGGGCTCACTCCAGCAAAGCAGTCAATGCAGACCAAACTACACACTTGCCACACACGTGGCAGCTTACTGCTGGCTGATGTGCTCTCATGAGAGGGCCAGTCTATTGGGGAGGACCATAGGGCAAGACACCCTCATCCTTCTGTTGGACTGCAGGCTCCTGAGTTGAGCTAACTCAACAAAAGGTGCCCTGTTTGCGTGGCCCCCCCACCCTGTCTGGTTAACAATATACCTTTTGCACTGCGACCCTCTCCTTCCTTGGAAAGCCTTGTGTGGGCCCAAAGGAGATTGTGACACTGCATGTTTCAGAGGCTAGCTGCGTGTGTGGACAGGGGATTTGGATGGCAGAGAAAGCATCCTCTCTGTAGCCAGTGAGACTGCAGAGAGGAGAGGGAACTGGCTGTGTGGGCTGCCTTCTTGCTTGGACAACCCGCACAGCCAATCATGGAGGGAGGGATAGAGGAGCTTCCAGTCCAGTCAAATGCAGTGCTCCCAGGACCCTTGGTTTGGAGCAGCGAAACTCACTACAAGCTGAGGGTTCAAAATGGAGTCTCCTGAGCCCAACCTTGGGTAGTGCAATGGATGGGACCAGAGTTGCACACATTTAAATGTAATTGTATGGAAACTACAGGTCCCTGCAACTCCAGTCCCTTGTTATGTGTGAATGTAGCCAATGTCTGAATGTTGCCTCATATGAAATAATAAATGCTGTGGTTGGGCTGAAAGTTGTCCTGGAACAACTTTGAGCCAAAATTGGTGGGGGCAGGGGCAGGCAATAGGGGGTAAAACTACTCCAACTCCCACTACCTTCCTTGCCACTGCCCAGATTTGCCCATATCGGCAAGCCTTATCACTTTTTCTGAGACCTCTGGCTTCTCTCTCAGCTACAATCTTGGCGTACCCATTTATTCTCACTTTTTCTGAAACCTCTGATTTATGGGTTAATTACCCTCGTACCCATGCAGATAACATAACTGTTCTATCCAGCTGGGTTCTTTAACTTTGAGTAGGTGACTTCAGAACCCCATTGGCACTGTCGTGCCTCACACCTGCAGGTCAGTTCAGCGGGACCTATGGTGCCATGGTATTTTTACCAAACTCAATAAAGTGGTTATTCAATTAATGCTTTTTGGACATATTCACATTTGATTTTATCAAATTTTTTCAAAATTTTCAAACTTTATGCGTTCCCACACCCAAATTTTCCCCCATATAATTTTTGCATACGAACGAATGTACGAACGTATGTGCGAGCGCACTCGTATAAATGCGCCCGCATGAACAAACGTATGCACGAACGTATGTATGAGTGCACTCGTATAAATGTGCCCGCACAAATGAACGTATGTATGAGCGCACTCGTATAAATGCGCACAAATGAACGTATGTACGAAAGTATGTACGAGTGCACTCGTATGTATGTGCCTGCACGTATATACGAACATATGTACGAACGTATGTACTAGCACACTCGTGTATGTGCGCTCGCACGTATATATGAACGTAAGTGCACCCACGCCCGCCACATATATCTATTTAATTATTAATTTATGGCAACCCACCCCCACCCCCCTACCAATAATTTTCCATTTAATTAAATTTGTTCTCATCAAACCCCTAAAGCGAGATTTAACTAAACTGATAAACTAAAGGCTCTATCTTGGTATATTCACACCCTACAGATTGTAGGTGCAACCATAACTATTATACATATGAAATTTACATATTGTATACATATTACATTTACATGTTATTGTAGCTTATTATTAAAGCACGCCACTGAAGCTCCCGAGACGGATAATTAATAATACCCCCAAAACGAAATGTTTTGGTCCTAAACTTGCCATTATTTTTAACTAGTCTTACACATGCAAGCATCCACATACCAGTGAAAATGCCCACCCAAGTCCCAAGAGTCAAGCAGAGCTGGTATCAGGCCAACGACACCTTGCCTTGCCACACCCCCATGGGTTTACATCAATGATTGATCTCAAACATAAGCAAAAGCTTGATTTAGCCATAGTTAACCACTCAGGGTTGGTAAATTTCATGCCAGCCACCGCAGTTATACGAAAGACCCAAAATAGCAGCCCTCGGCGTAAAGCGTGGCCAGAACACACCCTAACTAAGGATGAACACCTTCTCTGCTGTAAAACGCCCAAGAAGACAAGAATACCAACTCCTTACAACCCTTTTACTCCACAAAAGCTGGGATACAAACTAGGATTAGATACCCCACTATGCCTAGCCCTAAATTTAGATAGCAGAATACGACCTATCCGCCAGAGAACTCCAAGCAAAATATTTAAAACTCAAGGAACTTGGCAGCATTCCACATCAATCTAGAGGAGCCCCTCCTATAATCGATAATACACACTCAACCCCACCATTTTTGGCCACTCCAGCCTATATACCGCCATCGCCAGCAAACCTTGTGAAAGAAAAATAGTAAGCATAATAGCCCCCACTAGAACGTCAGGTCAAGGTGTAGCTAATAAAATGGATGTGATAGGCTACATTTTCTACAATAGAAAACACGAACAATACAATGAAATCATGTAATAGAAGGTGAATTTAGAAGTAAACTAAGAAAGGACTCTTATTTTAATAATGCCCTGGAATGCGCACACACCGCACATCACCCTCCTCGGAAAACTAGATGAGGTAAGTCATAACATGGTAAGCGTACTGGAAAGTGCGCTTGGATTAACAAAGAGTAGCTTAAAATAAAGCATTCAGCTTACAATTGGAAAACGTTAATTACACCCTAACCGCTTTGTGCTTAAATCAAGCCCAGCCCTTCCACCTAACCTACTACACCCAGAAAACAAACCATTTGACTATAAAAGTATTTGAGAAAGAACCTTTAAACCGGCGCAATACCACCGCAAGAGACAACTGAAAGAAAAATGAAACACTTAAGCAAAATAAAGCAAAGATTAGCCCTTGTGCCTCTCGCATCATGATTTAGCAAGAAACATCACACAAAGAGACCTTAAGCCTGCCCTCCCGAAACTACGTGAGATGCTTCCGGGCAATACTACAAATCAACTCGTCTCTGTGGCAAAAGAGTGAGAATACCCTGAAGTAGCGGTGAAAAGCCAAATGAACATAGTGATAGCTGGTTGCTTCACAAAAAAATTTAAGTTTAACTTTAGATATCAAGGCCCCAACCTTAGGCCAAGTCTAAAAGATATTCAATAAGGGTACAACTTTATTGAACCTGGATACAACCAGTTATTGGAGATTTTCTTTCTTCCCCACAAGTAGGCCCTAAAGCAGCCACCGCAAAATAGTGCGTCAAAGCACAAAACTAATCAAATTCCAAAAACAATCATACCCCAAAAATAAATGAAGCCACTCTATACAAATATAGAGAAACTTATGCTAAAACTAGTAACATGAAAACTTCTCTCAGCACAACCTAAGTCAAAATAGAAAATCTACCGACAATTAAACAACCAACCTCGACTACAATATAAACTGTTAAACCCACTGTAGACCCAACACAGGAGTGCCCCAAAGAAAGATTTAACCCCACAAAAGGAACTTGGCAAATATACTATCCCAACTGTTTACCGAAAACATAGCCTTTAGCCATAAAAGTATTAAAGGTCCCACCTGCCCAGTGACAAAGTTTTAAACGGCCGCGGTATCCTAACCGTGCAAAGGTAGCGTAATCATTTGTCCCTTAAATAGGGACTAGTATGAATGGTTAAATGAGGATAAACCTGTCTCTTGTGGAAAATCAGTGAAACTGAACTTCCAGTACAAATGCTGGAATGCACATATAAGATGAGAAGACCCTGCGGAGCTTTTAAACCACCTTCAAACAATAAATTGAATACAGTTTTCAGTTGGGGCGACTTCAGAACAAAACCGAGCTTCTGAGCACCTAGAGAATTACCTCTTGCAACGGGTGACAGGCCAAAGCACCATAAACCCATGACCCGGATTTAACCCGATTAACAAACCAAGTTACCGCAGGGATAACAGCGCTATCTTCTTTAAGAGTCCATATCAACAAGAAGGCTTACGACCTCTATGTTGGATCAGGACAACCAAATGGTGCAGCCGCTATTAATGGTTCGTTTGTTCAATGATTAACAGTCCTACATGACCTGAGTTCAGACCGGAGTAATCCAGGTTGGTTTCTGTCTATAAGCCCTCTTCTTCAGTACAAAAGGACAAATAAGAAAGGACCAAGACCAGCCAAGTCCTCCTAATTACAGCTGACCAACTCAACTCGAAACCTAGGGTGTACCCTAGGGCCAAGACAAGGCCACTTATTAGCAGCAGCAGCAACTCCACTCATGGCTATTGGCTACCATTTCCCACCAGAAGCCTCCTCTTCAGACTGCAGCATCACGATGTAGCATTGCAAAGAGGTGGGTTCTGAGCAAAACGTATGGCAACTATCAACTGCTGGGAAGAGTTGCTGCTTCCACCAGGAAACATGATCAGCCACTTGAGGTAAGTTCTGCCCAACCTCCAAACTTCAGCAGAAATGTCTCCTAAAATCCTGCTGAAATCCTGCCCCCATTTTTGCTGCCTGAGAACAGAGAGATAAATATGGAGAGCTACTTTGTGTCAGCCCTAAAATAAATCTGTCTGCAAGGAGAAAATCAATAACATCTGGAAGAAAGTTTCTGGCTCAGCCCAGCCCACTCCCTGTGGTACCAGTTGCTATTTGCAGGTAATATTATAAATGGGATGCATTCAAAATGCCGATCCCACCTGCATCCTAAAATGGTGTAATCCATTTTACCTCCTCAAGAGTTTCCAGTTCATCCTGCCTTATGAGTCAACCAGGTCCTCATTCTAAATGATCAGAGTTGCTAACAGTGTCTGTGGAAATGGGCCAGTTTTTCTTCTTCTTGATGATTGTCCTTATCAAGAAAGCAAAGACAGATATTTGCAACTGGTCCTGTTTGCATTTCATCTGTATCATACCTACCTTCCAAGTAGAAACAGTAAAGGAAAAGAAGACATTCTGCATTTCTGCCTCTAGATGCCTTTTGTCCAGGGATGCTTTCCATAAAGACATTCATTTCCTCCCTGAGAAGCTGTAGTGCTGTGACATTGCAACATATGACACAATTAAAGGAAAGCAGAATTGTCTACTTGAAACAAATGGCTGAAAGAAGCAGTTGTCTGCAACAGGCAGGAACTGTTGTATAGAGTAAGAGCAGCTGCACATGGCAACGTAGGCAGATAAGGAGGGTGCCCATGGAATCACCTGGCCACCATCCATGGAGCTAGTGCATTGACGGATGTGGACTGGGAGCGATGAGAGAGTCAGGTGCAAAACTGAACGTGTGTGTGGAATCTGGAAGATCACAAGGGATGTTGGGAAAAGCAAAGGGACAAGAAAGCTTTGGGAATGATGTAAAGCTATCCAAGCAGGATTGTAATAAAGGTAAAGTGTGCCATCAAGAGCCCTGTGGTTTTCTTTGGTAGAATACAGGATGGGTTAACCATTGCCATATCCCACAGAGATGAGATGATGCCTTTTAGCATCTTCCAATATAGCTGCTGCCCGATAGAGGTGTTTCCCATAGTCTGGGGAACATACCATCAGGGATTCAAACTGGCAAACTTCTGCTTGTTAGTCAACTATTTCCCTTAAGGTGACCCTGCCTTGATACAAGTATGTATGTATGTATGTATGTATGTATGTATGCTATATGCCGCCTGATAGATGTATCTTTAGGTGGTGTACATAGACCAAAATAGAATATACAAGCAGAATAAAAACAAATGAAACACTTTCACAGAATAAAAACAATTTCACAGAGTAAAACAATTAAACCATTTAAAATTAATTTTAATTAAAATCCTGAGAAAACAGGTGTGTCTCAAGAGTCCTTTTAAAGAACAATCAGAGATGGAGAAGCTCTTACTTTGGCAGGGAGTGCATTGCAACTGCTGTCACTTTTGGAATACTGGCTGACATCCAGACTAATGCTGTGCTAGCGCAGCAAACAAAGGTGCACACATACAAGAAGGTCATGTAGCTGAGTGGATGTTCCAAGATGTTCAGTCACTGCACTATTGGGTCACTTGAGCAATGTTGTCCATGTGCAACAAGGATCCTGGATAGGTTTGCATTATTCCCTGCAACCTATTGTCATGATCTGGCTTGGGATCACAGTATCCAACTGCCTCCCTTCCTCTGATCCTGTTCATAGGCTGTGGAAGTGGCCTCAGAAGTGCTGGTGAGGGGGTTTATGGTCACTCTTTTCCAGTTGTCAGGGAGAGGGGTAAGACTGCTCCTCATTGAGAGACTCTAGGTCCAATTCACTCCCATCTCTCCAGACCTCCCCACCCCTGGCCATCCAAACCTTAAATAAAGCCCTGCAAACAGGGCAATTCCAACCATCGTCTCCTGACCCTGCCCTCTCCAATGTAGCTGCCTGTACCCTCCCTCCTTCAACTGTTGCCTGTCTTGCCAGCTGTTGAGGCCTGCCTTCTCCTCTTTGCCACGAGGAGGCATGCTGGCCCATCCATGGTCTGTGGGTTCCTGTGTGTCCTGGGTCTCCATGGCAATGGTGTATAGTCCCAGCTGACTTTGCCTGTAGCCAGGGGCTGTATTGCCTCCGTCTTCTTGACCCCCCGACTGGGTGAGTACTCGGGCCCACCAGCAAGATAGGCCCAACACTGAATGCCTTTTAAAAGGCCCTTGAAACACATCTGTTTTCTCTGGCTTCTAGTTAAAATTATTTCTAAAACTTTTAATTGTTTTTATGCTGTTTCTATTTTGGCATGTATCAAATGTATTTAGAATACATGTAATATGTATTCTAAAGATACACATATCAGGTGGTTTAAAATATGACAGACAAGCAAACAAATAAATTGACTGAGGAAAAGGTTCCACTGTGGGAGGCACTTCACAGGTTGCGCCCAGTTGCACCAATACTAGTCTGGAACACAGCTCCTTCCTTAGCAGATCTAGCTTAGCACAACATGTTTGAATTAGTGTAGTAATCATTGGGATGTCCACCATTTTGTACAGTTCCAATCAGCCCCAAGATTCCTCAAAAAGGACAGAGTTGCAAAAGCTGCCAAGAAAGATCAAGGGGACCCAAATGTTCATGGGATTGGCGAAGTGCTCTGGTGAGGAAAGGTGAAAGCATGTGGTGTTTTTTCATTTAGAACAAAAGAGGACATGGTACCGGGGTGGGTGGATGGGTGGTATAGGAACATAGGAAGCTGCCATAGACTGAGTCAGATCACGGGTCTATCTAGCTCAGTATTGTCTTCACAGACTGGCAGCGGCTTCTCCAGGGCTGCAGGCAGGAATCTCTCTCAGCCCTATCTTGGAGATGCTGCCAGGGAGGGAACTTGAAACCTTCTGCTCTTCCCAGAGCGGCTCCATCCCCTGAGGGGAATATCTTACAATGCTCACACATCAAGTCTCCCATTCATATGCAACCAGGGAGGACCCTACTTAGCTTAAGGGGACAAGTCATGCTTGCTACCACAAGAGCAGCTCTCCTCTCAAAGAAGTATGACAGAGACTAAGAAAACAACACATGGTGTGGAGGAAGTGAAGCAAGAGGATTCCCCCACCACCACCACCACCACAATAATGGAACTTGGAGTCATCTGATGAAAGTGATGGATGGTGGATTCCGGAGAGACAGACGAAAGTACTTCTCAACACAATGCATAGTGTATTCTGGCAACATGTGAGGTCTGTAGTGTTTCTGAGTGGAGGCTACTTATGCATTATACAAGCCCTCCCTCCACATCACCATCACAATAGTAGGCATTCTGATAGTCACACCAGTGTGGTAGTGTTCTTGGTTAATCTAGTCCTTGATCCGGGCCAGCTTTTGAATGGTGCCTTAGCTACTTTTATTCCATTTCTAGAGTAGAGGCGGGGCTAACAAACAGCCAGGAGCAAGAGCACTGAAAAAGCAGTCTGCACTTGCCTCTCTGTACACAATATCTATTTCATTTAACTATTTATATTTCTCATTCTACTCCACTGCTTTGTCCTTGCATACCACAACTCTTTCCTCTGGATTCTACAATGTCCACAGCAGTTGCCATTTGTTAATCGATCATCTTGAGGTGGCTCAAGGATTAAAAATGGAGGCAAACTATCATTTACAGATGGAACTGATGGAAGAAGAGGAAGAGGTGTCCTACTCTCCATTCACAAATAGGAGCCTCCCCAAAGAGTCTGCCATGGAAAGCCCCACCACAATAGCTGTTGCATGGGGGGCACCACCCACATAGGAGAGGACCACAGAAGATGCGTTGTCAAGGTCCTCCCTCAGGCCTAGAGTTGGCTCTGCATGTCAGAAATGAATGCATATAACCTTCAGTTGAATGAATTCAGTTGGATTCAGTGAATTCAACTCCTACTGTGAAAATCGTCAGATGTCAATCCCTTCTTAGAGGCCATATGTTTAAGAGATGCCACCATTCAAAAATATTGAAAGGTACAGCTCTTTTGTACCACTTCATAATATAGGTAGCAATCCACATATTGGAATATTTACCTATATTTTAAAAATCCCTACAGGTGCTAGGGCATCTTTCCCCCAGGCATGCTAGCTTTCCATATGCAAGGAGGAATTCTTTGCACATGAGAGCATTCCAATCCCCACCTACATTCGGAAGTGGTACCCTCCTAGGAAGGCAGGACCATGTGAAATTCCTAAATGTATTATTGAGCTCTTAGTCCAGTCTTGCTTAATTTGCTTGATTTTCCAGGCATGTATAAATGCAGGTAAGAAGTGAATGTGACCAAGAGGAATATTAGATTTTGATGGGTAATATGCAGTTGTCACTGGTAGCTTGCATATATTACAAATAGACATTTGCAGATAATTGGCCAATTTAGGAAGGTAATCAAAACAGATTTGAGGACTACGTATGCCATCCTGATGCGGTTCTATATTTATACTGTGCAGTTTTCAAATCTGTATCCGGGTATCGACTTGATGACCTAGTTTGTGGAACTTCGAACCTTGTTACATTTTTCAAGGAGAACTGTTGGTCCAAAGAACAAACACCTACCAAATTTCTTAAGGAAAGTGTGAACTATCTTAGCATATCCTCCAGCATTTCAAAGATTAAAATAGAAACAGGTTTTGTAACACCCAAATTCTGATGCCAAGCATCTCTGCCTGAGTAAAAAAAAAAACACACACACACACACACACACACACACACACACACTCACCTCACCACTACATTGTGTTGAAGGCTTGGCTCCATCTTATTTATTTATTTATTTATTTAATAATATTCTTTATTCATTTCCTCTGCAATATCCTGTCTTCCATCCATTTATGAGCCATGATGGAGTTTGCTCTTTTGGTTAATGATATACAGGAGACCCATTTTTCACGGAGGTACGTTCCTACCTATCATTCCAAATACTGAAAACCGTGATATTTGAAACCTTGTGCCTACGGGAGGTACTGCAAAACCTAATCCTTTCATTCCCATAGGCACAAGGTTCCAAATATTGCAGTTTTTGATATTCATGGCAGTTTTTGATATTCATGGTGTATGTAGCCTGACGTCGAATAGCCAAAACCGTGATTGTGGAGCCCATGAAAAATGAGCATCTCCTGAACTTGAAAGATATGCTTGTCTGGTAGTAGGCTATCAACAATTCTAAGAAGACCTCTGCAGGCACAATGTGCAATGCAGCAAGCTGTGCACTGCATGGAGCCTTAGTGTCCATGTGCATAGCCTGATATGCATGTGCAGTAGAGAGAAGTACCCACTCCTTTCTAGAAATCCTGAAGGAGAGAGCCAAGCCCCAAATAGTGACAATCCTAACTGGGGCTGGCCCTACTATGAAGCAGGGTGAAGTAGGCCATTTCAGGTGGCAAATTGTGGGCCAATTCTAAGAGGAGGTACCACAATCCATGGATGACCTGCAGAGGAAGGAAGGCAAAAATGGTACTACACTATTTTCCTCTTAAAAGAAAGTTTTTGAGTCTCAATTATTTTTTTCATCCTGACTGCTGTTTTACCTTGATTATTACTTTATTTTATTTGTTGATGTCTTTTATTGTATATTATGATAATTTTTAAATTTGTTTTATTATAGATTTGGTGTTTTTTTTGTTTTTTTAAATGTAAGCCACTTCCAGCAGCAGGGTGCTGAAGGGGCAGGATATGAATAGTTTAAATAAATAAAAATAGCCAATACAACAAAGCAGTGGGGAAGAAGGCCACTTTGGGCAGAAGATTGTGGACCACATCACTTTTTCTCTTCCCTTCCCAATAGAAAAGGAATAAAGGAGTAGATAATTGAAAGAAGGAAGGAAAAAGAGATGTGGTTTTAACAGAAACAAAGAGAAAGGGGAGGGGAGAGCCCTCTGGCGCTCTTCTTCGTGCAGCAAAATGTCATGGGTCAGCACTGTCTCTAAAAAGGAAAGGAAAGGTTGTGCCATCAAGTCAGTGTTGACTCCTGGAGACCACAGGGCCATGTGGTTTTCTTGGTAGGATACAGGAGTGGTTTACCAGTGCCTTCTCCCATGCAGTATGAGATGATGCCTTTCATCACCTTCCTATATTTCTGCTGCCTGATATAGGAGTTTCCCTACCAGCGGGGATTCGAACCAACAGCCTTCTGCTCTCTTGTCAGATTGCTTCCCCGCTGCACCATTTGATGGCTCTGTACCACATACTAAAAAGGTTCTGCCTCTAGAACATCAAAAATTAAGGTACTAGTTTCTACCACTAGAGCATTACAGTTCTAGGTTCTGCCTTTAGAACAGTGGTTCCCAGCCTGGGTTCCTCCAGAAAAATTGTAGGAATCAACCAACCTGGGTTCCTCCAACAAATTGTAACTGGGAATGATGGGAGTCCAGCATATGCAGGAACCCAGGTTGGGAACCACTGGTCCAGAACCTCAAACAATTAAGAAGGCATTGGGGCTACTCCCAGGATCTGGGAAACCACCAGGCTCAGCTGCGAGCCCGGTAGTTCTTGAATGGCTAAATCGCTCAACTGCCCCTGCCCTTAGCCCAGGTTTGCGGAGCAAGCGCTCCATGAAATTGGGCTCTCTGGTCGTGAGTAGCTGCAGCGGGGCTCTGCGCTGTGGCTACTTGTGAGTAGATCCCTGGAGGGGAAGTGAAAAGCAGCCTTCCAGGTCCGGCCGTCTCCCCAGTATGCCCTGCGTGCTCATGCAGGGCATACTGGGGCTTCCGGGGGCCGCATGGCCCCCGAACTCCCTAGACCCCGCCGGCTCCGTCACGGAGCCTGCAATCATGTGGGTGGCCAATCCAGCCGCCCAGGGCTCCCTGCCCGCTCGTGAGCGGGGAGAGCGGGCTTAGCCGCTCAGCTCACTAAACCGGGTCTCACGGATCGTGAGGCCCGGCTCATTATCTGAAGGCAAAACAAGATCCAGTGATTTTCAGGAACAGGAATCAGAATACAGCAATGGTCCCTGATACAGAGGAACAGTTGGAGCATACGTTCTAAGATTGTGCCACAGACAACAGACCAAAATGATCAAGACCCCAGATTACACAGTTTCAAGGGTGCCACATGGTAAAAACTGTAAATCTGTCCTTAACCTCACCTTGGAGCATGGTGCTTATTCCACAAAGAAGAGAAAAGAGTACAGAGGATATTTCCTTAACAAGACAGGAACAGCCACTGTGTAAGCCAGCGAGCCTTCTTTCATTACAAAGAAGCAAGGGGGAAGGTCACTGATGCCAGCACAGTTATTGAGATGCCTTTAGTATATATATATTTTTAAAACCCAAAATATCAGCCCTGTGGCTTCTCCACCCTAGTGCTGGTGATAAGAAAGCTCTACAGAAGAGAAGCTTTTCTCAAAATGTGGATGTTGCTGCATTGTTAGAACAGGGGAAAAAAAAAAAAAGCTCTGAGAACAGAAAAGACAGATGGCAATGGAGTTGCAGCACTAATGCAAAACAGAAACATGGTTCCTTCCCTAAAGTACAGGGGAAACAAGAAGCTTTAAAATGGGAGTCACCACAACATGGAGATGCTAAACAAGAATGGATCATTATTAATGTCAGTCAGGATTTTATTGCAAAATGTTGGGGGGTGGGGTGGGGGGAGACATAAAAACTCCCTCTGTGCATTGTTATGTGTGTGACTTTATCTCAAAGAAGTATGGACGCGTTTGAAGTGGAGCTGTAGAATTTGGAGGTAAATTTGGAGGTTGCTGCTGATGCTAAGTATTGGAGAAATCTTAAGGAAAGCCTGACAGGTTTAGATAAGAGCAGCACATTTCTTCGGGGGGTATCATAAATCTTGAGGTAGCCCCTGAATTCCATCTGAAGCAACAATCATAAGAACAGAAGAGCAGCCCTGCTGGATCAGGCCCAAGGAAGCCCATCTAGCCCAGCATCCTGTTTCACACAGTGGCCCACCAGATGCCTCTGGAAGCCATAGGCAGGAGTTTAGGGCATGCCCTCTCTCCTCCTGTTACTCCCCTGCAACTGGTACTCAGAAGCATCCTGCCTTTGAGGCTAGAGGTGGCCTATAACCCTCCGACTAGTAGCCGTTGATAGACCTCTCCTCTGAAGTAAGTGTGTCGGTTCCTGTGTGAGCCAAACAGCAGAGATTTTAAAGGAAACCAAGAGGTGATTCACACAAGCAGCAGAAACTGGGCTAAGGGAGCCCAGCCTGATTTCTGCTGCTCGTGTGCAGCAATGGGAGCCGTGCGACTCCCAGCAGCAAGCCCACCTAAATGTCCCCCCCCCCAATGAGGTTAGCAAAGCGAGGGCTCCACTAACCCTGTTTTTTGGGGGGTTGTGTGTCTGCTGTGGCTGCTTGCAGCCGCAGCAGACACACTCGCGGAGAGGGGACCCCAGAATGCATTGTGCACTTGCGTGGTGCATTACTGGGGCTCCGTGGGGTGCCATGCAGCGGTGCTTTCATGCACCTGACCCCCGGAACTGCTGGATGAGCCGCAGCTGGGTGCAGGAGCGCCCGAGCTAAGCAGGCGTTCATCTGGGCAGGCAATCCACCCACCCAGCAATGGGCTGGTGATTGTCTGCGGGGAGGGTCAAATCCACTCTCCCCACAAAGCCCCTTACGGCTCCTCACACTAATTGTGTGAAGAGCCTCCAAAAGTTTCAATAGTAGATAAATTTCTCAGGCTGGTGCCACACATCCTTAACTTTTAAAGTGCTTTTCTGCATGACAGGTTTCCTGACTCCAAAGAAGTGAGAAAGTTTTTTGCTGAGAAATTCTTACCTCATACACACTTTATTTCCAGGTCAGTGCTGCTGTGCTCCTCAACTCATGCTCCAGTCATCAAATCTCAAATTCCTTTCCTGCACAAGATTCTTCTGGGGAGTGAGATACTACAGCTTACAGCTGTAGTAACCTTAAATCACTTCCAGGTTTTTTCTACTTGTTGAAAGCTGGCTTTAAGATAGATGATCCAGATGATCCATACCTAGCTCCTTACCTGCTTCTTCCCCTCTCCAGTCCCCTAATCTAGACTATCCATCTACAAAGACTGGTTTGTAATTTCTAGGGAGGAGACCTGGTCTTGTGGTAGCAAGCATGAATTGTCCCTTTTGACAATTCCAGGGTCCACCCTGGTTTGCATTTGAATGGGAGACAGCATGTGTGATCACTTTAAGATATTCACCTTAGGGGGTGGGGCTGCTCTGGGAAGAACACCTGCATGCTTGCATGCAGAAAGTTCCAAGTTCCCCCCTTGATAGGGCTGAGAGACACTCTGGCTTGCAACCTGGGATAAGCCACTGCCAGGCTGAGTAGATAATACTGAGCTAGATGGACCAATGGACTGACTCAGAATAAAGCAGCTTCCCATGTTCTTATGACTGATATTTATTCGGTCTTAAAAGGACTATCACAGCTAATATCTCTGAGTTTCAATTAGTGCTGGTGTGTGTGTGTGTGAGGGGGGCACATTCAGATGTAACCTGAAACCGGAGGTAAAGGGGCCCCTCTGGTTGAAATCTGAATATATCTGAATGTGTGCAACAAATTGAAAGTTGTCGGAGATGGGGAGGCTCTTATTTCAGCAGGGAGTGCATTCCAAAGCTTCGGGGCAGTAGCAGCAGAGCCAATGAGCGGGGGGAACTAAATTACCGAGGCCCAGCCGTTCAGAGGAGGCCCCGGCGGGGTGGGGGTGCATTGGCAACAATAACACTCATTCAGGGACCCTCGCGGCTACCTCTTGGTTTTCAAGCAAGAAATGCAGAGCGCAGACTTCCAGGGAGCGGGGCGGCGGGGGGGGGAGAAAAAGTGGCAAGGATTGAGGGTTCCTGGCGGCTGGGCTTAGGGCTAGGACAGCTGGCGTCAGTTCCACTCCTCCTGGTGGGATCCTTAGAAAGATGAAGGGAGAGGAAAGACTCCATCCCCAAACAGACACACACAGTTCGCTGATGAGCCGGACTTGCTCCCCCTCCTGCCTGCGCCATAAGGCAAGGTGCGAAGGAGCAGCAGAGCTGCAGAGAAGGCGGGAAGAAGGGGCGGAGGCAGAGTCTTCACTTTTTGATCAGCTGTGAAGAGGTGAGAGATAAAGAGGCACTTCACACGACCGGTGTGAAGTGCCGGAGGGGGTTCTGTGGGAAGAGCGGGCTTAGCCTGCTCTCTCCGCAGATGAGTAGCTGCTCGTAGCTGGGTGGCCGGATTGGCTCCCCACACAACAGCCAGCTCTGTTATGGAGCCGACAGGGGCGGCGGAGATTGGGGGCAGTGTGGCCCCCAGAAGTTCCAGGATGCCCTGTGTGAGCAGGCAGGGCATCCTGGAGAGACCTCCGGACCTGGGAGGCTGCTTGCAGCCTCCCGGCGGACGTCTCCTCGTGTGTCACCATGGCGCAGAGCCGTGCTGTGGTGGCACACAATCGGAAAACCCGGGTGAGCGGAGTGCTTGCTCTGATAATCTGAGCTAAGGGGAGGGCTACTTTGGCAGGCTAGCAGCCAGAGAACCACCGGGCTTGCCCGCAAGCCCACTGGTTCTCACGATGGGGGAAAACCGGGCTGGGCTTCTTTAGCCCGGTTTCCCCCCATCGTGAGAATAGCCTCAATGAGTTATGTGAGTGTATGCATGTGTGAACAGGCCACCTGTACACCTAGGTGGCCAGATTTGGCTTTTAAAAAGCCAAATTCTGGCTTACGGCCCATTTGACCCACGAGTATACCCCTTAGGTTCTGGCGACTCTGCTGTACACTTCCAGGCAGAAAGCCAGGACCACACACCCACTCCCCTGCTTACCTGTTACTCTTCCCCTCCCCCGCAGCCTGCTCGACAGCCATGAGCCATCTCCTCCCTACATGTCTCTCTGCAGAACATGATCAGTGCAGGCCTGTAGTTGCTAGAGAGAGGTGGCCCGTGTACACACACCGGCAGAGACCAAGCGAGGAGGAAAGGCCCTCCCTACCCACTTCTGTGGCGTCTTCCTCCTCCTCCCTCCCTCACACCTCGGGGGCTTTGCACCCCACTGCAAAAGTGGCTGAGGTGAGCCCCGCTGTGTACACTTCTTTTTCCTGCAGAAGCCTCCCCCATCACTGCAGTATTTCTCCTTTGATTCTGCCACCCCCCAGCAAATCTGCTTTTCCTCCCCCCTCCCCGCACCTTCTCAGGGATTGCTGCTCAGGGCACCCATCCAAATATTTCCACTTTCCCCTTCTGGTGCCTGCCCTACCCCAGACAAAGACAGAAGAGCTTCCATTTGTCAACAGAAGAAAGTTAACATCACAGCCTGAATTCAGCCTGTACTTTCCATGACCTAAGCTTGCAAATGGTCTCTAACTTCAGCTAATGACATCATTCTTTCTCTTTTATATTCCATTAACGTGTGTGACAAAATCCTTGTCTTTGTTACAGATTCATTCTCAGAAACTCATTTTTAGGATGCATACTGAGATGTCACTTACTACTGAAGAACATTCTTGTAATATGTAGAATGGGATGGGTAAAAAATGGCAAAGAAGGTGGAGTGAGGATTATAGTCACTTTGAGTATAGCATCAAGGAGTTCTAGCTTAAATGATCCAGAATAAATACATATGTGGTTTTATGGCTAAAATGTAAGCATTACTGCCTTGCCTTCTACAACCATTCTTCCAACTTGTGTTACTTCTTTCCCCATTCTTCTGCTCAGTGCATTGTAATGTCCTAGAACTATCCATGAATTAATCTTTTTCTCACCTTTTATCCCATAATTGTTTCTTAGGTTGTTCCCCCTCCCCTGTTCCATTCTGTTCCTCGCTGCATGGTCCAAAACTGATTGGCAGATTTAGGATTACTGTCAATTGAGGCTGAATTAGCAAGAAAATGCGATTTTCCTGAGGTTATTGATTTATTTGCAAATTGTAAAACTCCACTGATATGAATATGATACAGTAGATTTTGCAAAATGCAAGTTTCCTGAATCGATTGTTTCAAAAATGTAGCTTTGTATGAATAAAGTTGCAATTTTGAGATTTGTGGCAAAATTTTATTTTATTATGACAAAGTTTATATTTTAAATTTTTCAGTTATTCTTTAATTACAAAAGGTTAAATGACCTACATATATATTTTAAAGAAAACAGTTTATTTAAAAAATATTTCTAACTGTATTTTCTCCTAGTTTTCAAATAAACAATGTCAAAATTATATTAAAAATGTTCTTTAAGAATAAATGTTTTCTTTTCCTATTCCATGTTTCATTTGTATACCAGGCAGGGCATATTTGAGTGTGTGTGTGTGTGTGTGTTAGCACATCAGTACAAATCCCGTGTAAAGATTTATAGTTGTTCTGCCCTTGCTGGGGGCCCCCGATTTTTTTCCCCACCGGAGCAGCTGAGAAGGCCCGTCCCCGAGTACCCACCAGATGAGCCAGTGGCAACTTCAGACAGACCTCTCCTGATGATCTCAATAGGTGGTGGGGTTCATGACGAAGAAGACTTTAACTTAAATACCCAGGGCCCAAGCCATTTAGGGCTTTCTAGGTTATAACCAGCACCTTGAATTTTGCCCGGAAACTTATCGGCAGCCAGTGTAGCTCTTTCAATACTGGAGTAATAAGATCTCTCCGAGATGACCCAGAGAGCAACCTGGCTGCTGCATTCTGTACCAATTGTAGTTTCCAGACTACATACAAGGGCAGCCCCACATAGAATGCGTTGCAGTAATCCAGTCTAGAGATTGCCAGCATATGCACCAGTGTTCTGAGGTCATTTATCTCAAGAAATGGACGCAGCTGGTGTATCAGCCGAAGCTGATAAAAGGCACCTCTGGCCACTGCCTCAACCTGGACACCAGGGAGAGGCTTGGATCCAGAAACACCTCCAAACCGCATATCTGTTCCTTCTGGGGAAGTGTGACCCCATCCAAAACCGGCATTTATTAGAATGTTGGCAAGTGAGCAAGCCAAAAATGTCCATGCTCCTGCATGGATGAAGCAAGGATTCAATAGTGGGGTGCTTGACTGTGTGAGCATCCTCACACTAGGGATGTGGAAGAAGCATTTCATGCACATCCCTACCTTTCTCTCACTGCCTGCTCTGCTTCCTGCCGTTTCCCAATTTCCCAGACAGTGGGGAGCAGAATGCATGAAGCATCTCATGAACATCGGGGGCAGTGGAGAGTGGGTGCTTTAAAGGGAGGAAGGTAGGTCCTGTGGAAGTCGTCATTGTCGTTGTCACATAAATGGCATCAGTGCATGCATGGCCACCATCTTGGGTTGTCAGCATGGTGTTGCCGGCCACTCAAGATGCTGTCTGTGCATGTGATGCCATTTACGTGATGACGACGTTCGCGGGCTACTGGGATCAGCACTGCAGCTGTGCAGTGCAGTGTTTAATACCAACAGTGCCTTAGTGGGGTGGTGGGGTTGGGGTGGAAGAGTGATGGAGGGGCAGGTAGGACCTGCCTTCCTCCCTTTAAAGCACCTGCTCGCCTCCTGCCAAAATGATTCGACTGGGGCAGCTTGAAGCATTTCAGCACCTTGAATTAGAGGCACCGAAACACTTTGTGCATTTCCCTAATCTCTGCTTGAACTCAGCCAGAATAATAATTTGCTTTACAAGAAGTCATAAAGACTACCTTTTTTGTGCATGCTGGATGAAGAAACAAGTTCATACTTCAGCAAAGCAACTAGGCCATAAAGCTACCAACCTTTGGTGACTTCTTAATCTTATTAGGATAGGGTGGGTTCAAAATGACCTGCAAGTAGGCAGGAAGTGGTAGTTTGTGGCATGCATGTATTTAATCCCAACCCCCAGTGGGGTTAAATGTGAAGGGAAGGATTTGAGAGGGGACTAGGTCTCACTTAGAGCAACTGCTGGGATTATGGACCTTTCCTTTCGTAATAAGGTAAAAAGCCCAGGGAAATCAAAACAGAAGGCCAATCCAGAGGACTGGGCAGGAACTACGCTCACAGAAACTAGTAGACGACAAAGAAAGCTTTTTCTTTAATTTGTTCTGTCCCAAGAGTACCCCGAGGAAGCAGCTGGCTGAGAAGCTGCTGGGGAAATGGGAAGGCCACAGCCTGGAGGCTGGAGGCTGGAGACAGCAGGAAGATCTCTGCCTGTGAGTAATAAGATAGGGACCAGTTCAGTTAGACGTGTGAGGGAAATTATTTTTCTTTATTGTATAGCTTGAATCTGAGATGCCTGGTGAATGAAAACTCTCTCGCAATCTGCTTTATGAAGAGACAATTGTTCTTATTACATACTCTTGTTTTTCTTTTAATCTGGTAATAAGCCCATGTTTGTGAAGTGTGCTACTCTTCATTTTGGGTCTGCTTTAGTCAAACACCTTTAGAGGCCTAGGACTGCTCAGCCGGATGATCTTAACAGGCGCTGAGGTTGATAAAGAAGAAGGCATTCTCTTAAATACCTTGGACCCAAGCTGCTAAGGACTTTATAGGTAATGACCAGCACATTGTATTTTGCCCAGAAACTTATTGGCAGCTATTATTGTTCTTTTTAAATCGGTGTAACATGATCTCTTCAGGCAGCCCCGGAAACCAACCTGGCTGCTCCATTTTGTACTTACTGCCATTTCTGAACTATGTACAAAGGCAGCCCAACATAAAGCACATTACAGTAGTCAAGCCTGGATGTTATCAGCATAGGCACTACTGTTTTAAGGTCGTTTATCTCCAGAAATGGATATAGCTGGCTGATAGAAAGCACATAACTGAAGCTGATAGAAAGCACTCCTGGCCACTGCCTCAACCTGAGAAATCAGGGAGAAGTTTGGGTCCAGAAGTATTCCCAGACTACATACCTGCCTTTCTGGGGGAGTGTGACCCCGTCTAGAACAGGCAGATCTAAACCACTTCCTAAATCTCGACCTCTCACAATGGGTGCCTCCATCTTGCTTAGATTACCGCCTCCAGGCAGGCATTTAGGGAAGTTAGGCCATTTCCTGATGAAGTTGACATGGAGAAATAGATTTGAGTGTCATTAGCATACTGATAACACCCTGCACCAAATCCCTGATGATCTCTCCCAGTGGTTTCATGTAGATGTTAAAAAGTATATGGAGACATTATGGAGCCTTGTGGGACTCCATACCAGAGCTCTTGTTTTGAAGAGCAACAGTCTCCAAGCAACACTATCTGGAGCCTACCTGAGAGGTAGGAGTAGAACCACTGCAGAGCTGTGACTCCCACTCCTAACCCCTTCAGGCATTCCAGAAGGATACCATGGCTGATGGTATTGAAAGCTGCGGAGAGATCCAAAAGGATCAACAGAGTCACACTCCCCCTGTCAATTCCTAACTGGAGATAATCCAACAGGCCGACCAAGGCTGTCTCAACTCCATAGACTTCCCGAAAGCCAGTTTGAAATGTGTCCAGATAATCCACTTCCTCCAAGACAGCCTGGAAGATAATAATATTAAATATATATTATTTAATTATAGAGCATTGCAAAACTTGATTTTCTCTTGTGAGTTTTGTTGAAAAGCGGCGTTTGCTTGAAGGAATAGAGGAGCTGAATTAACTCTGCAGCGTTTAAGGCAGGAGTTATATGTTGGAACATATCTGCACCCCCTTCAAAATTGTGGCCAATCATGGCTGCTCTGCTGACATGCTGATGTTTTGCTCACAGTCTGGCCATGGAGTTTTCTGGGATCAGCCTCAGTGCACAATCAGCAGGGATGGCCTCCCCTCTCCTGGAACTGGAGGTTGGCGAACTGCAGTTGGATGAATGTCTATAGTGCGAATTACAGTTTAGAAATGAAACCACAAGTTCACCAACCTTGTTTTGTGTTACATCTGAATCTGGCCTTAGAGTCAGAACTGTTCAGTTGTTGAAGGCTAGTGCCTGACTGGGTATGTTGTTCAATGTCTCTTGCTCAGTATGTGAGGTTTTAGTTTCTTAATAAATCATTATTTGTTTTTTGAACTCAACCTACAGTCTCCAGATAATCTCTTGGGCTAAAAGAGGTTTAACCTCTTTACCACCAGAGCATACTCTGCTGTGTGAGGACTTTAATGTTTCTCCTCACACTCCTCAGTACTCCTGAGTAGATGGGCCGCCATACCAGTAGGTGTGAAGACCCATCACCACCATGGTTTCTCATAGGAGGGGAACCATGGAGGGGAGTTTGAAAAGTTCCCCTGAAACCTAGAACTAGCCCTGCTGGAAAACCATGGAATGTACACACCCCATGAATCCCTGGTAGGAACTGACCCACCCATTTTGTGGGTGATCCAAGGCCATGCTGAGATATCCCAATGGGTTTACAATCCAGGCAAATAGAGTGATCTCAGACTTCATTATAAATTGCTTTTCAGGCTCGTCCAGTTGTGGAATTAGTATAGTTCCTCTCCTTAGGTCCTGCTGGAACCTGTTTCTCTCCCTATAGACCATCCAATGTGTTTTTGCTCAGAAGAAAATCCAATTGCAATGGGAAACATTACCAAATATGTGTGCGTAGGGTTGCCTTAGAGCTTTAACATAATGGCAGTAGGATTAAGATGGAACGTTCAGAAGTGAAACTCTCAATAATTAATTAGCGTAAATAGCTATATTGATTACTTATCTAGCACTATTGCAATGAGATGTAATAACTTTAATCAGCATATGACACTAATTAGCCCATTAAAGACTGCAGCCCTAAATATTTGCAGTTTTTTAATTTGGCTATGACCTATAACAGTTCTTTCAAGGATTTTGTCTCGATTTAGCATATCCCTTTTAAAAAAATACTGGCAAAAACACCACTGATCATAAAATATCTCCCTATTACAACATGAACATCAGAGAGTTATATGAAAGCCTTTTGGTGGTGGTTGTGAACAAGATCATCAAATCAAATGCAAAGCTTTCTAAATTCCAACATGGTGGATTGGAAACAAATCTATCAGTATAACACCCTTCTTAACAAATGGCATTTGTTTTGAATGCAATTATTTCAAACATTACTCTTTGCACTCTTGGAGATATTTCACTCCAAGAGTCCTCATTTGAATGTGCATGATGGATGGAGTGCCCCCCCCACCTCAATTCTTTTTGTACCAGTCCTAACCCTTGATCTTAATTAACTCCTCTGTGTCTGTTTCCATAGAAACCAGCAATACAATCAATACAAAAATACACTAAAACTGATGAGGGCTCCCTCCGCTTTGCCCCCAGTTGTTTGTGTCAGGTGGGTGACACATTCTCACAGTCTAGGTCCTAAATGCTGCTCGCTGATAAAGCTATAGAATTCCCTCCTTATGGAAGAACAAACACAATCATGCAGACCGGGAAATCAGACAGAGGTCAATCTGTGTGTGCTTCGTTCAGGGGGCTTCACCTTGGAGAATACAAGCAATGTAAGCATTAGCCACTTAACAGACATATATATCATGCAATATTACAAAACCACATGGCCATTTTCCAAGTTCAACAGCACTTGCTTCTTAGGTGACATAATGTATTATGACTGCCTTTGGATCCGAAAGAAGCAAGTGGGGTCTTTGCCCCTGCTAACTGGGCGAAGAAGCACCTTTTACTGTAGTGATTCTCTTTATTGAGCAGGGGGAGAGTAACTGGCCCTGTCCACCCCCAGCACAGTACCTCCAGTGACTGTTGCTGGTGTCTATCTGATGTTTCTTTTTAGATTGTGAGCCCTTTGGGGACAGGGATCCATCTTATTTGTTTGTTATTTCTCTGTGTAAACCACCCTGAGCCATTTTTGGATGTGCAGTATAGAAATTGAATTATTATTATTATTATTATTATTATTATTATTATTATTATTATTAAGTTGCTACTAGTGGTTCTGTTTTGGCTGATATAGGTCAAAAGGGGGTAGAAGGTCCTTGGTGGCCCTCCACCAGCTCATCTTTTTTCAGTGCTGTCTGCACAGGTGGCCTCTAGTGGTGTCTGACATGAGGGGCTTAGACAATTTATATGGGGCTTGGACAAATGCATGGAGGACAGGTCTATCAATGGCTACTAATTAGTCTGGTGGCTATAGGCCACCTCCAGCCTTGGAGGCCTCTGAATACCAGTTGCAGTGGAGTAGCAGTAGGAGAGAGGGTATGCCTTCACCTCTTGCCTGTGGGCTTCTCAGAGGTGTCTTGTAGGCCACTTTGTGAAACAGGTTGCTGGATTAGATAGGCCTTGGGGCTGATCCAGCAAGGTTGTTCTTTTGTGAGGCTCCAAATATTGCTTTGTTCCATGACCCTGGTGGAGGCCATTCCTTGCAAACATTGAAAGTAGTGTGGGAGAGGAGGAGGGAAAGTTGCCAGGAGCTTCCTTTTCTCTCCATGTGTTTCTTATACAGTTATGCACTTGCAGAACTGCATGAACATTATGTTGCAGTGTGCGGATAACGTTGCACAGTATATCAGTCACTGCTTGCCCTGGAAGAAAAGCTTCCTTTGGCTCAAACGAGAGCTGTTATTCCACAGCAAGCAGTGCAATTGGAGAGGCTGAGCCAGATCAGGACCATGGGATGGTCCACAATCTGGGATGGTCCATGATCTGGTTCATTCCAGGCTGGGGCCCCTGCATGTGCTATTTGACCTGTGAAAAACCAAGCACACCCGGGTGATTACCATTCTTTGGCCTTTTGAATGAATTGCAGATGGGTTACCCGTTCATCAGGTTGTTTTGTGTTGGGCTTTCATTTTTCACACACACACACACACACACACACACACACACACACACACACACCCTATATTGCTCGGCATTAAGATATTTTCAATGTAGCATGTGGTAGGTCACAACAATAACATCAACAACATCGATATCAACAACCAGCCGGTCTGGATCTTTCTTTTCTGCATGTTTCCCACTTTAAGGCTGTGCTACACAGACATCCCTGCCCTTTTGCCCAACAGATCCTAGAAAATGAGCATCTTTGGGCCCTGCAAAGATCACCTCCATAAACTCCTTCCATCTCAGCCAGACCTTTGTCTGCTGTGCTTCCAGCATGAGACTCCAGAGGTGGCACAAGTTGGGCCCTTCTCAGTGTGACGGTGACCGTTTATCCCACTTTGACACGATGTGCCGTCTGCTAACCTTTAAGGGAATTACGGTCCACATAGGAGCTGTAAAACTGAACTAGTTTATTAACCAGATTCTGTACAGGTCCCTGGCTGGGCCATTTGGCTGCATCAAAATTGTTGAAAGTTGCCTGAGCCGAGGGATAAGGGCTAGATGCTAGTTGTAGTTGAGAGGACCTTGCACTGTTGATTCACTCTGCACCACTGCAGACAATGCAGAGACATTCCACTGAGCCATTTCAGTGGAGAAGGGAGGCAGCAAGACCCCCTCTGCCAGCTTGACTGGGACTGCCATTTGGCTCCTCCTCTCCCAGAACAGTCCCAGTACTGCCAGAACTCCAAGTCTTGGCTGTTCCACCTGGTCGTTATGCAGCCTTTATGCCAGAACTGGTACCTGCGTTTGTTAATTGTCTTCTTCTCTCCCATCCTCTTTTCAAAAATAGCAGTGCTATGTATTAGATTGCCATTGTTTTGCACTGTAAAGCTCCTTGAATGCATTGGTAAGTGTTGGAGATGGAGTTCCAGTGCATCGACTTTTTGCACCAACTATCCTAATGACCACTAGAGGCACTGGGAGTACAGACAGTAAGTAAGGGTCTCCTTACCTGTCTCTACTCTATGAACCCAGGACTGACTCTTCAGCATTTCCTGTGCTGAGTCACAATCCTTCCTTTCCTCTTGGAGAGCAGATGGAAACATCAATCTTACCTATTCATTATGTAGTCCTTTAGATTAGGATTAGGTCTTTCCTATCCAAGTGTACTTAACCACCAAATACTTAGTGCTTAGTTCTACAAGGAATGATCTCCATGTGTTTTCTCTAAATAGCTGCGACAACTAAATCATCCTCTGCTACCTACTCTGTAACTGGAGTGTGTGCTCTCTTCCGTAGTGCTCTGCTATTTACCTACTGGGGGTAAAATTTACAACCCCCAACAGTGGGAATCCCTTGTACAGGTGGCATTTGTTATTCACGGTCCTGGCACCCACAGTTTTGTGTATCTGCGGTTGTGTCCTAGGAACTCTGTTTCTTTAACTGCGGTTTAAAAGAAAATAGGCAAAATTCACCTATCCACAGTTCCTGGGTGGCTGGAAATGACTTCCAGTGTTATCTCCAGCCTCTGTTTTGCAGCATGGTGCCACTTCATGGCTCTTTTTTCACACACACACACACCCCAAGAAATTAAAAAAAACCCTCATTTTTTTGAGGATTTGCAGATGGGGGGCATCTAGAGAGCTGGGGGCCTGGAGAGCAAGCTACTAGGCTTTATTACTTTTATTTCTGTGGTTTTGGACTTTTAAAAAGTTTTTCTTAAGGAACCTAACCTCTTCAATTCCCACTGACTCAATATTTCGTTATTCGTGGTTTCCGCATCTGCGCCTATAGGTGAGAATGGAGCCCCCGCAAATAACGAGGGTCACCTGTATAAAGGTAGCCAATAAATGCATTAAAAAAAACCAATTGACCTATCAAGTAGCCAAGATTTTTCTTTATTCTGCCAAATGCCAACCCTAGAATTATCTAATTCATCCTGTATATGGAATTAACACCTCCTGAATGCATCTAATTCATTTTTGTGATGTATGAGTCTTCCTGAAGGGAGATATTCTTCTGTTCAACTCCCATGTCCCCATGCATATTTGTTTGGGAATAACTTAAATACACTTGTAGCCTACCTGGAGGCATGGAGCAAAGGGAAATCTGAAGTAATCAGAGCAAGGGACACCCCCCCCCACACACACACCTTAACAAATTGCAGCATGTTTATAAATAAACACCAAGTTAAACAAAATGGCTTCTCCTGGCATCCTCCTTGGCTCCTGAGGCATTGACTCGATTTAACATTCTGCTCCCTGGCTGTGTGAGCTGGATTTCTCGAAATCACGGTGCAGAATATCTACCTAGCACTCTAATTAAAGCCCACAGCCATTTATCTCTCTAATTGCAACAATGCCCTCCAGGATAATTTCCTCCCCAATGTCCCATTCTTCTTTTTGCCTGTGCGAGTGACTTTAAAGCCAGTTGGAGCCAAGCCAAGCTCTGAAGTGACAATTTTACTGACTGTGAGATCACACCCGCAACAACACTCGGGATGAGAAATCGGAGAGGTCAGGCAGAGTGAGATTTTTCTATCAGGCTCCGGGAGGTAACGGCTTTAATGCCCAAGCTTTAGCTGTCGCCTTATCTAGTTTCCCCTACAAATTAGTGGCAGTCATCTGTTAATAAGCAAAGATTGTGTTTCCCCCTTCGAATACCCACTAACCTTTGTAGCTAGAAAATGAGGGGAAAGCAATGGCTTTGGGGAGTCGGGCGCAGCAGGAAGATAAACAAGCCGCACCGACTAATCTAACAAACTCAATGCCTGGCACAGAGCAACCTGTAAGGCAAATGGAACATTTGTCCTGGGTGCCAGCCCTGTTAAGTGCGCTGCATCCCATGGCTAGGAAACATCTCGCAATCTCTTCATTCAGTACAGTATGAGATAATGTCAGCAGCATGAACTGGCTTTTAGAGGCCTTCCTGCAGTGTATCAACACAGGAACATAGGAAGCTGCCATATACTGAGTCAGACCCTTGGCCCATCTAGCTTAGGATTGTCCACACAGACTGGCAGCGGCTTCTTCAAGGTTGCAGGCAGGAGTCTCTCTCAGCCCTATCTTGGAGATGCTGCCAGGGAGGGAACTTGGAACCTAGATGCTCTTCCCAGAGTGGCCCCATCCCCTAAGGGGGAATGCCTTGCAGTGCTCACACATCAAGTCTCCCATTCATATGCAACCAGGGCAGACCCTGTTTAGCTAAGGGGACAAGTCATGCTTGCTACCACAAGACCAGCTCTCCTCTGTCCAACTGGGCATAGAGACTACATTGCTTCAATTCCATAATAGGGGTGTGCATGGAACCGCAGAGCTGCAGTCTGGCACTGCCGTGGGGGGTTCCTTTAAGGGCGGGGGTGGGTTTACTTACCCCTCCCACCGCTTTCCCCCCCTCCAGCACGTGTATTCTCTTTAGTAATTGGGGTAGCAGGATACCTCCCTGCCACCCCTTCCCCCGCTTTACTGAAAAAAGGCTGCAAAAAGCCTTTTGCGTATGCGCACATCGCGCGCGTGCTTCATGGCTCCACGATGTGCATGTGTGTGTGTGGCCGTGCATGCGCACGTCGCGGAGACGTGAAGCATGCGCGCGATGTGCACATGCGCAAAAGACTTTTTGCAGCTTTCTGCAGTCAAGCGGGGGAAGGGGCGGCAGGGAGGTATCCTGCCGCCCCAATTACTAAGAATACGCATACTGGAGGGGGGAAAGTGGCGTGAGGGGTAAGTAAACCCTCCCCTGCCCTTAAAGGAGCCCCCCGCCCCAATCCCTCCGAACCCCGAACCGCCCATGTCCGGACTGGTCCGGAGGCACATCACTGTTCCATAATATCCCATAAACCACATATACTAGGACTGTGCAGAATGGAAAAGGGGGGATTCCAACATCTGAAATCCCTTCCTCCACTACCAGAGGGCAACAGATTGTGGGACAAGTGTACTGGTGGTGGGGGCCCTTTAACTGCCCACCCAGCCCTGGTGCATGGGCAGTGCAGTGATTCTTGGGAGCTGGGGGGCGGGGCATGCAGAGATTGATGCAGGGCAGCCTGGAAAGCCCACATGGCTGCTCAGAGGACATGTAGGCTTTGGGGGATTACAGTCCTGCTCTGAACAATCCCCAGAAGTATGTGCCTCCTCCCAGTGTCCTTCCCAGGTTGCCCTGCATCACTCCCTGCCCTCCTTCCAAAGCTCCCAAGAATTGCTGCACTGCCCAGTCGCTCCCATGCCAGGGCTGGGAGGGCAGTTAAACAGCCCCCACCCCCATGACCTGATGCTTCCTGCTGGTGGGGGAAGAGATTTCCCACATCGGAAATCCCCCCCTTTCCAATCTGCACAGCCCTAACCTATATGTGGTAACATATGAGGGTAGCTACCTGCTCAGGAGCCACCAAATGGCACAGCGGGGAAGTGACTTGCCTAGGGAGTCAGAGGTTGCCGGTTCGAATCCCCGCTGGTATGTTTCCCAGACTATGAGGAACACCTGTATTGGGCAGCAGCGATAAAGGAAGGTGCAGAAAGGTATCATCTCACACTGCGCGGGAGATGGCAATGGTAAAACCCCTCCTGTATTCTACCAAAGAAAACCACAGGGCTCTGTGGTCTTCAGCAGTCGACATCGACCTGAGGGCACAACTTCACTTCACTTTACCAACTCAGGGCTGCTCTTCCCAAAATTGGGTTAACTGCTACAAGATGTATTGTTGTCCAGTAGGGCTGTGTATTGCATGGAACTAATCATCAATTCTAAGGTGATGCAAGACCTATTGAAGCATTTTTTCCCCTCCAGAAACAATTTTGGAGAAAAACTCCTCCAATATTGGCAGTAGATTCAATGCAATGCCACATGGTATCGGCATTGCATTGAACCTATCAGAGGATTGGAGGGGGCTTTGAACCACCTTAAGTGGTGCAGCAGGGAAATGCTTGACTAACAAGCAGAAGGTTGCCGGTTTGAATCCCTGCTGGTATGTTTCCTGGGAAACACCTATATCGGGCAGAAGATGCTGAAAGGCATAATCTCATATGCCATGGTGTAGCATCCTTTTCCTGGTGCATTCCTGGGAAAAATGTCTATGCCCTTGCCTATAGTAACTAAATTAAAACCCTGTAACTTAACAGGGCTGTATCTTTGAGCCAATCCAGTAAAGCTCTTCTAACTTCCCCCCCATGTGCTCAGGGCATGCAATCCGTCAATGAACAAAAAATTAAATATGACATACTTGTGGGGATGCTCTCAA
Organism: Hemicordylus capensis; assembly: GCF_027244095.1. Taxonomy (NCBI): domain Eukaryota; kingdom Metazoa; phylum Chordata; class Lepidosauria; order Squamata; family Cordylidae; genus Hemicordylus; species Hemicordylus capensis. The sequence goes on along the minus strand of NC_069657.1, from coordinate 438,109,828 downwards.
TAACCCAAGGCTTGCCCTGGTGCCCCACCAAGCATAGGGCGTGCATCCTGGGGTTAAGTGTGTACCTAGTCCAAGAAGTGTAGGCTCAAAGTGAAATAAATATACACCACATCTTAAAAACAAACAAACAAAAAATCACCTGACCAAGACGGTATCATTAGACTTGTGTGAGCTGCAAGTACTGTGTAATAGAAATTAATGCAAAGTGCTTCTTATAGCAGAATGCATAAATTGCTTGGGAAGGCACTTAAGTGCTGGGGTGGGGAGAAAGCATCCTTCTAATAATAGGCATCTATTCTTTATTAGGACTGTAATGCTTTTCCTTAAGCACAAAAAGTCAACATGTTTTGGAAAGATGGAGATGCTTTTGTCCTCAATGCCAACGATAGTTTCGATTTCCTCGTTCACCCTCTGTGCATGTCCCAATGGCCTCCGGGCACATCCCTTAAGCATGTTGCAGTGCGGGGAGGCTGTTCATCTGAACGTCTCCTCTACATATTCTCCAAATACTGAGTATTTGGACAACAGCCTCTCCCCCCCACCCGCCCCATGTATAAAGTGATGTGCTGCAAGGAAGTGGGATGTCCATGGAGGGCATCACAATGGGTATGCTCTCAGTGCATCCCTTCAGAGGTGCAGCTAGGTAATCTTGAAGCCTGGACCTAAAGGCCTTTTGCACAGCCCCCCACCCCCAAGATACGCATCATCCCTGCCCCCAACACACAAACACTCCATGACACACAAAGTATTTTTAGCATATGGGTTCTTCAGAGCAACTGAACATTTCCATGGACAGTCCTGCCAGTTAAATTAGCTATATGCACTACCTTTTACACCAGAACATGCTCAGGGAAAGGTGGAAACATGTGTGTGTGTGTGTATTTAGAAGAAATTCTGGATAAGACACTTCCCAATGATCTGCACATATATTTTTTTATGGACAGTCCTGCCACTTAAATTAGCTGAACCTCACCCTGCTTTTATTTTACAGCTTACCAGTAGCATCGCACTCCACAGACTATACACTCTCCCCACCTCCAACCCCCGATAGCTGCATAAAAGCAGACAGCATAGCAATATGGTTCTCCTTCTCACACATCACCTCATGGTGTCCGCAGCTCCAGACCAAACATTTTGCATTCTCTCTATGGAGTGAGCCATCTCACTAAATTGTAAACCTTAATGTTTGTTATCCTCCAGACTCTGGAAGCATCTCCCAACATGATGCACCCTGGGGGTTGGTGTGGTGACCCTGCCTTTCTATCACTTGGAGGGAGGGGCAGATGCTGCTGGATGCACTGGGCTGGCCCAGGAGCTGCTGAGGAGGCTGTTGCAGCCGCAGAAGCTGAGCCGAACAGATGGGAACCAACAAAGCCCCTGCAGCCCCTCGGCGGCCAGAGCCCCACACAGCAGGGGAGATCAGGGCTCACAGGGGAGATCGTGGAACTCCGCCACCTCCCTTAGCACAGTTGTGCTGGGACATCCGGCTCGGGATGGCGGTGGGTGGTGGCGCAATGTGGTGTGGCCACCCAGGACATTTAAGGGAGGATTTGGGGGCCTCAGGGGTGTGTGGAGGATTGGACTTCCACCTGGAAGTCTGGGGAGAAGGGCGCCCCTACATCCCCTTCCTAATTGTATGGGCCATGAAGGTATCAGCGAAACCAACCACTGAGCTTCTTGAAGGATGGGTGAGAGAGAAAGGTAACTAACTGAAAAATGTAACTAACTAGAAATGTAACTTTAGTTTTGCACAGTAACGTTTGGAGGCTGCTCATGCACAGTCAAACGTCAGGCTGCCAGTTTACATTCTGTGTGCTTGTGTTTTCTTTTTTGAGGATCACGGAATCAAACCCATTAAAAGTTCTCCTATATGTTGGGAATTCTCTCTGGTAGGAGAAACCCTTTTTCATTATAGCAGAGTGAGCAGAGGCACAACACAGCGGAATTTAGTTAGGCATGCATGTATGCTGAGAGTAAAGTAATTTGGAGCCAGTTCATAGTTTCAAATCAATATAAATGGTATTTATTAGAGAACTCCATTCTAGATAGGAAAGTGAGGAGTTAGGATCTCTAATCTAGCTAGCTAGCTGGATGCAGATGGATTCTGCATCTCTGCACACATGGTGCAGGGGAGAGGAGCTTGCATGTTGCAAGGTAGAAGGAACAAGAAGAAGAAAAAGGCAGAGAGGAAGTGCAAAGCAGGAAGGAAGGAAGTTAGTCCCTACGAGTAGCAATCTACATTCCAAAGGGATAGTGTCAGAGCAGTAGAGAAGGTATGACCAATGTCGTGACCCTCTAGCCCTCTGACTCACTAGTCTGTCCTCCACTGTCTTTGAGACAAGAGAGAGCGCAAAGTCCTTCACTTCCAACACTATATACCCTGCATTACGTCTGTGCAAAGATTTGGCTTCAAAGCAGCATCAAAGCTGAATCATCTGCATCCTACCCCTGGTCCCATGCAGAGGCAGCTGCTCTCTCTACTTCTTTTCTCTGCTTACAGTGGTCCATGCACAGCACCAGGGAATGGCTGTGAAAGGGACTGAAGCTTCAGGGAGTCCCAGTATCACACAGGGACATTTTGGCCCACTTGCAGGACTTTTGGGCACAGTTATAAAACCTGCAGTTTCCAAGGAAGTCACAACCACAGGCTTAAAAACAAAACAAAACAAAACAAATGGCTTTACTGAGTACAAAGCCAGAGGCTTGAATCTAATACAGTTGTCCCTCACCAACGGCAAGGGTTCAGTTCTGGGAAAACCTCGCGGATGGCGAATTCGCGGTTGCTGAACCATAGAAATCAATGGCAAACAGGGGGTTAGGGCAATTGCGGTTGCTAAAAAACCACAAAATACAGTTTAAAATAGAAAAAAAATCACTCCTGAAATCCTGAAAATAACTTCCTGAGTCCCAAGAATCACCTGACCCTCCAAAATCAATCAATCAATCAATCAATCAATAAAATCACTCCCCATCCCTGAAAATCACCCCTGAGCCCCTAAAATCACCCCTGAGCTCTGGAAATTAAAAAAAACCCCAAATTACCAAAACATCTCACTATGCCATGGATACTTGGGTCGTGGTTGGCAAGACCTGTCACAATTTCCCAGTCGTGGATAATTAAAACCGCAATTGGGAAACCCGTGGTTAGTGAAGGATGACTGTATTGACGAGAGAATTCCCTCGTGACTTGGCCATGGAGATGGACATGTGTCCAGGCTCAATGCTTTATCTCTGATGTGAGTACTGTTTATGCAATTATTGCTGACTGAGACAGGGAAGAGAAGCAATGCTGGATGTTATAAAACTGGCAATAAAAGTACTGCCGAAGGGAGAACGTTCAATCGTGCGAGGGTCAGAAATCCCCTAAATTTTGGTACCAAGATCTGGTCTAAATATTCAGCCGGTTTATAGTTAAAAGTCTCAGAACCTAAGTATATTCCCTTGGGTAGCCGTGCGGACTCCTCCTGCAAATCTATATCTCGGAGCCGTTGCTTCACAAAGCTAAGCGCCTGCTCTAATCCTCGCCCAATGAGACGTGCCCAAGTGATGCAATTTTAATTTCAGAGCTGATTTCCATTTGGAAACGAAACTGTATGATAACACTAAAGGGGCATGACCAGCCGGAAAAAAGACCAGGCTTAACCAAAATTTAATTATGCAAAGAACTTTTGCTTTTTGCTGGTTTGATTGTGAACCCGACCACCATGAAACAGGCCAGTTTGAAGAGTTGGATTGTGAACTACTTCAAACCAGTTTAAGCTGGTTTGTTGATCCCACCAGCCTAGGCAATTCGTTCAACCAAACTTGTGGTTCAGTCTGGATTAGGTTCACATTTGGAACAAACCACACCAAATGGCCTGTGCATACCCCTAACTAAGGATCTTATAACTGGCCCATGCTAACTGAGCAAAGAGGCACGTTTCAAAGTGGTGATTCTCTTATATTTAGCAGGGGGAGCACAACTAGCTCCATCCAACCCCAGCACAACCTCTCTCCAGAGACTGTTGTTGGTATTTACCTTACATTTCCTTTTTAGATTGTGAGTCCTTTGGGGACAGGGAACCGTCTTGTTTATTTAGTCTTTATTTTTCTATGCAAACCACTTTGGAAACTTTGTTGAAAAGTGGTATATAAGTAGTGGTAGTAGTGGTAGTAGCAGCAGCAGCAGCAGCAGAGAGAAGGGAGAGATCCCAGTGGTGGAGAAAGAGGGGAAGCCCCCTATATTTACCTGTCTTGACATGAAGGGACAGGATCCCAGATCCTTGGTGGCAGTGGTGGAGAGAGATGGTGGGGAGCAGAGGGTCACAGCCGCTAAGATGAATCCCAGAGGCCGTGCAAGTTGCAGGGGTTTCTGTTGGTTATTCTATAGGGTAAAAGATGCTTTGTGTAGTACAGGCTATGATCTAAATTAATGCTCCTCTGGGTGAATGGTTAGTGAGGAACAATAGGTGTTGCGATGGTTTGGCATTGAATCTATTCCCACGATCATTAGAAACCCTGGCTAAGGGAGCCCAGCCCGGTTTCTAGTGAACGTCAGAACTACCGGGCTTGCAGGCGATCCCAGTGGTTCCACAGCGGCTAGCCTGCCTAAAAACCCCTCCCACTAAATGAGGTTGATAGAGTGAGCACTCCGTTAACCTTGTTTCTTTGATCGTGTGTCAGCTGCAGCTGCTTGCAGTCGTGGCCGACACACTTAAGGTGGTGGTGGGGAGGGGGCACCTTAAGAAGGCACCACACATTTGCATGGCCATAGAAACTACAACAGAGAGGTGCACACAGAATGCTGGGAAATCTAGCCCTTCCCAACAATTTCCTCATAGAGTTCTGCATGGAAAGCAGTGGGAAGGGCTCCAATTTCCAGCCTTCCACGCATTTGCATGGTGCCTTCCAGGGTCTGGGGTACCGCACGGTGGTGCTCCCTTTCCCCCGACCCCCAAAGGTCCCCAGAGAGCCACAGGCGGGTGCAGGAACACCTGAGCGAAGCTGCTGCTCAGCAATGAGTGACTGCTCGTGTGTGGGGAGAGTGAGCTAAGCCCGCTCTGCCCACCAAACCCCTTGAGGTTCTGCACCTTGATCGTGTGTAGAGCTTCATAACCTAAGGGTCTGGTTGAGGGGACTGGAGAAAGCTGTTGACTTGGTGGATTTGAGATTATCTGACTGGGATGACTAAACTGATGTCAGTCTAGAGGTCGGGAGTGCAGCGATGTGAGTGAGTGAACGGGAAGTTGTGGCTGCCTTGCCCTGGGGTCTCAGGAACGCTATAGTCCTTTGGGGACACAAGAGCACCCAGTTCGGGAATCCTATAAGGCAGGGAGCTGTGGCTGCACTCCTCCCTTGACAATTCTCCACATGCTGCTTCCAGCTACCCTGATGAACACTGTCTTATTCCTGGACCCTCATGTGGACAAGCAGGTCCTGACTGTGTGCCTCTTTTAGAAGGGGGCTGGTTGTCAGGAGCCCATTTTTGGACCTCCTAACACCAGTGATGTTGTGGAAGCTGTACAGGAAGGCTGGAAATTGGAGCCCTTCCCAGTGCTTTCCATGCAGAACTCTATGAGGAAATTGTTGGGAAGAGCTAGATTACCCAGCATTCTGTGTGCACATTTCTGTTGCCATTTCCAAGATAGACTGGCCTGTGTGAAATAAGTGAGGGGACTGACTTTCTCTAGGCAGGGCCAGGGGCAAAGCAAAGTGCAAATGAAGTACTTCATGAAAAGGTGCACATGAAGTGCTTTAGTGATTCAAAGCCGAATCGTTGCACTAGCCTGCCCTCATAGGTTGCCCTGTCTCACCAAACACCAGCTGAAATAAGGCTCTCTAGAAAAAAAAAAACAAAGGTTGTGGTTTAACTCTAGAAGTAGTGTTCAGCCTACTGTCTACCTCAGAACACCACCAATTCTGAACTCTACCAGTTCACATCCACTCTGTCAGTTTTCCAGGACAGGAGGAATGTGTCTCCTTGTGCTCTTGATGTCTTCTGAGCTTGACACTCAGGCCTGGTCTATGCACGATGCAGAGTGAAGTGGGAATGAAATGGTAGAATTTCAAAGCAGACAGTAAGTGGGGAATTCCATTTTTCAAAAATGTTCCCTTGTGTTAAACTTCCTGTCTCCTAAGTAGAAACAAAAAGGAAGTGGAGCTAGAACCCTTTTCTCTGATTTGCTTATTGTTTTGTTCGGTTGAGTTTCCCCTGCAGATGTTAGGGGGATTTTAAAAGTCACATTCCTTTCCCAAAGCTTGAAATAGTACAGTGCACCCTTCTACCTCAGGCTTCTGCCACTTCTTTCTTCAGTGTGTGTAGATCAGGATTCAGATCATGAAAAGATTTTTTTTTTTTAATGGAATGGAGGAGCAACATTTCAGATGCTTTAAACATCAGGGTGATGTTGTACAACTTCTTGTCCATGAAACTTGACTCTATCTCTAGTTGAAAAACAACAACAACCTGAAGAACTTTCCTGCATGCATTCTAAAAACCATATTGAAAGAAGAAGGGGCTATATTAATTAACGTGACAAATCTGGATTTGAAATCTGTCTCCAGCGGTTATTTTTTTCTGGCCTTTTAGCTGCTAGGAAAGGACTTGGAAATAGAATGCTGTATCCATGGTGATACGTATAGTTCAAATTAAAAAGAAAACCTTTGCTGCTTAAAAATTGTGTTTATTTATTCATTCATTAATTCAAAGTACATCCACAGTTATGAGAGCCCCAAGAGGAGAGGAGTGGGCCCTTTGATGGAGGAAAGCAAGCTTGCCCTTCGTAGCTTGGACTTGCCCCTCTGAGGAGAGTTAGTGCTGAATTATAACTTTCTGCCCCTTCGGGGTATAAAGTGGCACTTGGAAGTCTCTGTGAACCTAGGCAGACTATTCAAAGATATTCTGTTTCTGACCTGCTCCGTGTTCATTTTTGCAAATGGAGTCCCAGGATGCAATGATAACAGAATTAACCCCCTTGCCTGATATTTCACAGTAAAGATTTCCCCCTCGTTCTCTTCAAAATAATATTGTTTTATCTCTCATGTTGTCTTCAAGTACATGTTTTTATTGTCCCAAGTTTTTTTAAAAAACCAACCAACCAAAACAAAAAAACCCAGCAATAGCAGCAGGAGTTTGCTATGGAAACATTGTCCAAAATATTACCCAACCTATGCTGTGCCATGTAAGTCTTAATCTCTCTTGGGACCATTTCTTAGGACTTGTTCATAGCTATGTGAGCCATTTTCAGATGGGGAATCATCTTATTTATTCCTCTATGTCATTGTTTTGAGAAGGGTTTTTTTTTTTTGGCTGAAAAGCAGTATACAGGAGGCGCTCAGTTATCACAGGGGTTACGTCCTCCGCTACCACAGCAAATACCAAAACCGTGATAAGTGGAATGATGGGGTTAGTTCCTCAGCACTTGCAAAAGTGCTAAAAGTGGGAGGAAATGGGGAGACAACCAGAAATAAGAGGAGCACAGCACTGTATCTTGGCTACCCCAGCTCTCCTGCTCCTCCAGTAACAGTCCACTAAACCTCTCAAATTCTCCAAATTCTCCCCCCAAATCATCCAAATTCTGGGGAAAAAAAACATTCCAAACATGGCTCCACGCTACCTCCAGAAGTGCCTCCAAGTTGGAAATGCCACCAGAAATGCCACTGGAAGTGTGAAACAAGAACATAGGAACTGCAAATAGCCGAAATTAACCCCAGTGGCAATGGAAACTGGTTATATATAGCCCAACCATGAATAGCCAAAACCATGAATGGCGAACCCGCAATCCAATCTTCTTCTTCCTTCCCTCTTCTTCCTCTTCTTCTTCTTCTTTCCTCTTCCTCTTTCTCTTCTTCATCATCGTCATGGCTAACATGAGGCACAGAATTAGGAAGATGCAACACTGCACCCCTGGACGGCTGCAGAATCGGAAGGCAGCCCCAATGCTAGTAAGAATGGGTGATTGTGCTAGCAGCACTTCCGCAGTTCCCCCCATTTGCGACCATGAGCACTGCTGGTGCAACCGCCCATTCTTAACAGCATTGGGGATGCAGGGTGCTCCAAGGGTTTTTGGCACCCAAGCGAAGACTGGCTTTGGCTCCCCCTGTGTGTGCCTCCCACCCCCCGGGAGACATGGCCAAGTCTCCCCCGGGAGACTTCCAAGTGTCACTTACCTGCCTGCAGCCTCCGGTGCTGTCTCCTGTCCGCTCGATTGCCTGTCTGTCTTCGTTTCTGCCTCGTCCACTGCATCTGCCTCCAGTGCTGCTGCCTGGGGCCTTTGCTGGGACTTGCAGTGCCACAATGCATTAAAATGACATCACTGCATCACATCACTATAAGGCATCGTGGCACTTTGTGGAACTTGGTGACATCATCATGTCACCCTAAAGGCCGATCTTTTCAGCCTGGCTTTGAATGATATCTCGTTTTAATTTTAATTTTGATCGGCTTTTAAATGGTTTTTGATTTTTAAGAGTTATGTGTTTTTGATTTGATTGCAAACTGCTCTGAGACACTTTAGGAAGGGCAGTATATAAGTTGAATGAATGAATGAATGAATGAATGAATGATCATCATTGCACTTGAAAGGCCTAGCAAAAACTATGCTGGTCTGTGATCGTAATAAAGGAATTGAATGGAGGCCTGGCAAAGGTCCTGGCCAGTGCTTCCAGAGGAAGTGGACATGGCGGGTAGGCAAGCCAGCGGGCAGGCAGGAGGCAGGACAGCGAGTGGATAGAGTGGCTGAAGGTGAAGGTGGCCACACAGCAGATGGCTAGTGGGCACAGCAGCGCCCTCCACAATTCGGTGCCCTAAGTAACTGCTTAGGTGTGCCTGATGAGCCATTGGGTGAGCCACCGTGGCATAGTGGTTAGAGTGTTGGACTAGGACCAGGGAGACCCGAGTTCAAATCCCCGTTCAGCCATGAAACTCACTGGGTGACTCTGGGCCAGTCACGTATCTCTCAGCCTAGCCTACCTCGCAGGGTCGTTGTGAGGACAAACATAACCATGTACACCACTCTGGGCTCCTTGGAGGAAGAGTGGAAAATAAGTATAAAAATAAACAAATAGATAGATAGATAGATAGATGATGGATGGGCCAGCCCAGCAAGGCTGCCTTTCAGCTCTCTTGCAGCCTCAGGGTGCAGTGTTACATCTCTGTAACACTGTGCATCATGCTAGCCAATGTTCCTTGCTCTCCCTGCTCATGCACATGGGTAGGACTGCAGGACTGTGGTGGCCACACATTCTGATTTAATGTGAAGGAGGCTCTCGGTGCATCCAGCTGTACAAGCATCCTTCACACAACTGCCGAACCTGTGGCCACTGGGGGCATGGCCAGTGGCTTTGGCTTAACCTTCTCCGTGCGCTCAATGTGAGTAATGAGTTGAGGGGAATGTCTGCATCCTCCTTATTTAAAGGCTCGCAGTCAGTGACTATGATAAAAGGAGCTGCAAGCAACAGGAATAGCAGGACCAAAATGCACAGAATTGCATCTGTGCAATTCTAGAATTCCTTGGAGGAATGCAAATAGTATGCTTAGTTCCATTATTCAAAATTGGCTCTAACAGATCCCCACCCAGCTCCCCCAACCAAGCTTATTTTCTCTCGTTTGAACCAAACGTTCTAAAATTCAAAGTCCTGTGATTAGGAAACTCTGATTCTGAGGATGAGATGATATTGTTAAGCATAGTTAAAAGAACTAGAAGAATGTATAAAATTGATTCGGGAACTGGAGTATGCAGAGTTTGCTGCAGTTTTCAGGTCTTCTGTTTTTTGGGGTACTTCCTTCCCCCTCTTCCTTGCTTTATGTTACTGATATGTACATGCAAATCTAGCTATCTAGCTATCTAATATATTTTAATGCTGCCCCAAACCTGTGTCTCTGGGTGGTTTACAATAAAACAAAATAAATGACAACAGAAAATGTTAAAATTCTAGTTAAAACAATAAACAGGAGAAGTTAAAACATTAGTTAAAACCAAATAAATTACAACAATTTAAAATTTCCAAACAATATAAAACAGCATTTAATTAAAAGCCTGGGTGAATAGATGCATCTTTAAAGACTTTTAAAAAGTTATCAGGGAGGCTCTTATTTCACGAGGGAGCACATTCCAAAGCCTCGGGGCAGCAGTGGAGAAGGTCTTTCTCTGGGTAGCCACCAGACCAGCCAGTGGCAAATTCAGACAGACCTCTCCTGATAATCTCAATGGGCAGTGGGGTTCATGACAAAGAAATCATTCTCTTAAATACCCAGGGCCCAAGCCCTTTAGGGCTTTATAAGTTATAACCAGCACCTTGTATTTTGCCTGGAAACTTATCGGCAGCTGGTGTAGCTCTCTCCGAAATGACCCAGAGACCAACCTGGCTGCAGCATTCTGGACCAACTGTAGTTTCCGGACTACATACAGAGGCAGTCCCACATAGAGTGCATTGCAGTAACCCAGTCTGGAGGTTACCGACAGATGTACCACTGTTCTGAGGTTGTTTATCTCAAGAAACAGATGCAGCTGGTGTATCAGTCAAAGCTGATAAAAGGCACGTCTGGCCACCTGGGACACCAGGGAGAGGCTTGGATCCAGAAGCACCCCCAGACTGCGTAACTGCTTCTTCTGGAGAAGTGTAAGCCCATCTAGAACAGGCAGCTCAAACTCATCTCCCGGGTTTTGACCCCACACAATGAGTACCTCGGTCTTATCTGGATTCAGTCTCAGTTTATTATCCCTCATCCCGCCCATCACTGCCTCCAGGCAGGCATTTAGGGAGCTTATGCTTTCTCCTGATGATTCTGACATGGAGAAATAGATGTAGGTATCATCAGCATACTGAAAGCACCCTGCACCAAATCCCCTGATGATCTCTCCCAGAGGTGTCATGTAGATGGTAAACAACATCAGAGACAATATGGAGCCCTGAGGGACACCATACAAAAGTTCAGATTTTGAGGAACAACAGTCTTCCAACCTAACCACACAAATGGAGTCACTGGACACTTCCACATCAGACACTGCAGTAATTGTCGAGACTGAGTCTAAGTCAGCCCAAATACAAGAGATTTCCCCCCACAAACAATTCATTATACACATCACAGCGGGTAATTGATGGTTCCAGATTTTGATTCAAGGGAGGAGGGACACATACTAGCCCTCTCACAATCCTGAACAACACTGGACGTGAACTTATGGATGCAATATGGGCAGAAAAGAATTGCTTCTTTGCGACATGAATTGTCTGAGCATAGATCTTCAAATGTGCTCCATGTTGCAATCTGTTGGATTTGAGTTGAGTCTTTCTCCACTTGTGCTCCAGTCGTCTACTTTGCTGATTCAGCCCCCATAGTTCTTCCACATACCAAGTGTCCATTTTTGAAGCAGTTGGAGAGGACGCTTAGGAGCAATCATGTCTACTGCCCTGGAGAGTTTGCTGTTCCTGTTCTCCAGGGCATCAACAGGATCACCAGCAAAGCCAACACTAAATCCCTCCAAGGCTTCTTGGAATCCTATTGTATCCAATAACCTTCTCGGGTGGACCATCCTAATAGGTTCCTCACCCCTGAGAAGATGGGAAGTGATTGTGCAACCTAAACCTTATGGTGGTCTGTCCATGACAACGGGGAAACCACAGGATTCCCCACCCACTGAACATCAGAGTGAAAGACCAAGTGAAAGATCAGATCAGAGTGAAAGACCAAATCAAGCGTGTGGCCAGCAATGTGTTTTGGTTCTGAGACCACTTGAGATAGTCCCATAGTTGTCATGGCCGCTATAAACAACTGAGCCGCCCTGGACAGATTGGTCCCAAAATGAAGTCCCCCCCACCCACAAGCCTGGGGGACTCCAACACCAAGCCCGAGACCAAGTCCGTCAGCTCAGTTAGGGACTCTGTTGAGCAGCGGGGTGATCAGTATACCAATAGAAGTCCCAATCTATCCTTGGTCCCTAAACTTAAGTACACACATTTTATATGATCCCTGTTAAGTGCACACATTCAACATGATCCCTGTTGAAGTGTCATTCAACAGGGATCCTGGTAAGTGAGATGTTATTCTTATAGACCACAGCCACTCCACCACCCTACCCACTGTCCTTCACCTGCTCCTCAACAGAGTACCCTAAAGGGAGAAGCTGGGACCAGAATGGGCCACCAAGCTCCCCCAACCAGGTCTCTGTAATGCATACTAGGTCAGCTCCATCCAGAATCAAATTATGGATGTTTTCTGATTTGTTCTGGACTGACCTGGACCAATTGATCATGTACTACAAATAAAAACATTCTGTTGTCCTCACACACATCAAGACAGATTTCGCAATGTTGTATCTTTGCACACATGAGCATATCAGAAGAACATTGCACAAAAAGAATCTTAATGCAAATGTAAGAGCATGAGAACATAAGACAAGCCCTGTTGGGTTAGGTCCAAGGTAGATATAGCCCAACATCTTGTTTTCCGCAGTGGCTGACCAGATGCACCTGGGAAGCCCACAAGCAAGAATTGAAGGCGGTCTCCTCTCTCAGTGTGGCTCCCCTAATGATGTTCAAAGGCATCCTGCCTCTGAACCTGCAGGTAGCCTGTCACCATCAAGAGTAGCAGCCATTGATAAGCCTGTCTTCCATGAATTTGTCTTAGCCTCTTTTAAAGCCATCCAGGCTGGTGGCCATTAACACATCCTGTAGCTGAAAATTCCATCGATTAAATATATGCTGTGTGAAAAAGTACTTATTACATGCATATAAATTATATTGAAAGCAGAACAATCAAATATTTATGGTGATCTGAATATATAAAAATATGATGTAATAACCAAATGTTTCTCTCTCTATATATATACACACACACATGCAATAATATAATATTGAAAACTATGGAACCACAGCATTATATTGTGGTTCATCTATTATATGCTATTTCAATGAGACTTTTTCAAGTGTCCAACAAATTCAATTAATCTTCAATAAATATCAGCGGTAGTGTCTTTCTATTGTTTTTCTGTTGGATGATGACTACTTCTCCATGGGAATCCATTGGTCATTTATCGTCATCTGCCCATTCTACAAGATACCCATATTCACCAATAATGTATTGATAATGATCTGTTTCTAACATAATAAATACATGGCTAAATGGCCCTTTAAAATATTATTTTATGTAACATTCAACAATGTCCTATACCCCTGGTCAATAAATATAATAAGTATATTTTTAAATGCTATGAACATATCTTACAATTAATATTATTCAATCATTATGACTAGATGAAGTTATAATGGATTACTTTATCTCTCTCTCCACACCATGTATAATTGTATAAACATATCTCTTGTAAACCTGAGCCATATTATTCCACATCTGTCAATGGGCATCTTCCTGAAACCCATCTTTGTGCTAGGCATTCTTGAAGACAACCTATCGAGATAAGTGTTGGAAGTTAAAGGACTTTGCGCTGTCTCTTTGTCTCAGACAGTGGAGGACAGATTAGTAAGTCAGAGGGCTAGAGAGTCAAGACATTGGTCATCACTTCTCCACTGCTCTGATGCTATCCCTTTGAAATGTAGATTGCTACTCTTAGGGATTCAACTTCCTCCCTCCTCTCTCTCTTCCTATCTGCCTTTCTACCTTGCAACATGGCAAGCCTCTCTCCCTGCACCATGTGTGCAGAGAAGATGCAGAATCCATCTGCATCCAGCTAGATAGATGGATTAGAGATCCTAACTCCTCACTTTCCTATCTAGAATGGAGTTCCTTAATAAATGCCTTTTATATTGATTTGAAACTATGAATTGGCTCCAAGTTACTTTACTCTTAGCATACACGCATGCCTAACTAAACTACCGCTGTGTTGTGCCTCTGTGCACTCTGCTATAATGAGAAAGGGATTCTCTCACCACAGAGAATTTCCAACAATAAGAACCATCTTTGTGGTCCTCCAGGTCCTAACATATTGGCTAACATCAAACAAACACTTCACTAGTGCAATGAATGAAGACATATCCAGGCAGAAAGGTCACATTGCTGAGCTCATGCTCAACTTTGCTCAGTTGGTTGTGCAACTCTTGCTCAATCAATTACTCAATTGGGTGTGGTTGATTATCCAAGGATAGTGAGCAGCATTGCACAATTCCCTGGAATATGTATGGAGGCAGGAAGATGTTTCATAGCAGGAGGCACACCATAAATTGCACAAGGGCATCCTGTTGCACCAGCACAACAATAGTCTGGAACAGAAGCTCCTGGATTAGTGGAACTAACCAAATTCCAGTAAGTACAACATCCTTGAATGTGTACAGTATCCTTGCACTAGATGCCACAGGGTGTAGTAGTTAGAGTGCTGGACTAGGACTGAGGAGACCCAAGTTCAAATCCCCATTCAGCCATGAAACTCATGGGGTGACTCTGGACCAGTCCCTTGTCTCTCAGCCTAACCTACCTCACAGGGTTGTTTTGAGCATAAATATATCCATGTAGATCATGTGAGGATAAACATATTGATTTAAATATATCCATGTAGACCATCTGGACTCCTTGGAAGAAGAATGGGATATAAATGTCAAGATCAATCAATCAATCAATCAGTCAGTCAGTCAGTCAGTCAATCAATCAATAGAGCAACATAAGCCTGGATGTCAGCCACTGTTAAATACACACACACCTACACAGTACAAAGGGAGAGAAGCTGGTCTTGTTGTAGCAAGCATGAACTGTCCCCTTTGCTAAGCACAGTCTGCCATGGTTTGCATTTGAATGGGGAAAGTACATATATGAGCACTGTAGGAGATCCCCTTTAGGGGATGGGGCCACCATTTTGAGTGTGGGAGCCATTTTTGGGCTCATTTTTTTAAAAAAATAGCAAAAATGTGACTTTTCTGCCCAATTTTAGCAACATTTAGACTTGTGGGGGGCATCTTTGGACTCCTGAATGCCCATGGAGCATGGTAGGGCACTTAATTTGGCCCTTTTCCATATCTTTGGGTGAAGTTAGGCAATTTCTTTTGAATCTGGGAACCTAACCCCCCAATTTCCATTGATTTTAATGCCCCATTATTCCCTGTTTAATTCCCCATTTTGCTACCCCCCCGAATGGAATCCCCATACATAATGGAGTCCTCTTGTATCACACTTGTTCTGTTCTGATAGACATCCTGACCAGTGTTCCCTCTAACAGGGATTTCCAGATGTTGTTGACTACAACTTCCATAATCCCCAAGCAAAAGCCATTGCAGCTGGGGATTCTGGCAGTTGTAGTCAACAACATCTGGGAATCCCTGTTAAAGGGAACATTGATCCTGACTGAGTGATTACTGTCAAACCCTCCTCACGTCTGCATAGTCATGATATCAGGCTAAATAAACTATAAGAGTTACGGAGATTTCATAAGATCATTGGTGGCAGCAGAGAGAAGAGTATATAAGACTGCTGGTCTTGTGACAGCAAGCATTAATTGTCCTCTTTGATAAGCAGGGTCCACCCTGGTTTGCATTTGAATAGGAGAGTACATATGTGAGCACTGCAAGATATTCCCCTTAGGGGATGGGGCCGCTCTGGGAAGAGCATCTAGGTTCCAAGTTCCTGCCCTGGCATCTCCAAGATAGGGCTGAGGGAGGCTCCTGCCTGCAACCCCGGAGAAGCCGCTGCCAGTCTGTGTAGACAATACTGAACTAGATGGACCAATGGTCTGACTCGGTATATGGCAGCTGCCTATGTTCCTATGTACATAACCATTTTCTCCTAAGCCAGCTCTGGTGACCACATTTTAGCTGTAGGCAATTTCTGCTTTCTCGTAGCTGCTGAAATACAGAGGCTTGAAAGCCCCAAGAGATTATCCGGAATGCTCCAGCAGCCTCTTAACTAGCGTGGCCACTACAATAATAGACACATCTGTGTGGTTACCCGTATTTTAATTGCTCGTCAAAGTTCTGTCATGTTCACCGTGGGCAAAAGCGACATCCTTTTCAGCCAAACCCATACAGAGAGATCACTCATGCAATGCCGAGCGTCAGAGACTTCCACTTCCCACTTATCCCCGCGTTCCGGCTTTATTGTTGTTCACAACTCCAGCGTTGCGTGCGCTTGAATCCCATTTTGGTGTAACATATAACAAAAGATAGTCATGCAATACTGTCGGATAGCCTTTTGAAAACAGCACGCAATGAAAAGCATGTCTTTGGGGAGTGCGTGGCAAGTGGCTGAAAAGGATGAGACACTTATGTGCTCTTAAAAGCAGCTGGGCTTGATGCTCAGCAATCTTGGGGTATGGCAGGGGACAGTTTCACACGGTGGCAGTGAAAGGACCTCTTACTGCAGGGAGCCTTAATACCATTTGCTGCAGTAGAAATGTTTTTCGCAAACGACCTGGACCATTCATTCCACTTCCAAGACTCTGTAGCATTGGGTTAGAGATACTATTGAGTGCCTGACATTTTGTGCAGAGAGATGCCACATCCAAGAGGGATGCGCATTCACTGTTTCCGTGGCACTCACAAGCCCATTGATGTGCCTATTTATTTATTTACATGTTTATCCTGCTCTTCCTGCAAGGATCCCATAGAGCTGTACAAAGTTACATTATGCATAAAGTGGAGGATTGCTGGTCTTGTGGCAGCAAGCATGGACTGTTCCCTTGGCTAAGCAGAGGCCTCCTTGGTTTGCATTTGAATGGGAGATTACATGTGTGAGCACTGGAGAGGAGAGCTGGTCCTGTGGTAGCAAGCACAACTTGTCCCCTTAACTAAGCAAGGTCCACCCTGGTTGCATATGAATGGAAGACTTGATGTGTGAGCACTGTAAGATAGTCCCCTCAGAGGATGGAGCCACTCTAGGGAAAGCAGAAGGTTTCAAGTTCCCTCCCAGGCAGCATCTCCAAGATAGGCTGAGAGAGGTTCCTGCCTGCAACCTTAGAGAAGCTGCTGCCAGTCTGTGTAGACAATACTGAGCTAGATGGACCAATGGTCTGACTCAGTATATGGCAGCTTCCTATGTTCCACTGCAAGATATTCCGCTTAGAAGATGAGGCCATTCTGGGAAGAGCACCTGCATGCTTCCATGCAGAAGGTTCCAAGTTCCTGCCCTGGCATCTCCAAGATAGGGCTGGGAGAGACATAGGAACATAGGAAGCTGCCATATACCAAGTCAGACCATTGGTCTATCTAGCTCAGTATTGTCTACACAGACTGGCAGTGGCTTCTCCAAGGCTGCAGGTGGGAATCTTTCACGGTCCTATCTTAGAGATGCCAGGGAGGGAACTTGGGACTTTCTGCATGCAAGCTGGCAGGTGCTCTTCCCAGAGAGGCCCCATCCCCTGAGGGGAATATCTTACAGTGCTCACATGTAACCTCCCATTCAGTTACAAACCAGGTAGACCCTGCTTAGCAAAGGGAACTAGTCATGCTTGCTACCACAAGACCAACTCTTCTCTCCTAAGACCAGAGATGCAAGTTTTGGGTGATATAGAAATTTGGCAAATAAATAAATAAATAAATACTTTGGTAAAGCTGCTGACAATGCTGTAACCTGCTTTTCAGGGTTTTTAAATTGTTGTGATTGTTTAATTACTGGTTTATGATGTTTTAATTGTTAATTGTTTTACACTGTTTTAGAATTTTTGTTTTAATTGTTAACTGATGTTAATGGTTTTGTTTTAATTGTAAACCACCCTGAGCCATTTTGGAAGGGCGGTATAACAATCGAATAAATAAATAAATAAACAAATAAATAAATAATGATAATAATAATCATCTGTGTAGACAATACTGAGCCAGATAGACCAATGGTTGCATTTGAATGGGAGACCACATGTGAGCACTGTAAGATATTCCCCTCAGGGGATGGAGCTGCTCTGGGAAGATCATCTAGGTTCCAATTTTCCTCCCTGGCATCTCCAAAATAGGGCTGAGAGAGATTCCTGCCTGCAACCTTGAAGAAGCCGCTTCCAGTCTCTGTGTAGGCAATACAGAACTAGATAGACCAATGGTCTGACTCAGTATATGGCAGCTTCCTATGTTCCTGTGTTCCTAATGTGGTGCATCATCTCTGCTGTGACCCACTCCTACTACTGGGAATGAGAAGGGTTGGTCACAGCAATGATGATGCACAGCATCATTCACATGAAGCCTCTCCCGCCTTCGCTAGGAGCACTAATGGGCTGGTGAATGCTATGGAAGCACTGCCAAAGCACCCACAGCTGGTCAGCCACTGATGAGATCCTTTTATTAAAGACATAATTCCATTCACACTAAATCATGACACTTTTTAAAAAGGTATACTCACTTAATATACAAATAAAAATGCAAAAACCAGTGATGATTCTGAAACTTAAATGACCATGACTATATCAAGAGAAAAATGTCCATTAAAGCATATGTATGTGCACTTAAAACCCTTAACCACCCCCACTTCCATTGTGAAGCCTTCCAAATGGTATAAAGCTGCTTCCTATGTTTCAAGAGTTGGATAATATTCTTGAGTTATTTATTTATGTATTTAGCATGGAGTACATACAAATATATTTACAATTACTGCGGCATCGATGGTGGGTTGAAGGTAGGGCTGGAAGTCCCTCGCTTTTCCCTCTGGGAAATGTACTTCCCCAGTGCAACTGGCAGAAGCCAGTTGCAATAGGAAAATTACAATTCCTAACACTTCTAGTGCCAAGCGTGCAGGTGTAGCCGGGTACCAAGAATCAGAGAAGGCAGGGGGAACAAAGACCCTCCCTCCCTTCCTCCATTCAACATCTGCCACTGGAAAAGCAAGTCAGGTATGGCTAGGTGGACCTATTTTTATGTAATGCCTAACAGAATTCTTGGCGATTGGACACACACACACACACACACACAAGGAAAACAAACTCAGCCTGGTCACTTGCCCCATCACATGATCAGGGCAGGGATGCCACATGCTTTTGGGGTGCCCTTTAATTGCATGAAAGGGTGATAATCTGAACTGCCTTTTTGTACATAGTCCAAAACCCTGTTTAGACAGGGCTTTGCAGAGTTTGTGAAAGGATGATTCAGATGAATGTCCCTCTCACATGATTAAAGGACGTCCTGACAGCATGTTGGAATGTTCTTTAGTGATGTCAGGCCAGGCACATTCTCACCCTCTCCCCATCCCGAATATGTGTGCTGGCACATGCTGGTCAGAATTGACTCATAATTAGATATATGCTGATGATACTGTATAACACTTCTGACTGTTCAGAGCACTTCATATACACAAACTTGTTGCAGTCCTTGCAACAATTTGTAAGGGATATTAATATCCCAAGGGTTGCTATCCGCTTTACGAGATCATCTGAGAGGGCTCTGCTCAGGTGCCGACAATGAGGGAGGCTCAGTTGTCGTGTACGCAGGACAGGGCCTTTTCTGTTGCTGCCCCCAGACTTTGGAAGGCTCTCCCAGTGGTCATTTGCTCCTCAGATGCCATTACAGTTTTTAGAAAGCTTGTTAAATCTTGGCTTTTTATCCAGGCTTTCATATGATTGTTTTATTGCTGCTTCTGTGTGTTTTTATCCGTGTACAGATTTTGTGTTTGTATATTATATATTTTAAATCAGATTTGTTTTCATATTTTTAGCTTAATACTTTTAACTGTCATTTTTATTATATGTTTTTTGACTTTTGTAAACCGCCTTGGGATTGTTTTTAATGAAAGGTGGCATATAAATTTTAACAATAAATAAAATAAAAAATAAAATAAATCAATATCATTCACCCCATATTTCAGACTGGGGGCTGAGAGTTCCACAGAGTGGTTTGCCTATAGGCTACCTAGGGAACTCATGCCAGAGGTGAAATCAAAACCAAAGAGCTTCTAAGTCAGAACTTGCTTACTTCACCATGATGCTACAACCATGGAGGCTGCTTTTGATGTCTTCCTAAGTACAGCAGTAAGTAAAGCTTTGGGTCCTATGCTAACGTTTGCTCTTAGCACATGGGTGTATGAGGCCAAACCTAGAAAGCATTGGCCAAAATAGTTAGTCACTGGCTGCATTAGCATGTAACGTGGAACCAGAGTTTAAGGGGCTAGAGGTTGTCTCACTGTGACATCCGAATGCGTGCAATACTGGTTCAGTGAGGCGACCCACCCAAGATTTGGATTTTAGAACTCCAGCTCTCAGGTTGTAGTGAGTTTTGTTGCCCCACCCAAGGTTCCACGTAGCCTGTGTGTCATCTGAATATGGAACTGCAGGCTGCATTCACTGTGACCAGAGTTGAGGGAGTAAGCTCCTCCCTCCCTCTGGCCGTGATTGGCTGTGTGGGCTGTTCTTCATGCCAGAAGGAAGCCCACATAACCAGTCCCCCCTCATCTCTTCAGTCTTGCTGACCGAGTGCCGTTCATGAAATCTGAATTTCTACAGGAGAGTGGGGAGGAGAACGATGCGTGCACTGCACTTGTGGTTCTGCATTATGTGTGAATGTGGCCAAAGAAACGGGAGTTTGTCAGATCATCATATTACTGAGACATTTTCAGGAAAATTTGGATGAGCACCTTCTGGAGACAAGCATCGGGACGTGTGTTGGTGAGATTTCCTTTTGCTCATTAATATGAGCCAGTAGAGTTAGTCATACATTAGTTTGCCTGTACAGGTATTTGTAGGCATGTATTCATTTTCAGGTGAATGATTTTCATGTGAATGACTGTACATGCATTCATTTTATAGACTCAACATGTGGACTGGCCTTCTTGAAAATACAGAGTACAGAACGCATCAACTGCTATATGTAAGTTGAATGTAATTCATGGTTAAGTGTACACGCATTCAGCACAATCATATGCACAACGTACACGGTCAGATGCACTCTGAATGTGATGTCGTCCAGCAGAAGTGAATCTGCACAGAGCTGCAATCTGTTGTGCACTCTGACGGCTGCATGCGTAATATGTGTGCATGTTGGGTTCTTTCTAGGAACTGGAAAACCTGCTTTTCCAGGGTTTTAGATTGTCTGAGAGGACCCTACAGATGTAGAATGATATTTGTACACAAAAGATGCAGATAGTGGGCAGATTCCAAGCAGGCACTGTCACCCTTCCTTCCCAGGAGTACGGAAAGACCAGTGTGCCCTGAGCGGGAGGCACTCAGGCCAGGGAGCTCTTGTCTTCAGCTCCTGAAAAGACCCAAAGCCTGAGACAACGTTTTATTAACATTCTGTCCTTTGCTTCTTTTAATATTGTAAACTGCTTTGGGTGCCTTTGTCAAGGCAGAAAGGCGGTATTAAAACGTAGCAAATAAATAATGAATAAATAAATAATAAATGATCCGCCCGAGGGTTAACTCATCCTGGGTTTGTTGGGAGAGTAAGGGTCTCCCAACAAACTCTCTTACTAAGAGAGTAAGGGTAAAGGTTTCAGAGATTCATAGGAACAGGGCTTTCACCGTTGCCTTGAGGGGAAGCAGCTTATTCCAGATCAAGACTGCTTGTCTCATCAGGCCTGTGTTCTAAAAGAGTAAAGCGTTCTTGTTCATATACTGCTTGTTTCAATAATTCAACTGTTATTTATTGCTAATACTAGTCCAGGCACAATCAACATTCTCTAGAGGAAAATAAATATATCTCGGCATGGTTTATTTTCACCTGCACAGTAGAATTCCACATTTTCATCGCACTCAACAAAGACTCGAGACCTGAAAATGCCCCAGAAAATAATAAGAATGCTGCTACAATTTTGCATCATCTTGATTATTTACTGCAGAAGGATCTATCACTATGATTTTGTAGGTGTCATCTGATGGCTGGTCAGGGGCTTAACAAAAGAACGTTAATAGTCTTTAATGACTGTGAATGTGTTCTTGAAAGGCCATTTACCTTCAGGGGTGGAGGTGGGAGGTGGGCTGAGAGCTATGCTCTGCAAGGGCATGTTTAAGAAACACGCAGTTCTGTCATCTAGTATTGGGAGGCAAAAAACTGTGAGTTGATTGAAAGTGAAAAAGCAGGGCTGTTCTTATGTTCCTATGAAAGACCTAAAGAACAATCCGGGTTGAACCTCCAGCATCTTCAGTTACAAGGATCAGGGAGGAGCAGGTCATGGGGATGATCTCGGCCTGACCCTTTGGAGTTCTGCTAATGAGGACTAGGCTAGAGGGACCAATAATCTGAAACATACGCTGCCTTATACTGACTCAGATCCTTGAAGCCATCTATCTCAGTCTTGTCTGCACTGACTGTCAGTGGCTGTCCAAGGATTCAGGCAGGAGTCTTTCCCAGCCCTACCTGGGAATGCCATGGGTATATGGAAGGCTACCTTATACCAGTTTGGGCCATTGGTCCATCTAGCTCAGTACTGCCCACACAAACTGTCAGTGGCTCAACAATGACAACGATGAATATTTATATACCGCTCTTCAACCAAAGTTCTCAAAGCGGTTTACATAGAAAAATAAATGAGATGGTCCCCTGTTCCCAAAGGGCTCACGATCTAAAAAGAAACATAAAGCAGAGTCAGTTGCTCTCCTCCTGCTAAAGATAAGAGAATCATCACTTTAAAAAGGTGTCTCTTTGCTCAGTTAGCAGGGGTATCTCTGTTAGAAATTGTTATGGTTAGCAGGGGTACCTCAGTTAGCAGGGGTATGCTCAGTTAGCAATGGTTCTCCAAGGTGTCCAGCAGGAGTCTATTCCTGCCCTATCCGGAGATGCCAAGGATTGAACCTGCGACCTCCTGCCTGCAAAGCAGATGCTCTGCCACTGAGCGATAGGCCCAGTCCTTGACTCAGTCTAAGGCAGCTGCCTATGTCCAGTTCCAGTGCAGTGATTCTCTGGCCATGTCCTTCTCTCCTCCTCTTCTGACACAGTTCCCCATGGCTTGCACCCTCACGGATTGAATTTATGTGTATATTTGCTATAGCTATAGGGCCAAAACAACAAAAAATGCATACCACAATACAGTCAAGATGAAGCACTTTAGCGGCCCATCTGTTCCAATGGCAGAGGCATTCCATGAGGCAAAGTTGCCTTATGTGAGTACACCATCCTTTTACAATCACATCTGAAGCGGGCCATGTTTACTGTGGGCCAGTGATTGCTGTTTTAGATGGTGAGCCCTTTGGGGACAGGTATCCCAAAGAGGAGAGCTGGTCTTGTGGTAGCAAGCTTGACTTGTCCCCTTAGCTAAGCAGGGTCCACCCTGGTTGCATATGAATGGGAGACTAGAAGTGTGAGCACTATAAGATATTCCCCTTAGGGGATGGAGCCACTCTGGGAAGAGCAGAAGGTTCCAAGTTCCCTCCCTGGCAGTATCTCCAAGATAGGGCTGAGTGAGATTCCTGCCTGCAACCTTGGAGAAGCCGCTGCCAGTCTGTGAAGACAATACTGAGCTAGATAGACCAATGGTCTGACTCAGTATATGGCATCTTCCTATCCATCTTATTTATGCATTATTGCTCTATGTAACCTGCTTTGGAAACTTTTGTTGAAAAGTGGTATATAAATATTTTTGTTGTTGTTGAAGGCGTGCCAGTGATGTGCTGGGTTTTTAAGAACCATTTTGAATATTTGTAGCTGCTACTGATTGAATTACCTCTAAGGTGGGTTGCAAGAGATTGCATCAAGACCAAAAGCAACCCAGCACTCTTTGTTCCTATGGCCAGCAGCTATCCCTCACTTTTGCAGCTCCAGGGCAACTGGCTGATGGAGGAGAGTTCTGTCTAGTAAAGAATAAGAGAAGCAGGCTCCCTGCAGCTGCGCATTCTCTGGCCAAAGGCTGGCTTCATGCTGGCTGCAATGTGCTGCAATTCAAGGCCCTCCTGCAACTGGCCCTCCGGTGACTACCAGGCACGGTCTGTAGGCTGCTCCTAAAAGTACGAGTGGTGTTGGGCATGAAGACAGCCAGGAGGGGAGAACTGGGCAGGAGGAATGGCATCCATGTGCCAACACGATGCATCCGAAGGATTCTGATAGCTAGCTACAGGACACTCCTCTGCACACTGCTGTCCATTCATGAAGGATTGGGCTCAAAGTTTTTGCCATCCAAGCTGTTAAATGGCAATCGCTGTGTGGGGCACTTTTAACCATGGCTGACATACTGTGCAAAGCGACATGCATGTTGAAATGTAATGTGCAAAAAGAACTGCAAGTGTGCTCTTGCACAAATGCAACAAGTGTGCAAATAGAGATATATGATATACAGAGGCGTATCTAAGGAAAATAGCGCCTAGGGCAAGCATTGAAATTGCGCCCCCTGTCCAAACATCTGACACCCATCTTTCAGATAATTTTACCATAATATCAGTGGAAAAATACAACTCTGAAGGTCACATACAAGTCACATATCTGAATATGTGTACAGTGACTTATATTATATTATATATATTTTTAAATTACCTGTAGCCCCTTTGGAGGGCTTCTAAAGGCTGGGGGGGTCTGCAAAGGTTCCCCCTCCCCCCTGCTGGCCTCTAGGGCCTCACAGGGACCATTTAAGCATGTGCGGTGGCCATTTTTTTAAAAAAAAATCTTTAAAAATGGCAGCTGAAAACAAAATGGCCACCACGCATGCTCAAATGGCCTCTGTGAGGCTTGGTATGGCCTAGGGCCTCAAAGAGGCCATTTGAGCATGCGCGGTGGCCATTTTGTTTTTGGCAGCCTTTAAAAAAAATTAATTTTAAGAAATGGCGCCCCCCTTCAAGTGGCACCCGGGGCACGTGCCCTGCCTGCCCCACCCTATATACACCCCTGATGATATAGTAAAGTAAAAGTTGTGCCGTCGAGTCAGTGTTGGCTCCTGGCGACCACAGAGTCATGTGGTTGTCTTTGGTAGAATGCAGGAGAGGTTTACCATTGCCATCTCCTGCGCAGTGTGAGATGCCTTTCAGCATCTTCCTATATCGCTGCTGCCTGATATAGGTGTTTCCCATAGTCTGGGAAACATACTAGCTGGGATTTCAATTGGCAACCTCTTGTTCCCTAGGCAAGTTACTTCCCCGCATAGTATGGCCCTTGAAAATAATGGCTGTACTATTGCACAACCGTGTTTGCATAGTTTTTGCATTTATGAAAGAGTGCCCTCGTGCAACAGTGTGCTTGTTAGTTACAATGCTCACAGAACTTTGTGCAGTATGTCAGCTCATTGAATTGTTTTCCACTCAGGTAGGCAACGGGCCTTTTCCTCCTGTAGGACAAACCACCGCCTGTAACAAAATCCTTGCACTCACTGAGTGTAAAGCTCAAGTTTCTATGTTTTGCAACTCCCCTCACATTGTGTCTAGGTCATCGCTGCAAGCAAAATGTTGGATGCCCTCCAGAGCAGAGACAGCTTTGCAGTGATTGACTAGGCCCTGACCCCAGGAGTGTCTGAGTCCCAGGTAACATAAACTCAAGAGAAGGAGTCAGTCTGCCTGGTGGAATTTGTGTATGTATTAATTAATTACATTAAATAAAATAATTAATTACATTTCTACACCACCCAATCCAATGACTCTGGGCAGTTTACAAAGTAAAAACAAAATATAATCATTCAAAAATCAAATGTAAATCCATAAAATCTGAACAATTAAAACAGTTTAAGAGAGCTAAAACAGTTAAAACAATTTAAAACAGTTTAAAAACTCTGGAAGGCGAGACCAAACAAATAAGTCTTAAAGGCTGATAATGTATTTAAACCACACATTTCTGTGGGGAGTGTAATTCTCCTTTACTCTTGGAGTAGTCCACAAGGATCTGCTAGTTCAGACTAGTTCGCGTCTTTATGGGCCACATTCATGTGTAACGCCAAACCAGAGATAAACTTGGCCGAGGTTTCAAATCACAAATCCAAATGGTGTCACAGTCGTTTGCCAAACCGCAGTCTACCAAACTATAATTGCAGCAGGAGGGGGGGGGGTCCCTCCCTTCTGGTTGGCCTCCGAGGCAGATCCCAACAAGCTACATGGCCAGATTATGGGCAAAGTGTCACCATGTCAGCGGGGTGGCTGTGATTGGCCATGATCTTGAAGGAAGCATGCTGAGCATGATCGTGCATTGTTGCGCGCTTCACCCGCCCTTATTTATTTATTTATTTATTTATTTATTCAATTTCTATAGCGCCCTTCCAAAAATGGCTCAGGGCGGTTTACACGGAGAAATAACAAATAAATAAGATGGACCCCTGTTCCCAAAGGGCTCACAATCTAAAAAGAAACATAAGATAGATTCCAGCAACAGTCACTGGAGATACTGTACCTTGGCGATACTGTACCTTGGCATGGAAAGGGCATTTAAACCCATTTAAATGTCCTGCCATGTCATGTCAGTGCTTCTTCTGCCAGCAATGACATCCCCCCAAGTAGCCCCACACTCTGATAGTCCCACACAAACATGAATTCTTGGGGGGGGGGGTTGGGGCCGAGGGGGGTTGTTATTCCACTTTAATTAAGGGAGGGGAACACGGACACTTCCTAGTAGGGCAAAGGATGCTGGGCTATTTCCCACCATAACCTTGGCTGATGTCATGAGGGGTGATCCTGGGAAAGCAATCCATGCAGACCCAACAGAAACCCGATGTCTGGCAGCTTGCTGCCAAGTGGGCTAGACCTCTCATGAGAGGACCAACCTATTGAGGAAAGCTGTGCCCATCCAAGGGTGGTGCACCACCCACGGCCAGCCCACCCACTAATGCATTTAAGAGCCCCCCACTTGTGTAAGGTACCATTACCCCTCAATGGTAAAAAAAAATAGAACAGACCCCCCTACACCCTCCTACCCTCATTCCCTGTGGAGACTTTCATGCACCTAAAGGACACCGAGATGCTCCATTTGCCATGACCTGGACATGCGCATGGAAGGGAGGGGGGTGACACTGGTACGGACCTTAAAACCCATTTGGAATCCAAGGTCCCGGTCCAGCATTGTGCCATATACAACTCTGCTAGTGCGGGGAATTGTGGGAGAGGGGAGCCTCTGTTCTCCAGCTACCCTGGAAAGCAGGGTGGCTATTCCGGGGCACTGGCTAGAGCACACATATCAACATGGGTGGACAGGCTGGCAAGGGTACGTTTCTGGGGGGCAGCTTGGACCCAGTCCCCAAGACGAGGAAAGCCATCTCTGCAGTACCCCTCCCCATGGCTCCCCTCCACAGAGCAACCTGGTTCTGTTTAGAGCCCCCATGGCCTGACACGAGGGAGGTGTCCATGAGAGAAGGGGCTGTTTTGTCATCACACATGATTAGAGATTTTGCTCAGCAATTCTCTTTCCTCTGTTCTGAATGGCAGATTTAAGGCAATCCCGCTCAGGAAGTGGCTATTCCCATGCGATTCGGGCAATATCGAGTCCACCTCACATCGGCTTTTATACTGTTTATATTATAGGGACATTCACATTGCCTGGAATCAGCCACTTATAAGAAGCATGCCAGGTCGATCAGGAGAGTATTACACTTCCTTTCTTTGGGCAGACCAATCTACAGCAGTTACAGATGGGGTAGTGAGAACCTGTGCTGCAGCAGGCAAACCGAGATGGGAGCAGTTGACGAATTGTCACTGAGACCTCTGTATGTATATGTTTCGATCCCTAATGCCCATTATACTGACTGATACTCTAATTTTATTTTCCATTTTATTTTTTTGATTGCTGGTCACTGACTGTAATAATAAAACTCATTCATTCATTCGTTCATTCATTCTCTCTCCTCTTCTCTGATGGTCCATCTCATGAGTTATGTGGGGGTGTCCCCATGGCCTGGCACTCTCATGCCTGGGCAGTTCGCCCTGGGTCGGGTGGCCGTATCTTTGAAGAAGGATTTTTGGCTTACCCATACCAACTCTGGTGACTGCCCTTGATCATGAGTAAGCCGGGGGAGCAAGAACCCACAATAGGGGGAGGGCCCGGGGGCTCCTTCCCCCAGCCTTTGTATGAGAAGAATAGAACTTGGATGCTCAGGAATCCTTGCTGGGGGCTGCCTTTTAAACCATTCCCAGAGCCCCCCCAACCCCTAACCATTTATGTGGATGGTGTAAACACAGGCGTCTGGCACTGCATGCAGATCTCCTGGTGTGGGGATTCCTGGGAGAGGAGATCCCCAGTTGCCAGTAGTCCCGGGACAGTGGGCTTGCCTTTCAAGGCCATGGGAAGGGGTGTACATCTCCATATGGGCTGGCAGGCTGGCAGGGCACAGGGTCTGTCAGCAGCTTGGTGGCAGTCACTGAGACCTGGACAGCATTCGCCCGAGTACCCATCCCCAGGGCTTTGCTGCATGGAGCATCTTGGCTTGGTATTAAGTCTCCCACTAGGTTGCCACTCTGGTGAGAGAGTAGACTGTGGGGTAATGGGCTAACTTTACAGCATGCAATGGGAGTACCACCTCTAACAATGAGAACACCATCTCGTAAATCTGCAAATATTACTCCCAGATGGTTCTTCTCTTGGGTAAGCCTAGGGACCAATAACCCTCAAGGGGAAGGGGCTGCCCCCCCCTTCTCCAATCTATATGTGGGAAAAATAGAACTTTGCTGCTCCAGGTTCCCTGCTTGGGTCTGCCATTTATACCCAGCCCCAGTTCCCCCTCCTACCCTTGGCATTTGCTCCCCTCATGGTGCTGTGATGGGGTGCTCTGCTTATGTTGTCACTTGGAGTGTTTGTGCTTGTGAACATACATCACTGTTGCTCCCATCTCAGGGAGAAAGGCACTAAATGCCAGTCTTGTCATCCTGTGTCCTTTCCCTACTGCTTGCCAGGTGGGCGGGGGGGGGGAGAGCAAGGGATGGAGTGGGAAGAGGGGATTTATTTATTTTTATTTATTTATTGTTAAATTTATATACCGCCTTTCATTAAAAACAATCCCAAGGTGGTTTACAAAAGTTAAAACACATATAATAAAAATGACAGCTAAAAGTATTAAGCTAAAAATATGAAAACAAATCTGATTTAAAATATAAAATATACAGACACAAAAACTATACACGGATGCCATAATCACGATTATGGCGCAGCGGGGAAATGCTTGACTGACAAGCAGAAGGTTGCTGGTTCGAATCCCTGCTGCTACTGTATTGGGTAGCAGCAATATAGGAAGATAATAATAATGCTGAAAGGCATCATCTCATACTGCGCAGGAGGAGGCAATGGTAAACCCCTCCTGTATTCTACCAAAGAAAATCACAGGGCTCTGTGGGCGCCTGGAGTCTAAATCGACTTGACATCACACTTTACCTTTATCTTTAGGAGCTGAACGTAATTGAGCAGGCAGACCTCAGGTCTTGGCAGGCAAACCTCAGGTCTTGGTAGTGAGCCAAAGGTTCAATCTGGAATTTGGTGAGGCAAACCGGAGATCACTTTCAGTCTGTAACCATGGTTTTGCGTGTTTGGGCATACCGGAGTTCCAACCTTGGCCACATGTAATGCTGGTTAGTCGTTACGTGTGAATGAAGCCTAAATATTTGGTTTAATGTGTGGTGTAACGTATTTCTCCCCCCACCCCTGTTCAAACCCAGGCCCTTGCCCATTTAGTAAAATAAACCACCTTTTGATTTTGTAGCAGCTCATCTGTTTTTTTGGTGTGGCTAGTCCTCAAACTCCCCACTGTCTAGTTGTTCAGGACACACTGTTATAAAAAGAGGGTAGCTCTGAGTCTAGCAACCCAACCCTGTCAGGAGGGCTATTACACTGCCATTCTAGAATTCTATTTGATTCTTAACACCATCTAAAAATACTAGGAAATATATCCAAATGTGTCTGATTTTATTGCACTGCAGGATTATATCCATATGTCACATATGGACATTTTTTCCCTTGGAAGTACAGTTCAGAGATTTGTTATGCATCTTGCTGAAAGCCAAGATCTGGAAAATCAAACCCACCAGATTTAAAAATGTCTAGGGGATACACATCTACATCTAGCAGTATACAATTGAGCTACACTGGGGAGAGGAACCTGAGAAACAGAACTGCTATTATCCTCGCGACAAAAATAAATAGGAAACACTCGGAGATTTTTGTTTTCCTCATTGCTCAAAAGACGTCCTATAACATAAAAATAATTCAGTGGCAGTGAAAAAGGATGTTAAGCTGCATAAAAATGGAGATAGACTGGGGCATTGTAATGCCATTGTGTAAAACTGTGGTTCCAATGGAACAGTCTGCGTGGAATTGGTTAGTCAATTTCAAAAAACGAGATTGCAGAATTGGACAGAGTTCAAAGCAGGACAATAGGAATGATAAAATGCACAGAGCATATCCCGCATGAAGGAAGATTGAAAAGATAAGCATTTCTTTTGTAGAAAGGAATCATGGTTAAAAAAAAATTGAACAATTGTGGATGACAAAAAAAAAAACAAAACCCAACCAAAAAAACACCATATTGGAGCTATTGCTCACACTCTGTCTTTTGAAAAAAGCCAATGAAACCCAGTGGAGTAAGGGCTAAAACAGACCTGCTAGCAGCATTTCTGCCAGTTTAAACAGACAGAATTGATCCAATCTGAAAAGAAAGAGAGGGGTGGGGTCCAATTTGAACCCGCCCCCTCATACGTGCCACTTAACAGCCTGCTTGGTCAGACCGAAGGATGATCTGAGTTTGCGGGGGGGGGGGCTCTCTATGGAGCAGCTGCTGCTATCCCTAGTGGGCAGTTGGTGGGGCAGGATTGAAACTCAGAGGGGTGACATGAGGACAACTTGGTGGGAAAAGGGGGTGGTGTGTCAAGGTCAGGGATGGAGAGGGGTGAGGACACATACAGCCTGCACCAGCCTTTGGGTTCTCTCACCTTTAGAAGGACTTGGTCAAGCATTTTCCCATGGTACCTATGAGAGCAAGATCCATGCTACTTTAATTAATTAATTCTTTTTTTAAAAAAATCCCACAGAGATGGATCTTGACAGGGCCCCCAGATCCTACGTTAGAAAGGTCGGAGAAATATGGCCACAAAGGGGGTTGGATTTAGGAACATAAATAACTGCCTTATACTGAATCTGGCCCTTGGTCCATCTAGCTCAGTACTGTCTGCACTGACTGGCAGCAGCTTCTCTAAGGGTGTAGGCGGGGCACTTTCCAGATTGCACGCCACTGCAGTGTCACAACGCATCTGTTAAGTGTGCTTCCGCGCACTGCCTGCGCTGTCCCTGCGCTGTAAGCAAGGTGCCGTTCACATTTCCGATGCCTTCTTTCGGATATTGTTGCTGCTTTATAGCCGTGTAATGTTGCATATACGTGGCCGAAAAATAGCAATCTTTCCCTGTTGTAGCTTACAGTGGATTTCAACTGTGGTTTGAATTCGGCACACAAACCAGTTTACACCAGTTTTTGTGTTGTAAGGCTCGCTATCTGGAAACCACCCAGGAGTGTCTCCCAGCCCTACCTGGAGATGCTTCTTCTAGGGACTGAACCTGGGACTTTCTGCATGCAAAGCAGAGAAACTGCCACGAAGCTATGGACTCATCCGCTCATCTTACAACAGATGATCTTACAACAGACACTGCTCCTACGTAGTCACCCATCCCAATGCAAACCAGGGCAGACCTTGTTTAGCAATGAGGACAATCCATGCCCCGTATTCCCTTATGCATGTGGTGCAAAGGGCAGAGGGGGCCTCTGTGCAGGGTGTGTGTGTGTGTGCTGTGGGCCTCTTCTTTCCAGGTTCACCCTTGCTGTTCCTTTCCTCCCGTAGTAGAAAGGACAGCTGGTCTTGTGGTAGCAAGCATAACTTGTCCCCTTAGCTACGCAGGGTCGGGTTCTGGTTGCATATGAATGGGAGACTTGATGTGTGAGCACTGTAAGAGATTCCCCTCAGGGGATGGAGCCGCTCTAGGAAGAGCAGAAGGTTCCAAGTTCCCTCTCTGGCTTCTCCAAGATAGGGCTGAGAGAGATTCCTGCCTGCAATTTTGGAGAAGCCACTGCCAGTCTGTGAAGACAATACTGAGCTAGATGGACCTATGGTCTGACTCAGTATATGGCAGCTTCCTATGTTCCTAGTCCAGCATCTGGTTTCTCAGGTTGGAAATTCGGAGATATTTCAGTTGCATAGAAGGAGGAACGGACTTGTTCTCCATTGCTTCCAAGGGCAGGACTAGAACCAGTGGGTTGTCATGACAAGGAAGCAGAGATAAGGAAGGACCTTCTTACCATAATAGCTGAGTGAAGGTGCAACTTTTGCAGTGATGGACTCTCCTTTGCTAAAGGGTTTCAAACAGTGTTCTGAACATCAGATGGTTTCATGCCATTTACTGAAATGAGATAACACCCAAGAAGGTCAAATCCCTTTTTACATGCAAAGGATAACTCACATATCTTCTTCACCGCGAACCCCACTGTCCATTGAGATCACCAGGAGTGGTTTGTCTGCAGTTGCCACCGGCTTGTCTGATGGCTATTTATTTATTATTTATTATTTATTTATTTGATTTCTATACTGCCCTTCCAAAAATGGCTCAGGGTGGCTTACACAGAGAAATAACATGCAGTCCAGAACAGCATCTAGAACAGCGTCAGGGCTTGCTAAGAAGTCTGCAGAACCTCCAGGATGCAGTGTTACGGAGCTGTAACACTGTGCAGCATGTGAGCCATTAATTAAGTTCAATGAGACTTTCTCCTGAGGAAGTATATGTAGGATTACAACCTTAAAAAGACATAAGTTTGCTATGGATCCTGGTCTATATCCCTCAGAAGAATTCAGGAAGTTTGAATCGGAAAGTAGTCCATCAAAGTGTTCCTTTCTGACTTTGGAAAACGTGCATTCTTGAAAGGACGTGCATTCATATAGCTCGCTTTACCTTTAGTTTAGTGATGCCAGTGTCAGCTTTAGCATCCCAGAGTGCCTGAACAGCTGGGAAGTTGCATCTAATTAAAGCTGCGATCAAGCAGGTCATATAATATTTCACAAACTCCAGCAAGAGCTCTCTAGACATTAATAGCTTAGGCTTCCTGGGTGCACTCAAAGTCAAAGAAAAGGATATTAATTTGATGTGATGAATCTACAAATAAAGGCAGCATGCTGCAGCCAGTTCCTGAGATAGATGTCCATGAGGGCTTCTGGTTTAGGAGTGGACAAATCTCTATTTAGATACACATGGCTTCCTTTGTTTCTGTTCTGCTCTCTTCTGCTAAAAATTCCAGTATATTTTCCCCAAGATGAAAAAGATCCATATCAAACATGTATTTAGATACAGTTTCCCCTCCAAGCATTTCCCCATGTTTCCTACCCACACAGCTGGTGCAAAAGTATGTTGCAAAGTATGTGCTATAAGATGTGTTTTACACAAACATTCAGAATGTAGATAATCTGAAGACGGCTCCACATCTTATAAAATCCAATCTGCTGGGAAGCAGGAGGGGGCTGGAACTATGCATTATGAAATTTTACTCTGCTCCCAATACATTGGCCACATCTGCATGCAACTGGAACTGTGGGTCCAATGGACTCATGGTTCCATGTCCCCCTTCCCCCACTCTCCTGTCTGAATTCAGACGTAATGGAGAGTGTCCTCTCTGCAGTCAGTGAGACTGCAGAGAGGAGAGGGATCTGGCTGTGCAGGCTCCCTTCTCGAATGAAGGACCACCCACCTAGCCAATCATGCCAGAGTTGAGGGAGGAGCTTCCTCCTTCAACTCCGGTTCCAGGGGACACCAAGTGCAGTTCCGCATTTGGACATACAGCAGACTGCATCCAACCTCAAGTTTGGTGGCCAAACTCACTACAGATTGGAGTTCCAAATCTGAACCCTCGGTTTCATTGCCCTAACAAACTAGAATTTCCCACATCTGGACGTAACATCCATGGAACCGCTGGCCCATTTAACTGCAGTTCCGTGTTATGTGCAAATGCGGCCAAATTCTCTATAAATGAGAGAGACAATCTGGTCCAGTGGATACAGTGCTAGGCTTAATGTGCAATCCTTGGTCACAGTGGACCATGCAGTAAGTGACTAAAAGAGCTCTTTCCTCCCTTGAACGACTTTCTCAAGGACAGGGACCAGGAGATAGGGGCTGTCCTTGAAAAATAGGGATGGTCAGAGCATATGATTCACACTTTTCAAAAGGCAACAGATTCAGTTAACAAAGTTTGCCCCGGAATATATTATGGCTAAGGAAAGTGTGTGTGTGTGTGTGTGTGTGTGCGTGCAGAAAATATGCTGGCTGCGTAGACTAGGTCCCAATCTCAGACAATGAAATTCCCATTTCAAGCCTCAGAGCATCTTATACTGGGCCTGTTCACACAAACATCAACATCGAAATACGTGGTCTTGTACTCTGGTTTCATGGGTGTGTGAATGCATAAAAATCCCTCCAACCCAGGTTGCTTAAAGCAAGGTAGCTCAACGTCTGTACCCTGCTCTTAACCTAGGTAGAAGAAAAAGAGAGCTGCTTCCTTGACAGCTACCTTGCTGTTTTGACCATGTGGATCAATTTACCTTCCGTAACAACTACTAGGAACTAGCAGACTCTGCTTAGCAAAGGGGACAGTTCATGCTTGCTAGCACAAGACATATAAATGCCATGCATGGTTATGTGTTCCCCACTTTCCCCCATGCAGTAGGAAGCACCAAGGCGGTATTTTCTGCTGGGGAGAGAGCACTGGAACTGTATGGCACCTTTGCAATATGTACAAATAATATATAAGCAGAGCATGATGGTGGCAAAGAGGCAATAGGTTTTCAGGAGGACTCAATCCAGTCGCTGTTTTATGAATAAAACACAAGCATGCTAGCCCTAATAATGGCTGATATACTGTGAAATTCCATCTGCCTTGTAATCGAATGTGTGTACTGTTGAGCAGCAGCAGCACAGTTGCACAAAGTGCAATAATCACACATACACAGTTGCATGATGGATAATCATTGTGCAAAATCTTGCACAATTGGGTACATTTTCCATTACAAGGCAGGTGGAAAGCTGTGCAGTATGTCAGCCAATGTTCTTAAAGTAACATCTGTTTTGTCTCTCAGTTTCTTTAAAAACCTCTCACTCACCCACACATCTGACCCCTCCCCTCGGCTGGAGGGGTATTACCTTTTCTAACCTCCATTATGCATCTCATTCAAAAACACAGAGAGGTTCTCAGCTATCAGGACACCAACTCCTAACTAGGGGTGTGCATGGAACCGGGAAGCTCTGATCTGTTTGCATTGAACCGGACTTGAACTGAAACAGGCCTGGTTTGGTTCCATGCACGTCGAGCCAAGACCCAGTTTGGCTCGAAGCCTAACTGGTTTGGGCCCGGCTCAAGGGTATTTTTTCCAAAAACTTTAAAATTTATTTTTACTTTTTTAGAAAACTTACCTCTGGATCTGGTGGCCTCCGGGGTGTGTGTGTGTGTATGTGTGTGTGCTGCTTATGGCCAGTGGGGTGTCTCCAACAGTTCCTGCTCCCACCACCAGCCCCCCTGGTCTTTTTAGGGCCATTTTGGCCTGTTTGGGGGCCTTTTCAGCTCTCTCCCTGCTTGTGGTGGCCATTTTGAAGGCTGCCGAATGTGCGCAATGGCCATTTGTGCCCGGGTACGCAAATGGAGACCCACCCACAGCTGCATCAGCACCCCATGGAGGCTGCTGGACTCGGAGATAAGTTTTCTAAAAAATATATTTTAAACTTTTTTTAAAAAAAGCTTTGGAACCCCCAAGCTGGCCCAGCGGTGGGTGGGTGGGTGAGTTTGGTTCAGGATCAAGCCGAACCGAACTGTGGCTTGAGGGTGAGACATCAAACATCCGTGGTTCGATGGTGAACCGGCTTGACCTTGAGCTGGTTCGTACATCCATGTTCTTAACCAATAGTTTCCATTGTTGAAATATCCTCGGGCTACCATAGAATAGCAGAATCTACCTTAAAAAGGTTCTCTCAGCAAGCTCCCCTACTTAGATTATATCTGAGAAATAAAGGAGAAGAGAGCTGGTCTTGCAGCAAGCATGAATCACCCCCTTTGCTAAGCAGGGTCTGCCTTGGTTTGCATTTGGATGGGAGACATGTGAGCATTGTAAAATATTCCCCTTAGGGGATGTGGCCATAGCTCAGTGGAGGAGCATCTGCTTGCATGCAGAAGGTCCCATGTTCACTCCCTGGTACCTCCAGGTAGGGCTGAGAGAGACTCCTGCCTGAAACCTTGGGGAAGCTGCTGCCAGTCTGTGTAGCGAGGGCAGTCTGGTGTAGCGAGTCTGGTGTACACCAGTCTACACCAGTCTGGTGTAGCGAGGGCACCAGTCTACACCAGTCTGGTGTAGCGAGGGCACCGGCGGCCCCTGTTCAGCCTGCTGCAGTTGGCACTTGCCACGCCCCCTGCGTCTGACACCAGACACAGGGGGCATGGTCTTGTTCGCAAATGGGGCTAACCCCCCCATTTGCAAGTGCATTGCTGCATTTGCAGCGTAGTCGGGATGCCTCTCCCTGTTTGCAAAGGCAGGGAGATGCATTTCTGTCCAGGCAGGGAACTACTCAAAAACGGAGCCGTGAGGGAAGGATAGGGGAGCCAGCCATAATCAGACTAGCTCTGGAGTCAGGAGAGCAACTCTGGATTCAAAATCTCCCAGGAGACCTGTGGGCTGTGGCTTAGCGCCCTCCATTAAAGACCAGGAAACCAAGTGGTGGTGGTGGGGAGGTGGAACGCAGAGCTACTCTGTCGAAGGAGAGAAGCCTGCAGAGATTTTCTTCTTCTTTTTAACCCGTTCTTTGAAAGCGGATCACCCACCCTCTTTCCCACTGGCTGACCTCTCCAAGAAGGAGCTTAAATGGAAACTTCTGAAAACTTGCCCTAAACGTGGCAACTCTTCTGGATTCAAGGAAGCTTTCCTGCCCACGGCCCACCCCACGTGACCAGCCATGTTGCACGAACCAAAACGCCTACTCGCTCTGAGTTGCTCAGTGGGAGGAAGAGCAGGCTGGCTTTTCCAGCAAAAGTAGGGCAGGGCGAAGGAGGGAGGGAGGGAGCGAGCGAGCGAGCCAGGGTGGGTGCTAGTGAATGGATATGCTCCTGCCTGGACTGGTGGTGGTGGTGGTGGTGGTGGTGGTGGTGGTGGTGGCCAGCTTGGCCCGCAGAACTCCTACGGGGGTGCTTGCAGCTGGGGCACCCTCCCCCAGGGGCAGGAGAGAGGTGCAGCAATGGCCCCTTGCAGGGGGCGCCCTGGGTTCTTTGAACCCGTCTGCACAATGGTGGCTCCGCCCTGATCAATGGTCTGACTGAGTATGCTCCGTTCCTATGTTATATTCTCTCAGTGCTGCAAGGATTTCCTCGTTGCAACCATGAGGTAAACTTTTGCTTTGCTTTGGAATTCAAGCCTGACTGTATGAACACATTTTTTTGTATCTCTTTTTGTTCTTTTGTTCTTTTTTAAAAAGACTTTCTCTTTTGAGTCATGAAAGCACTGCTGTCTTCTCGATATGAGGCAAACAGAGTCCACTTGTGCTTCCAAGTCTTTTCAGCCTGGGTGTGCTTTCTACTCACGGCTTTCAAGACTTGGCTTCCAGGGTTTCTCCCAGTTCTTATAATGCTAAATAATGCACCCGCAAAAAGGCAGAGAGAACAACTAGGTAGCATTCTGGGAAGATGAAAGTCCAGGAGCTTCTGGCTCCCTGACAACCAGAAGAGCACCCATCCCTGCCCACCAACACAGCACAGTACAAGGGGAAGGCTCCATTCCCCCCATTGGTTTATTTTAGTTATTCTTTACAGTTGTGCTTTTTCCTGCACAGTACCCAAGTGAAAAACAGGGCAGATAAAAATCCATGGCTGACATCCAGACTAATGCAGCATTTATTTATTTGAAAGATTTATACGCTGCCATTCTTCATAGATGAATTTATGGAGGATAACAAGATGGCTGTAAGCATCTGGAAGCGTGACGCTGTGAGAGGGGGAGTGAGGGGGGAATGATGGACAGCAGAGATGAGGCAGGACTTCCGTTCTTGCTTTGGACGGTGTACTTGAAAACAGGCATGGGCCACTGGTGGGCCACTGTGTGAAACAGGATGCTGGACTAGATAGGCCTTGGGCCTGATCCAGCAGGGCTGTTCTTATGTTCCTAATGAATACAAATATGACAAATATTTATATAGCGCTTTGCAACAAAAGTTCTCAAAGCAGTTTACATAGATATAAATACATTTATAAAATGGCTTCCTGTCCCCAAAGGGCTCACAAGCTAAAAAATAAAATAAAATAAAAATGGTAGACACCAGCAACAGCCACTGGACGAATGCTGTGCTGGGGATGGATATGGCCAGTTGCTCTCCTCCTGCTAAATAAAGAGAATCACCACATTTAAAAAGTTGTCTCTGCTTAGTTGGCAGGCTCTAAAGTCCTTCCTGGCTCTAAAGTCCTTCCTGGCTCTGGAATCTGTTCCTTCGTTCCACAGCTCTAAAGTCCTTCCACGGCTCTAAAGTCCTTGCTGGCTCTAAAGTCCTTCCTGGAATGCTCCTAAAAACCAGTCATAAGGCCAGTTCGGATAATACCTCCTTGGCCCATGTCACCGAAGAGGGCTGCAATAAGTGTGCACCCATCATGGTATCTTTCACAACATCACAACGCCCTCCTGACACATCTCTGTATCACATTGGTTCAAATGGCAGCTCTACGCACGCTCCACATACTAACTAGTATTTGGAATGTGTGTTGAGTGGCTCCCCCTGTGATCAATGGGAGAGCATCTGGGCCTCATGAAAGACATCATGGTGTATGTGCACTTAGCAGGTCTTCCTTTTAATTACACAACTCAGGGAGGTAACCTCTGAACCAGCCCAAAATTGGATGCCAGAGGAAGAAGGGGAACCTAGCTTTGGAAGATTTAGGGGTACACTCTGGGCGGGGCTTCTTAGATACTGAGAAAGAACATAGGAACATAGGAAGCTGCCATATACTAAATCAGACCATAGGTCCATCTAGCTCAGCATTGTCTACACAGACTGGCAGTGGTGTCTTTATTTGTTGAGTCTTAGTTGCTGAATACAGGCTCCAAAGAGGTATTGTGAACTCAGGCACGTAAGGTGGCTGGTGACAGATGGTGTTCGGCCGCCGCCATGGCCCCCGGGCCCACACCCACATCTGATGTCAGATGCAGAGGGTCAGCTAGCTACACCCCCACATCTGACATCAGGAAGGGAGATCGGTCTGCAGTGTGGTAGGCAGCACAGGCCAGAGCGACTATCCCTACCTTTAAAGGTAGGGAGAGCAGGCGGAGTAACTATAATAGGGCAAGGAGAGACAGTTGTCTGGGGGCCCACTGCCTTGGGGGCTCCCCAGAGGCAAGTCACATGACTGACTCTCCCAGCTGCACACCTGCCCGGGCTTCCTTCAGGTTTTTTTAAATTCTTTACATATATATCCCACTCTTCCTCCGAAGAGCCCAGAGCAGTGTACTACATACTTGAGTTTCTCCTCACAACAACCCTGTGAAGTAGGTTAGGCTGAGAGAGAAGTGACTGGCCCAGAGTCACCTAGCTAGTATCATGGCTGAATGGGGATTTGAACTCGGGTCTACCCGGTCCTAGTCCAGCACTCTAACCACTACACCACGCTGGCTCAGTTGTATTCATCCTCTGAAACTGATGTGAGTGTTGAGACCTGGAGCTACCAGAACAGCATGTCTTTCTCTAGTACCATTAAATGACTTGCATCATCCACAATTTACAAAAATAATTTAGGATTATTATGTTCTATTGTGGCATTGGCTCAGGGCGGTTTACAAATAAAACAAAGACAGTTAAAATCAATCAACAGTTTATATATATTTTTATATATATATATATATATATATATATATATATATATATATATATATATATATACTTTTTGTTACCACTATTCACCCTCATTTAAGATTTATTTACTTCATGAGCTGAGCTTCAGTGGTGGTGGTGGGGGGCATTTTAAAATCTTGTCTTTGAGCCCATGCCTACCTTGCTTCGCCCCTGGGGAGAGCCATTCCAGCCATGCTCCCAACATAGTGTGGGCCGATCTCCCTCCCCCACAGGGCCATGCGACCCCTTTGGGGAGTGAAATAACACCCCCTGCATCTGATGTCAAACACAGGGGGCCATGTCTGGGGGCATGCTCACGGCCCCTGGGGACGGCAGCCTGGGTTCTTTGAACCCGTTCGCCCAATGGTGGCTCCACCCCTGTGTTAACTCAATAGGCTTATTAAGAGGGTTTTATGCAATTCCTTGGCAGGGCTCTCAGTGGAGACCTGCAGCAGGGTTTCAGAGGAAGGGGGGAGTCTGAATGCTGGATTGTGCTCAAAGGGACAATGCACAGTTATTTCACCCGGGTCTGTCTCGATCCTAGCATGCCAAATAAGGATCAGTTATATCAGGGACCCACATTGGTGCCCTGGCTAAGTATTGATGAAGGTCTAGCCATGAGGCCTATTATCTTGGATAACCAATGCATTTTGAGCAAAACAATTCAGTAAGCAATTCCCAGACCTTACTTTGCCATCTGCTTTCACAGTCTCTTCTCCCATAGCTCACTATAGTCCATGCTACTGGTGCTTTGCACAGCAGCTAAAGCAGAAGGAAAAAGAAGGGAGAGGCAGCCGCAGACTCTGTACTTTTTATAGAGACCTTTGGTACATCAAAATATCACATCCAGACTTGTTCATTGTGTTGCAGGAGCAACAGAAACAATCTGAGACACTTCAGTACTTAACTAGGAAATATTTACTTGTGCCAAAGTATTTGGACAATTCAGAGTAAAACCTTAAACGGCTGCAATCAGAAATAACCAGCACGTAGCTTGTCTTTCAACCTCACTCACTCACAGAGTCCTTGAGATGATGGCACAGCAAACAACCATTGCCAGAAAACAGCATGGATATTAACGGAATCCAAGGACTGTATTGCTAAATTGCTGTAAAACTGCTTCGACTCCGCTGTGCTAGCACAAAGCGTTCTGTGGCCTATGCAGAATGGGGCGGTTTCACTTCAGGGAGCCACTTGGGATGCTTCAGCCCCTTGAGCCCCACTTCAAGGGGTTCACTTTTGCTTTGAATCGAATCCTTCAGTGGCTCGAAGCCAGGGGCACAGCAAGGTTGAAGTTGGCTCTAGGGCGAAAATGGAAGATGGGTTCTGCTCTCAACCCCCCTGCCTTCTTCTCTGGAGAAGCAGGAGGGGGGACGCAAAGAACAAGCACTTGCTCAGCTCTCTGGTGGGTGGGAGGCACTGTTTTACAGTGGTTCCGCTCCTACCTCTCGGACAGGTTCCAGATGGTGTCAAGTGGAGACTGTTGCTCTTCAAAATCTGAGCGTAAGTATGGAATCCCTCAAAGCTCCGTATTTCTCCAATGCTTTTTAACGTCTACATGAAACCGCTTGGAGAGATCATCAGAGGATTTGAAGCTGGGTGTTACCAGTATGCTGATGACACCCAGATCTACTTCTCCATGTCAACTTCGTCAGGAGCTGGCACATCCTCCCCAAATGCCTGCTTGGAAGCAGTAATGGGCTGGATGAGGGAGAATAAACTGAAGCTGAATGCAGATAAGGCGGAGGTACTTATTTTGCAGGTTCAGAACTCCAGAGACAATTTTGATCTACCTGTTCTAGATGGGGTCATACTTCCCCAAAACGAACAGGTTTGCAGTCTGGGAGTACTTCTGGATTCACACCTCTCCCTGGTTTCTCAGGTTGAGGAGGTGGCCAGGGCTGCTTTCTATCAGCTTCGGCTGATACACCAGCTGCACCCGTTTCTCGAGATCAATGACCTCAAATCAGTGGTACATTTGTTGGTAACCTCCAGACTTGACTTTTGTAATGCGCTCTATGTGGGGCTGCTTTTGTACATAGTCCGGAAACTTCAGTTGGTTCAGAATGCGGCAGCCAGGTTGGTCTTTGGGTCATCTCGGAGAGACCACGTTACACCTCTGCTGATGGAGTTACACTGGTTGCCTTGTTTCTGGGCAAAATACAAAGTGCTAGTTATAAAGTCCTTAATGGCTTAGGCCCTGGGTATTTGAGAGAACATCTTCTTCATTATGAGCCCCACCGTCCATTGCGGTCATCCATGGAGGTCCGTCTGCAGTTGCCGCCAGTTCGTCTGGTGGTCATACAGAGATGGGCCTTCTCAGTTGCTGCTCCAGGACTATGGTATGCACTCCCTATTGAGATACGATCCTCCCCATCTCTGACAATTTTTAAAAAAATACTTAAAAACCCATCTTTTTACTCAGGCTTTTCCAGATTTTTAATAGGTTTTTAATTCTGTGATTGACTTTTAAATTGTTAGTTTTTAATTGTTTCTATGTGTTTCTATGTGTGTTTTTAACTTTTTTATCATTGTGAACCACCCAGAAACACGGGTTTGGGGAAGTACAAAAGTGTAATTAATAACAACAACAAGAACAACAACCCCCAGTCAAAATCCACAAGACAACCACCCCCAGACAAAATCCACAAAAAACAGCAAGTGCCGCCTTTGTAAAGAAGCA
Source organism: Hemicordylus capensis (assembly GCF_027244095.1). Taxonomy (NCBI): domain Eukaryota; kingdom Metazoa; phylum Chordata; class Lepidosauria; order Squamata; family Cordylidae; genus Hemicordylus; species Hemicordylus capensis. The sequence goes on along the minus strand of NC_069657.1, from coordinate 438,067,566 downwards.
GATGAAACAGTGGACCACCTAATCAGCTGTTGTAAAAAGATCGCACAGACTGACTACAAACAAAGGCATGACAAGGTAGCAGGGATGATACACTGGAACATCTGCAAAAAATACAAGCTACCTGAAGCCAAAAACTGGTGGGACCATAAAATTGAAAAAGTTGAAGAAAATGAAGATGTAAAAATATTATGGGACTTCTGACTACAAACAGACAAACATCTGCCACACAATACACCAGATATAACTGTAGTCGAGAAGAAAGAAAAACAAGTTAAAATAATCAACATAGCAATACCAGGGGATAGCAGAATAGAAGAAAAAGAAATAGAAAAACATCACCAAATACAAAGATCTACAAATTGAAATTGAAAGGCTGTGGCAGAAAAAGACCAAAATAATCCCAGTGGCAATTGGTGCCCTGGGTGCAGTTCCAAAAGACCTTGAAGAGCACCTCAACACCATAGGGGCCACAGAAATCACCATCAGCCAATTACAAAAAGCAGCTTGACTGGGAACAGCCTATATTTTGTGACAATATCTATAATAACCAACAGTATTGATGATAAAATTCTGGCATCCCAGGTCCTTGGGAAGGACTCGATGTCTGGATAAAACATACCAGTCAATGACACCTGTCTGACTGTGTAAACAAGAAATAACAACCACCCCCAGTGAGGCACTACTTTGGCGTGGTTGTGAAGCTTGTGTGCTCTGAGGAAGGTGAGAGCTATGCCAGAGGTCCAACCATTCTTGACAGGTCTCATCAGAGGAGCCAGATGAAGCGTGCCTCTCCCATTAACAATATGGTGAGACATAACTTTAGTAAACCTATACTGGATCAGTCATCACCCGGGTCAACAAGGACCGTGCCAGGTGCTGGAGTCCCTGGACAACTGGTGGCAAGTGAGCTACAGGACTCAGGATCTTCAGGTGAGCAACCAGGGCTGAAGACAGCAAAGTTACTGGAAGAAATGTTGCTTAACCAGAAAAAATATATGAAAAACACCAACAAGGAAATAATGATTTGCTATTACAAGTCTAGTCCAATTAGAACAGGTTATTTAAAAAGAATGTACAAAATTTGGAAAGAGAAGCATCCAGCTACAGAAATAACAGAACAGAGGCTAGCAGACCAGAGAAGATTCATAAGTATTCACAGAAGTTGAGCTAGAAGAACTGCAAAGAGCAACACAGGCTCAAGATACAGAAGAAGAATTACCACCAACTGAAGCAGTTGCTCAGGCGCAGGTGGGGTAGGTGTCGGAAACAGAGGATGCCACTGTTGCTGAGCTGTTTCAAAATCAAAACCAGGCACCTTCCCCTTTGCCTTCACCTCAAAAATTTAAATGCCATTTAACAGAAAAGCAACAAGAACTAAAGCAAAAAATAACTGAGCACATGAACCAAACAACCACCAGGGCTTGACTTCCAGCTCTAAAAACAGTTGCCAAAAAACAACTTGCTCAGGCATTAAAGGTTGTAAATGCTGCACTTGCAGAAATAACAACCAATAATTTGCAAGAAACAAACCAACTAATGTACAGTGCAGCAACAATAACAACAAAAGAGCTCGGATATAAGATCAGTATACCTGTCAAAAAAGATAGCAGTACATCACCTAAATGGAAGATTAGATTAGAAAATAAAAATTGCCAGGCTTAGATCAGATGCTAGTAAATAAATTGAAAGATATGAAAGACAGGAAGCTGACGAATGAAAACACCAAACAGTATCTGATCCAAAAATACCACCTAGATTCAAGGAAAATTAGAGAAGTCCTGGAAATAATCAAGCAGCAAATAACAGCAGTGTCAAAGAAGATTAGCAGATATGAAGGCAGAATTACACAACATAGGCAGACTCTCTAATTCCATTCGAATCAGAAATGTTTCTACCAAAGCATAGAAGGAGAAACTGCGAAAAACATAGAAACACCAAATAAAGAAGAAACAGTGCAATTTGTGGGGAAATTATGGGACAATCCAATAGATTATAATAAAAAAGCAGGCTGGTAAAAGAGGTCGAAAAGTGTAACCAACAAATGCAAGATCTAATAATAACACCAGAATTAATAAGTGAAAGAGCAAAGAAAATTAAAAATTGGACTGCACCAGGCAACGAAGAACTGCATGGCTTTTGGCTTAAGTGCCTAACAAGCCTTCATAAACAACTATCAAAGCAGTTCAATCACATTTTGCAAGGAGGTGGTATTGAACAATGGTTAACAACTGGGAAAACTCATCTCATCATGAAAGACCCAGCAAAAGGTGCAGTTCCAAGTAATTATAGACCAATAACCTGCTCGCCAACCATGTTCAAATTATTAACTGGAATAATAGCAGATGAAGTGATGCAACACTTATTAACTAATAAGCACCTTCCAGTTGAACAGAAAGGAAATTGCCCAAACACCAGAGGTGCAAAAGACCAGCTGCTGATTGACAAAATGATTTTAGAAAATGGCAAGAGAAGAAAAACCAATCTAAGTGTTGCATAGATTGACTACAAGAAGGCCTTCGACTCATTGCCTCATGCATGGATACTAAAATGTTTAGAAACAACTGGTGTCAGCAAAAACATTCCGATATTTATTTTTTAAAAAGCAATGAGCATGTGGAGTACACAGTTAACAATCAATGGCGAGACACTTGGATAGATTAGCATTAGATGAGGTATTTTCCAAGGGGAATCACTATCCCCTCTGTTGTTTGTAATCACCATGACTCCACTTTCACAAATACTAAACAAAACAGGCCTCGGATACCAAACATCTAAAACATCAAGTAAAATCAACCATCTGCCGTACATGGATGATCTGAAGTTGTATGGAAAGTCCCAGTCAGAAATTGAATCACTGCTAAACACTGTCCGTATATTCAGTAGCGATATACCAATGGAGTTTGGACTAGACAAGTGTGCTGCATTAATAATGAACAGAGGAAAAATAACAAAAACAGAAGGAAAAGAACTGCCCAATGGAAGCAAGATCAAGAACCTGGAAGAGAAAGAACATTACAAATACTTGGGCAATCTCCAGGCTGCTAACATCACACACACTGAAGTTAAAAGAAAAATTGGAAGTGAATACATCAGGAGAGTTAGAAAAATCCTTAAGTAACATAACAGCAAGAAGGACTCGATGTCTGGATAAAACAAACCAGTCAATAACAGCTGTCTGACTGTGTAAACAGAAGCTCCACTCCGGTGCACTGCACCCTTTACTCCCACCCCTCAAACTACTTACCAGGACCAGAAAGTGTGAGGAGAAAACCCCCTAGTTTGCCCTCTTTACTCCCCACTGTAAGGGAACAAGCAACCGTGTTCTGTGGCTTGACCTTTAAAAGAAGATTCCCCCCCACCCCCCAGAAACCTTTCTTATGTAGTCCTGGGAATGGTGTGCATGCTCTGGGGATTTGTAGTTTTTTTCTGTGGCTCCAGCAATGGTTCCCCCAGACAGCACTTTTCTTTGGGCCAAAGGCGGTTGAAGAGGGTCAAAGTGGGCCATGTCCAAATAGGCCCCTCAAGCTTTTTTTTTTTTTAAACCGTCCTGACATTCTGCCACAAAGCACTACTGCTGAAAAATGCGGTAAGGCATAATAGCCTCTACTTTATGTGCACAGAATGAGAATTGCCTACTTATAATGCATTGGCAAGTGGATTGTAGTGGCCAGTCTAGCAACTGAAGTAGCGCCTAACCCAGGGGTCCTCCACCATGCAATGTCTGCTGCCCAAACTTCAATTGTAGGTTACAGATGTTGGGTAGCAGGGGGAACCCAGAGTTGGCAACCCAACATTGGCAGGTTCAGGTAACTTGCTAGGACTGAATCCTCCAGCTTAAGCCAGTAGTATACTGGGAACCAGGGAGTCCACTTTTGGTGAAGCCACTCAGTGTTTACAATCCAATGCAATGTAGGCTCACAAGTCACAGAGTTGGTCTACACCTTGCATACATATACTACTGAGGAGTCCAACAACCAGTCCAACCTTGGCTACAACAGGATCCAGCCTATAGTTACTGTATGCCACAGTGAAGAGGAGAGCTGGTCTTGGGGTAGCAAGCATGGATTGTTTCCTTTGCCAAGCAGGGTCTGCCTTGGTTAGCATTTGGATGGGAGACAACATGTGAGTGCTGTAAGATATTCCCCTTAGGGGGTGGGGCCAGAGCTCCAGGTAGGATTGGGAGAGACTCTTGCCTGAAACCTCCAAAAGCCCCTGCCAGTCAATGTATTGTTGACAATACTGAGTCAGATGGAGAAATGGTCTGACTTGGTACAGGTCAGATTCCTATGTTAGGAACATAGGAATATAGGAAGCTGCCATATACGGAATCTGATCATTGGTCTATCTAGCTCAGTATTGCCTTCACATACTTGCAGTGGCTATGTTCCTCATTGGAAGGCAGGAAATAATCTACATGGAGTGCAGATAACTCAAGAAAGTGAATCAATCCACAGACCAGCCATCAAGTCTCACATATGCATAATGGTTAAGGAATTAAGCATCGTGTAGGAAGCATACACAGATTCTTCGGGAGTTAATCATGTAAGATGAGGCTGAACATGCTTAGGAATGGCGAAGGAAGCAGAGATAGTCCCAGAACTAGAGACAGTGGCATGCCTTTCTGCCATTTCTAATGATGATGATGATGATGATGATGATGATAAATAATAACAATAACAATAACAATAACAACAACAACAACAACAACAATAATAATAATAATAATAATAATAATAATAATAATAATAATAATAATATGCAACCACATATGGTGTTGCTAGTGCTGGGGATAATCTGAAGAACTGACGAAGAATGCCTTCCAGGTGACCTTTTCTGCCTCCTGACTGAGGGCGCCTAGCTGTCATGAGTTGTTCATGAACAGGTGGGGAGGAGGCTCGTCAGCCAATCGAAGAGCGCAGTCTTATGTGGCCGTTTTATAAATGAGATTAATGATTTAATTTACAGTAAATGCCTCGGCTCAGAGAAACTTATTTTGTTCTGCTAATTGTGTCACACACATGCCTCAAAGCACCGACTGTGCAAAACTGGATCACCCTGCGGTGTGCAAGATGGCTGGCTCCTATGGCTTCATTAATGTCATTGTTTCAATTTCTTCTCCACAGCCACTTATTTTCATCTATGTGCAAACGCTGCAGCATAAAAGGCTGCTAAGGCTCAAATTATCATGTTAATCTCCATTAGAAAAAAGGGACAAGGGACTCTTCTTAACATGAGCTTTCCAGTCCTATTTCCTTGGTGGAGTGATTTTTTTTAAAAAAATACACCCCATTATAATGGTTACTTAGTCAAATAATTAGTTTTTAATTGTGAAAGGAATGATGAATTGCTGCCAAAGCTTTTATTTATTTAAATTTTCTCCTTAATTGTGCTTGCCATTTCATTGCAGCAGCTTTTTTTTGTCAGGAAAACTTTGTACATTTATTAAGCATTCATGTCACTTCCAGTAATGAATGGACTCAAGGATTTTTGGACAAATGCACACTCTCCAAAATAACATTGCCATTGTTACCTTGGTGAAGCGGATGAAAACCGGATGAAAACATAATGTTTGGATAAAAAATAAGTGTGCATTTTGAAGCAAAAGAAAAAAGAGGGGGATCACAAAACCAGAAAGAAAACTCCAGGGGAAGCATTCATTCCAGTTCAGAGCCTCATGCATGCTCCATTGTGTGGATGGAGCTCTTGGACCAACAAGTTTCTGGATCGATTCTTTTCAGTGGCTACCCCACACTTTGTGAGGAAGCCTGTGTTGGTGAAGGTGCTCTAGAACAGGGATTCTCAATGTTGGGTCTCCAGATGTTATTGGACTTCAGCTCCCATAATCCCCAGGCCCAGTGGCTGGGGATTATGGGAGTTGAAGTCCAATAACATCTGCGGGCCCAACGTTGAGAATCCCTGCTCTAGAAACACATTTGAACCTCTGAATCTGCAAGGAATCACTGGATTGGAGTAATGATTGTGAATTAGAACTCAGAATCCTCGGATTACCCCTCTGCTAATGACAGTGGAGGTGCAGAAATCCGTACAGAATTCAATATGGGATAGGTTAACAAACTGGGGTCCGGTTCTCATGAATGCTAGAATCTGGGTAGGAGGAGGGCTCCCCAGATTTCCATGACTGTGAGAACCTGTGCTTCCCCCTCCAGCCCAGGCTGCTCATGGCAGGGCTACCCAGCACGCTTACAAGAGTGGAGGAGAGCAGTGCCCTCCTATTCCAATCATTCTACCTGGGCTACTGGCATGTGCCATGCCCTCAGTTACACAGCAGCCATCCAGAGATATGCCTAGAGCGAGTGCCGCCAATGGGCTTGCTAGCCTTCAAAGCACACTCTATGCTCCTGAAGCCAGAGCAGCTTCAGCAGGGCTGCATCTGCCTCCTGCTCCTGTGTGACCCATGGGGAGCAACTGCTGAAGTCAACAAACATTTCCAGTTTGTGTGGGCAGGGAAGGGGATGCTGGGGGTGCATCCAGACCCTTGGAGGAGCTCCTGTGGAGGGCCAGGACTTGAGGCTGCCAATTTCAGCTGTGGACTCATCACCAGCCATGATCTTGTGCCAGCTGGGCTGGCGAAACCCGGCAGAGACGGTGATCGTGTGCTGCATACTGGGTAACATCTGGCCTGGGCTCCTACCCACCTCGAAGAGGTCATGAGACTGGCCACTGACATTTGATCCAAGGAAGAAGTATTCTTGGAGGAATATCCATGGGAATGGGGCTGTACGCTTAGTGGCAGAACAGCTGATTTCCATGCAGAAGTTGCCAGATTCAACCCCCAGGCAGGGCTAGGAGAGACTCCTGCCTGAAACCTTGGAGAGCCGATGCCAGTAAGTGTAGACAATGCTGAGCTAGATAGGCCAACGGTCTGACAAATATGACAAATATTGATGTACCGCTTTTCAAAAAAAGGCTCCCAAAGTGGTTTACATAGAGATAGATAGATGGATAGATGGATAGATGGATAGATAGATAGATAGATAGATAGATAGATAGATAGATAGATAGATAGATAGATAGATAGAATGAATCCCTGTCCCCAAAGAACTCAATGTCTTAAAAGAAACATAAGATAGACACCAGCAACAGTCACTGGAGGTACTGTGCTGGGGGTGGATAGGGCCAGTTGGCTCAATAAAGAGAATCACCACTTTAAAGAGGTGTCTCTTTGTTCAGTTAGCAGGGGACTCAGTATAAGGCAGCTTCCTATGTTCCTTTCCAGGATTAGGTATTCTGGATGGGGCCTAGTCTGAGAGTGGTCTTGCAGCAGCCTTGCTCCAGATAGCCCGGTTGTGGCTGGGAGTGCTTTTGCCCAGATTTGGCTGGCTCACTGACTATGCCCTTTGTTGGAAGCAGATTGTTGCGCCACAGTTACACATGCTTGGGATACCTCCAAGTTAGACTGTTGTTGTAACTAGAGTTGGCACTGAAATGTCAAACCAGCAGAATTCAAAGCAAATTGCAGGGTTCTTCCGCAGGCAAAACATCTGAGGATGTTCAAGGGGAGCCCAATGAGCTTGTATAAGACGAGTAAAATTGCTACACATCCCTATTAGTAACACACTCTGTGTGGGGCTGCCTTTGAAAACAGCCCAGAAACTTCAGCTGGTGCAAAATGAAGCAGGCAAGATTCTGGTCAGGAGCTTACACAAAATACGGCAGCAACAGCAACTTCACTGGCTTCTGATTCCACCCCACCCCGTCCACTGCCATAGGCCCAGTTCAAAGTAGTGGTTTTGACCAGTAAAGTCATAGGAACATAGGAGCATAGGAAGCTGCATTTTGAGCAAAACAATGCAGTCAGACCATAGGTCCATCTAGCTCAGTATTGTCTATCCAGACTGGTAGTGGCTTCTCCAAGGTTGCAGGCAGGAATCTCTCTCAGCCCTATCTTGGAGATGCTGTCAGGGAGGGAACTTGGAACCTTCTGCTCTTCCCAGAGCGGCTCCATCCCCTAAGGGGAATATCTTACAGTGCTCACACTTCTAGTCTCCCATTCATATGCAAACCAGGGTGGACCCTGCTTAGCTAAGGGGACATGTCATGTTTGCTACCACAAGACTAGCTCTCCTCTCATCATATGTCATAAGTGGCTTGTGATTCAGATCCCCAAAATATTAAACTGTCTGCACATTGGGTCACTGGATAATGGGAGTTGTAGTCCAACAACATCTGGGGACCAAAGTTTGGGAACCCAGAGGTAGACAATACTGAGCAAGATGGACCAATGATCTGACTTGGTAGAAGGCAGCTTCCTATGCTCTAGTAGGAATGGCTGCTTTTCCTTCCACTACTACCAGTGAGGAGCAGCAACCATGGGTTGCTTGCCAGCCCTCTCCTGGATGCCTCTCCACTTGTTTATTCATTCTGGCAGTGGGCACCTTACAGGCAGCTCTCCCAAATCCAGAGCTAGCCCTGCATGGCAAGGGATACTTAGCTACATAGATACATAGCTAGCTGCCTTACACTGCGTCAGAGCATTGGTTCATCTAGCTCAGTAGTGTCTACATTGACTGGCAGTGGCTTCTCCAAGGTTGCAGGCAGGAAACCTTTCTCAGCCTTAACTGGGTGTTTTCCAGACTACGAGATTTACAACAGTTAGTGGGTTGCAAACTGTGACGGTTTCAAAATGAGAGTAAAGGGTTGTTGAATGCTTCGTTGTAAGCTGGCGGCCATTCATAGTTTCTACCCGCTGCAACGTATTTTCCAAGCAGGAGTGTCCATATTCTCATTGAAACACATTTATCTGCCCCTCCTCCTGCTCCATTTGGGCCAATGGAGTCATGGAGTGTGAGTGACGTGACGACCTCCCCCCCCCCCCACCGCCCCGCTCTCTCTCTCTCTAAAATTTCTCAGCTGACTTTGCTAATCCACCAGCAGGAGGAAGCTCTGTTCCAAAACAAAACCTTTCGTCGTTGCATCCTTGCACAAGTTATTCCAGGAACAATTTTTAAAAATATATATATTTTAAACGGGGGAGCAAAAGGGAATCCTGTGACGGGTCTGGAAGGGGGCAAGAGAGGAACTGGAGCGCCTGGGTGGGCATTCTCCTTCATGGCAGCAGTGGCCAGTGGCTCCTAAGCTCCCTCTCTGGGGCTGCTGGGGGTAGCCATAGCAGCAGCAGCAGCTTCCGCCACTCCTCCTCAGTCGGTGCTCCAGGCAGAGATTCGCTGGGGCCAGGGAGCCTTGCAAAGGCGGATAGATAGATAGATAGGAGGGAAGAGGGGGAGGGGAGGGGAGGGGAGCGCTCCTCCAGTGAGGGCTGTGGGGTTGCACAGAAGTCAATGAATCATGATCCAGTTCAATAGGCTTCCTTTTAAGTAAGTGACTGTTCTCGCTCCCAGCCCTTTGCCTTGTAGTAAGCAAGTGGGATTGCACAGAAGTAAATGATTTAGTTCAATGGGCTTCCTCTTCGGTAAAAAGTGCACAAGAAAGGGTTGGGTTCAGAAATCTGCTCAGCTGCTCTCCCTTCCCCTTCTGTGCTGAGAAGCTCAAGTTATATTGGAAGCAAGTGGAGGAGGAGGGCGGTGTGTGGTTTGGGATCTGTGGGGAGGAAAGGAGGGGAAAGCTGGGAGGAAAACTCTCTGCCTGTTTCTCTCCCCGCAGCGAGGGGGCTGAGGAAGTAAACGGGGGGGGGGGGAGGGCAAAGAACTGTCCATACTGCAACACACTACAACACATAAAATGAGGAGCAAGGCTCCCTACAACAGAAAAATACAGCTACTTTCCTGCAGCTCATTTACAATGTTGTAGGGCAAAAACCCATCATTAAGATTCAAATCAAGGCATGGAAAATGTGAACGCACCCCGCTGACAATGCAGCAGCACCAATGTGGAAACACAGGCAATATGGAGGGGCTCTTAGCGGATACACTGCAAGTACGTTGCAGCGTGTAATCTGGAAAGTGGCCTGGGGATGCCAGGGAGTGAACTTGGGACATTCTATGTGCAAAGCAAGTGCTTTATCACTGAGCTACAGCCCCATCTCCTAAGGAGAATGTCTAAAGAGCAGACAGTGCTCACATGTAATTGACCATCTTTCAGGTCCCCCACAGTAGCGATGTGCAAACAGGTTCGACGTCGAACCTGTTTGACATCTAACCTATTCGGTTCGATGGTTCTGGGTCAAACCGAACCATCCCCTGTTCGGTCTGACCCTGGACCAAACATCCACCAACTGTTCGGCGGGGATCGCAGATTTTTTTTTTTAAATAGTGGGTTTTTTTACTTACCCCCTCTGGGGGAGTTGTTGGAGGCAGCCTCAGTGCCGTGCTCCCCCACATGACTGGACAAAGCCAGAAAGAGCCGTGCCAAGGGAGCCCTGTCTCGTAACAGCTCTTGCTCTTCCAGAGTTCCCCAGCCCCACCCAGGGATATCCTGATGCCTTCCAAATGCAAACAAAGTCATACCCTGCTTAGCAAAGGGAACGATTCATGCTCACTACTGCAAGGCCAGCTGGTGAAAGGTCTTACATCTCATGTGGGCCACTTGGGACAGCTTAGGAACATGACTTATTGCACTGAGTGCGACTCTTGGTCCATCTTGTTCAGTATCATCTACACTGGCAGCAGCGCTCCAAGGTTTCAGGCAGGAGTCTCTCCCAACCCTACCTGATGCTGCTGCCAGGGATTGAACCTGGGACCTTCTGCATGCAAAACAGATGCTCTGCCACTAGCAACCTGATAGAAGCTACAGCCCCATTCACAGCACTGGAAGATCTCGAGTGTTTTATAATGTATAAGATATTGCCATTTTCTTTGTGCTGGATGAAAGAAGACAAAGCAAAACAATATTCCCACTCATGAAAGGCCCAGACTTTTGTCTCAGCCCTGGGTATGATTGAAGCACCACAGGTTGCCTTGCCAGACAGCTTTGAAAGTCAGTAAAGTCCTTTTTTCTGAAAAGCAAAGAAAGGAGCAGAAGACCATGTGTAATGATGCCACCTACTGTTGTCTCCCTTAACCACATAATTATGTGCAGCAAACAGAAAAGGTATCCATTTTTCACGATGCAATGTACAGAAGACTAGTAATGACTCCACAAAAGCTGTGATTAATGACATCATCCCACTGCTTTCATCCCACTTTTGCCTTTGGATAATTTCCATTAAGAGCTTGTTCCATTGCTTCCTCTCTACAATTCCTGTTCTGGGATGACCTCTGTGACTCACGCTCTCCCAGGCCTTATAAGTTTCTTAGCTGTTGTTGGGATGTTATGATGATACATCCAGCTGCTGGTATAAATCATTTACTGGAAAAGCTGGGTATGTTCCAGCACACAAAATGCCTCCCCACATATTAAAAATGCATGCCGCCATTGCTGCTGCTTTGGCTAAGAGCTTAAGGCCAACGGCTCACCAAGAAAAGGAACTGTGGAGACCCAAAGTGAATGCTATGCACATTAACACAGATCTCCAAGAGTATTGGAGGAGCAGAGAAATGGACACTGGTGACAGATTAAACTTCCTGAAAATCAGAACCGGCTTTCTCTTTAAACAGCTTATATCCAACAGGGATGCTTCCTAGTTGACTGTGGTGGCTCCATCTAACCTTGTCTATGGGGCAAAATGTTTACATCTTGCAATTTACATGGAGGATGACAGCACTAAGTTGAGTTATATGCTCAGGTCTCTGGAAGTGGTTTTCAGGAAGGCTGAAGCATATTGGTCTGGATACGGGTTGACATAGAGAGCAAGGATACACCAGTGCAGCAAAAGAGCAGCCTAACCTAACTTTCCAACTTACTGCCCTGGTGCAGCAAGGAAACAGCCATTTCTCCCCTTCCTCGGAAAGCCCTTGTTGTCACCTGAAAATATGTCCCTGAGGACTGCACAGCCTGCAGGGACATATTTCCAGGCCACAGTGAGGGATTCATGGGGAAGTGGAGATCCTCATAAATGGCTGCTTCCCTGTTGCATAGGGCAGTTAGCTGGGAAGTTCTTCTAGGCTGCTCTCTTGGTGCAACAGGGCATCCTTGCTTTGTATGTCAGCTGGTCTCTTCTTCTTCCCAAAGGTGGCCAGTAAACCAGAAAGAAAAAAAAACTGGTCAGGCCAGTTCCCAGAAAAGTAAGGAACAAGGCGATCCCCTACACATCCCTAATCTGTTTTGTTTTAGTGGTATATTTTAGAAGAATAGAGAGTATTGATTCTGGCACCTGCCCTAAATATTGATTATCAATACACAGTATTGATTCAGGACTGTGCTCTGCCCCTATACAAACCTAAAGCAGTTGGGCTCCCTGCTCCCAACTCAAGACTTGTTGTGGTTTCTACCCATGAATCCAGAGCATTCTGCCCCCAGACCTCACCCATGTGCCAACATTTTCCATTACAATATGAGACACTGATTTCTTGCTTCATTTTACAATGATGAATGAATGAAACATGCATTTTATTTATTTTATTTTATTGTTAAATTTATATACCGCCTTTCATTAAAACAATCCCAAGGCAGTTTACAGGATTGTAAAAAAGACAGAATTAAAATATTAAGCTAAAAATATAAGACAAATCTGATTAAAAAATTTTAAACCCAAGTATAAAAACAATACAAAATACAAAGTACAAAGAGCAGCAGCAGAGACAATAATATAAAAGCCTGGGTAAAAAGTCAAGATTTAACATGCATTCTAAAAGCTGTGATGGAGACTGAGGAGCGAATAGCCACCGGGAGAGCATTCCAGAGTCTGGGGGCAGCAACAGAGAAGGCCCTCTCCCGCGTGCACGACAACCGAGCCTCCCTCATTGTCGGCACCCGAGCAGAGCCCCCTTAGATCACCTTGTCAAGTGGGCAGCAACCCTTGGGAGCAGGCGGTCCCTCAGGTATCCCGGGCCCAAACCGTTAAGGCCTTTAAAGGTCAAAACCAGCACCTTGAATTGGACCCGGAAACAAACTGGCCAGTGCAGCTCTTTCAAAATGGGTGTGATGTACTCCCATCGGGCAGCTCCAGATAAAACTCTAGCTGCTGCATTTTGCACTAGTTCCAGTTCCCGGATATTCTTCAAGGGCAGCCCCACGTAGAGCGTGTTACAGTAATCCAGCCATGACGTGACTAAGGCATGGGTAACTGTGGCCAGATCTGCCTTTTCGAGAAAGGGATGCAGCTGGCGCACTAGCTGAAGCCATGCAAAGGCACCACTGGCCACCGCCTCTACTTGAGCTTCCAAAAGCAGAGCCGGGTCCAGTAATGCCCCCAAACTGCATACTTGCTCCTTCAAGGGGAGTGCAACCCCATCCAGAACCGGTAAAATCTCCTCATCCCGATTGGCTCTCCTACTGACCAACAGTACCTCCATTTTGTCCGGATTCAATTTCAGTTTATTAGACCACATCCAACCCATCACAGGCTCCAGTCTCCGATTCAGGACATCCACCACCTCTGTAAGATCAGGTGATAAGGAGAGATAAAGCTGAGTGTCATCTGCATATTGCTGACAACTCAGTCCAAGTCCCCGGATGACCTCTCCCAGCGGCTTCATGTAAATGTTAAACAGCATGGGGGACAAGACCGATCCCTGCGGGACTCCACAGGCCAGTGGCCACGGGGCCGAGCAGTAGTCCCCCAGCACCACCTTCTGGACAATCCCCCCAAGAAAGGACCGGAACCACTGCAACGCAGTGCCTCCGATTCCCATACTCAAGAGGTGGCCCAGAAGGATACCATGGTTGATGGTATCAAAAACCTCCGAGAGATCTAGCAGAACCAACAGGGACACACTCCCCCTGTCTAGTTCCTGGCGTAGGTCATCCACTAGAACGACCAAGGCAGTTTCAGTCCCTTATCTGGGGTAGAAGCCAGATTGAAAAGGGTCCAGATAATCCGTATCATCCAAGATCCTCTGCAGCGGGGACGCCACCACACACTCTATCACCTTGCCCAAAAAGGGCAGGTTAGAGACCAGTCTATAGTTGTTCGGGTTCGAGGGATCGAGGGGGGGGGGCTTTTTAAATAATGGTCTTACCATCGCCTCCTTGAGGCACAATGGCATCCTGCCCTCCCTTAATGAGGCATTAATAATCACCTCCAACCATCTACCCATCTCCTCCCTGGCAGCCTTTATTAGGGTCAAGAGCACACGATGTCACCCGCATGCTGCCCAGGATCTTGTCCACATCCTCAGGCTGCACCAGCTGAAAAGAATCCAACACAATAGGACCAGATGGTACCAGAGGCACGTCTGCCGGAACTGCCAAAATTCTGGAGTCCAAATCAGCATGGATGCAAGCGACTTTATCTGCAAAGTGAAACAAAAACTGATCACAGCAGGCCGTAGATTATTCCTCCCCCATTTCCTGAGGGGATGTGTGCAGCAATGTCTTTGCTACACAAAACAGCTCTGCACTGAGCAGATGCAATGGAGGCAGAGAAAAAGCATTTCTTTGCCGCTCCCACCACCACGGAATAGTCCCTAAAATGGGCTCTAGCCTGTTCATCACAACTCTTCCTCCAGCATCGTTCCAGCCATCGCCCGAGTTGTTTCATCGCCCTAAGCTCCAAGGAAAATCAAGGAGCCGAATGGGCTCCACCAAGCTGAAGAGGGCATTTAGGTACAACTGTGTTAACTGCCCAGGCCATCTCTCCATTCCAGAGATTAACCAGGGCCTCGACAGGGTCACCAGCTCTGGACACTGGAAACTCCCTGAGGGCCATCTGGAATCCAAGCGGATCCTTAAGCCTCTGGGGGTGGACCATTCTAATCGGTCCACCACCCCTGTAGAGGGCAGACGGAGCAGTCAAATTAGACCCTACCAGATGATGATCTGTCCATGACGAGGGAGTTATCTCAAACTCCCCCACCTCCAGATCATTTATTCCCTGGTCGGCAAAAGCAGATCCAGAGTATGTCCTGCCATGTGGTTAGGGCTGATACTAACTGAGACAGGCCCATGGTTGCCATGGAGGCCATGAAATCCTGAGCTGCACCCACTAGGGGGGCCTCGGCATGGACACTGAAATCCCCCCAAACAATAAGCTTGGGGGAACCCAAGGCCACCTCCGAGACCACCCCCGCCAGCTCAGGTAGGGAGACTGAAGTGCAGTGGGGTGGTCGGTACACCAGCAGAATCCCCAGCCTATCTCAGAGGCCCACCCTCAAGGACAAGCACTCGAAAGTCTGAGAGTGCCTGACCGGGCACCTGGAAATGGGAAAGGTCTCTTGATAGATGACTGCAACACCCCTCCCTGGCCCTCCAGGTGGGGCTGCTGCATGATCAGGAAACCTGGAGGATAAAGCTGAGAAAGACCAACCCCGCCCAGCTCATCCAACCAGGTCTACGTCACACAGACATTTTACAATACATATAGCAGTTAAAATCACAACTATATTGCTAAGGTTCAGTGACAATAAACAGGTAAATCTTGAAATATGTGATAGATAATGGCTAACATCCTGACCAAATTAATCAGCAGAAGTCTTACTGAAACTGGGTTGTCCTTTAGAGCAGGGATTCTCAATGTTGGGTCCCCAGATGATATTGATATTGGACTTCAGCTCCCAAAATCCCCAGCCCCAGTGGACTTTGGTTGGGGATTGTGGGAGCTGAAGTCCAATAACATTTGGGGACCAAACAGTGAGAATCCCTGCTTTAGAGTAACTCCTGAGAATTACGATTGAATGATTTAGTCTGGATGTCAATGACTAATTAATTTCTGCATATAATCCTATAAGAACAGCATGACATTCAACTTAATATACACAATTATTTCTTTATTATTTGGGGTCTGGATATTATAGAACATTTCTGTAGGAACCTGAGCTATCGAAACTATTTTCCCCAAGAATTAGTCTAATTTTGGCTGGTCAGATGATGCTCTTTTAGGGCATTATGGGACTATTTTAGCTCACAATAGCGGAAATTAGGATCCAACCTCTTGGTAGAGACCCGCATGCATTGATTTTAGATATTCCTGCCTGCTTACAAATGGCTCAAACAAAATTAACTGGAGAATGGTGTTTGAAAACGTGGAATTACTTTCACATTTTGGGTGCCTGTTATTAAGCATTGTTTCCAGGAGATCAATCTCTTAATTACATTGCACTTTCCTTCTCAGAATGGCTCTGGGTAACAATAAGGCAGTGGAGCAGTGGCTGAAATGTCTTTTGCTGTATTCTGCTGGTGCAAGACGTTAAATGCTCTATTCTGTGAGAATCTGCCCTCCCAGCAATGAATCAATAGAGGAATAAGGACACCTTAAACAAAGGTGGAAATTAGGTGGAAATTCACCACCAAAGAAGAGATATCCATTAAACCTACTCACGAAGCTGCCTTACACTTACACACGAAGCTTCCTTACACTTAACTGGAGAATGGTGTTTGAAAACGTGGAATTACTTTCACATTTTGGGTGCCTGTTATTAAGCATTGTTTCCAGGAGATCAATCTCTTAATTACATTGCACTTTCCTTGGAAATCAATAGAGGAATAAGGACACCTTAAACCCAGGTGGAAATTAGGTGGAAATTCACCACCTAAGAAGAGATATCAAATTAAACCTACTCATGAAGCTGCCTTGCACTGAGTCTGACTCTGAACCAGTCCTACCACAGAGCAGGGTGAAGCCGGCCACTTCAGAGAGTACATTGTGGACCATTTCCCAGGGGCAGCATGTTGCCCTTACAGCAGCCTTCCCGAGGATGACCTGGAGGAAAGAATGCTGTAATGGTAAGGTAAAGTATGCCGTCGAGTCATTGTCAACTCCTGGCGACTACAGAGCCCTGTGGTTTTTCTTTGGTAGAATACAGGAGGGGTTTACCATTGCCTCCTCCTGCACAGTATAAGATGATGCCTTTCAGCATCTTCCTATATCACTGCTGCCCGATATAGTACCAGTGGGGATTCGAACCAGCAACCTTCTGCTTGTTAGTCCAGCATTTCCCCGATGTGCCACTTAAGGTAACATGCATGTAAAGTAGGGCTGCGCAACTTCAGCCTTCCAGCTGTTGTTAGACTACAACTCCCATAATCCCCACCACGGGGGCCAACGGACAGGTATGATGAAAGTTGTCGTCCAACAGCAGCTGGAGGGCCAAAGTTCTGCAGTCCTGATGTGGCTCTACCACTGAGTTGTAGACCGTCCCTACTGATCATATGAAGTGGCCCTCTATCAGCTAGACCACCAGTCCATCTTGTCCAGTACTGGCAAGCAAATCCCTAGAATCTCTGGCAGGAAGCTTCTCCCAGCCCTGTTCCCTGAGATCCTTTTAAGTGGAGATGCCAGAGACTGAAACTGGGACTTTCTGCATCCAAAGCAGGTGCTCCTGTACTGAGCGATGCCACTTCCCCAGTCACTGTTACAGTGAAATTGGGCTAACATTGACAATCCTAGACAAATGTGTCCAAAACTCAAGAGATGCACGAGTGAGGGTTGACAGTCATCAAAATGTGAGTGTCAGCATTGGCTTGCATATATCTGAAAAGTGGGGAAATATACATCTGGTAGTGAGATATTTATATTCTAGAATATTTCTGCCCCATTCTTCTGTCCAATGGGTTTCCAGAGCAGTGTGACACCTGCCAAATGTTAGAATTGTATATGGAAATCACAAAGTTAGGCTGTAGCTTTAAGTTCACAAAATATGTTGTGTGGGTTTCATGGTGTGTGTTTTTTAAACTCAACACCCCCCCCCCCAGGGCAGTCTGCATTCAAGTAGAAGAGCAGGCATGGAGAGACTGCTTAGCACTTTCCACTAGAAACTGCTGATCCCAAATTGCTTTTTTATATTTTTATGGAAACCCATGGGTATGATACAGGGACCCCATGGGGCCTTTCTCATGATCAAACATGAGAACGGGTGGGGAAGAAGCATTGCAAAGCTGACCTCTCCCGCAGACAATCATGCTGTGGTGCTGGGCACACGGATCATGCACACAGCTCGGCCATTGTCCCTGACAGCATGGAGGTGTGGGGGCCAGAATGCATTGTCCTGGCCCCTGGATATCCCACAATGCACCACGCAAGTGCCTGGTACATTGTGAGGATTCCCCCAGCAATGGGCAAGTGCTGGTCAGTGCTTCAGCTCGCTCCCTTGAGCTTGTTTAAGAGGTGGGTTTAACAACAGGATTAGGTGGCACTGGCCAGCCAGGATCAGTCCAGAAGTCCTCATGCACAGCCTCACTTGGGCTAGGTGTCCCTAGCCTAGATTAGGCTGCGTGTGAGAACAGCCTCCATGTGTTATTTATTTATAGTAATAGAACTCTGCATAACACACAGTTTCAGCTTTTGTGGGTAGGTGACTAGCTTTATTCATACATTGGCCCCATTCGCACATAATGCAAAACCAGAGTTTAAGGGGGCAGAGGTTGCCAAACCTGTCCTTCCAAATGCAGGGCACCCTGGTGAAACTCTGGTTCCACACAGAGAACATCCTGAAGTTTCACTTTCCAAACTCCAGTGTGAACCCTCAGGTTGTAGTGAGTTTCACCGCTCCAACCCTAGGTTTGCTGAGGCCTGCATTATGTGTGAATGCAGAACTGCAGGCTTGACTATCGGGAACCATAATTGAGGAAGGAAGCTCCTCCCTCTCTCTGGCTGTGATTGGCTGTGTGGGCTGCCCTTCATGCAAGAAGGAAGCCCACACAGCCAGTTCCAGGAATGCTACAATGGCTGTTGATGGCATAGAGACACTACTGCCTCCTTAAGCAGGAGGAAATAGTGATATTTTCCCAGGCATTTCCTCAGGGGACATGGCATGAGGGGGAAGAGTATCTCTCAGGTGAAAGGCTGCAGCTTCCCCCCAATTCATTCTGTTAGCTGTCTGTCCCTCTCAGGTTTCTAGGGGCACCTCTCTCACCCATCCTTTAGGAATGGAAAGAAGTTTTGTTTAGGAAGTGAAGGAAGACAGACAAATTTTCAGATACGTTGCACAATACCATGTAATATTTTGGGATATTCAAATATTTAGTTAGAACTGACAGCATTCACACGCAAATGTTGCCATTCAGC
Source organism: Hemicordylus capensis (assembly GCF_027244095.1). Lineage (NCBI taxonomy): Eukaryota > Metazoa > Chordata > Lepidosauria > Squamata > Cordylidae > Hemicordylus > Hemicordylus capensis. The sequence continues at coordinate 438,048,608 of NC_069657.1, read as the reverse complement.
AAATTCCAAACCGTAACTGTAACATATATAAGTTTGCTCATAACTATATCCTTTTAGTTTTTAGTGCCAAAGAGACAAGCTACTGGGTTAAAAAGCAGCTTGCCTCTTCAGCCATCAGGGAAGCGACTATTGCCCTGACATAATGCGACTCTCCGGCTGCTTACGTGGCTCTCCCTGCATGCATGTATTGTTGCTTCCTCCATATGGGACATTTAGATGCACCAGCACAAAACATTTCTTGGCTGCTGCTCCTAAATCCAGTGGATAGAACTAGGCTGCTTGAATTGTGGTGACAGGTGTAAGTGAGCTGAAGTTCCAAATGAAAACGAGGCATTTGTCAGGCTCCAGAGAGTTCATATATTCAGATGTGCTGCTTTAGAGAAGACCTTGAGAAATGGCACCCAGAAAATGTGGACCTTTCCAAAAGACAGACTCTCGCATTAATGTCAGCCAAGTGATTTCTGCGGCCATCATTTAGCACAAACCCTTTGCATAAGTCTTCCTTCCAGTTTTTATATAGCTCATAAAGATCTAGCATGCACAGAAGGAAAGCAAAGGGGAACAAAAAAAAAGAAAGAAAAGAAAAGAAAGGACTAAGGGATTGGGGGTGGGGGAGGGAAGGAGAAGAACTGGATGGCGATTGGATGCCAAGTATTGCATGTCCTAGAAAAGAAACAAATGGTTCAAACCGCATCATTTCTCTTTCCGTATTGAGCATAACAGATGGTCTGGCATGTTCATGGCTCTGTTTCATATTGCGTTTTCTCCCTCTGCTGGTTGGTGAGGACATCAGAGTCTGAAGGTAACCCATGGAAACAGCAAAACTCTTCAAAGATCCTCATGGACTTAGGATTCTGGGAGGGGTGGGGAATGTGCTGATGAAGAAATTAGACCATTTTAGGCCAATTAGCTTTGTAAATTGATACAATGTTCCAGTCAGGCTGATGTATTATACAGAAAGAGGGGGTTTAATTTAAATGGGAATGAATGCAGACCTCCTCTCTTCTTTTGAGGGAGGTGGGGGTGAATGGTAGAGCTCCAGACTTATTAATGCCACAGTAAATATAGCTTACAGATGGACATTATTTGAAATTATTTCGCTTAACAAAGGGCAAGGGTTTATCTTTGGAAGCAGAGAGTTGTGGCTTGGGTCAGGTACCATTTCTCCATTATTGCCCTTTGCTGGATGGCAATATGTGAAGGGCATTGATTAACCTTCCCATCCACCTAATCTATCCCTGTCCATTCAGTGGCCACCTTCTCTGTAAGTATATTATGAAAAAGAAAGTAATGGGTAAATGATTTGAAGATCTGCTGGTAGATAAGAAATATTCAGTGAAGGTTTAATATGAACTAGGGCTCACCAGGGCTTGCCCAAAAAGTATTTTTATGTTGGGACTCAAACTCTTTCTCACTGGCTCACTTTCTGATAATAAATCACAGAGCTCTAAGAGATCTATTATGGCTCTGGCAGCCTGCTGGAAGCCTGCACCTCAGATGATGCCTTCTCAGCTCCTCCAACAGATCCTCCTTAGGTGTCAAGTAGATCTCTACACATGCTATTGGGGTATTTTAGGCCGCAGTGGCTGACATACCGCATAGGTTTATGCCACCCAGTAATGTTGCAAGCATGCAAGTTGTGCAAATGGCTGAAATGCAAAAATTGTGCAAAGGATGTTACACAAGTTTAAGCCCATTGGAGAGAATGGGCTTATCTGTGTGTAACAGCAATTGTACACTTTTTCATTTGTGTAACTGGCTTGCACTCAGTTGCCCTTGCATGGTATGTCAGTCAGTTTTTCTCCTTTTACTCAGCATAAGCTTTCTTCTACTCTTCAGCCTAATTTTCTCAGTGATTTTAGCCCTGTTCAGACACTAGCTTATGTTCTGCACCAGAAGCCACTAATCCAAGAGAGAGTCATGTGTGCTCCTTGCAAGCCCACTCATGTAGCTTGTGAAGGCATTATTGCTCTGTGGCTACTAAGCATTGTGCCAGTGAAGTAGCTACAGTACTCCCATAATTCCCAAGATACAAGTCCCTATGTCTTATGTGCAGAATGAGGTCAGGTTTGTATGTGAGTGTCTGGACATTAGGGATGTGCAAACCAAAGATGTGCACAAACCAAGGTTTGTGCACAGGTTCAGAACCCAATTGGTTCGAACCAGAGCCCAATTGGAGCCGAACCAGTTTGTCACCGGTTCTGAACCGGTTTGTCACCACTAAGCATTGTGCCAGTGAAGTAGCTACAGTACTCCCATAATTCCCAAGATACAGGTCCCTATGTCTTATGTGCAGAATGAGGTCAGGTTTGTATGTGAGTGTCTGGATATTAGGGATGTGTCTGGACATTAGGGATGTGCACAAACCAAGGTTTGTGCACAGGTTCAGAACCCAATTGGTTCAGACGAATTCCGAACCGGTTTGTTGCCGGGGGTGGGGGTGGGGTGGGGTGGGAGCAAGCAAGATCTTTAAAAGTGGGGAGAGCAGGTCCTTACCTGCACTCCACTGCTGCATGCAGTTTCCTGTGGCGATGGCGCTTACGCCAAAAACCTGCATGTGGTGCTGGGATGCACATGGTGTCCGCATATGTGCGGACACCATTTGCATGGTCAGCAACACCATGTGCAAATGCCATGAGCATCCCGGCACTGCTTGCAAGTTATTGCGGGAAACACTGTTTCAGCAGGAAGCTGCATGCCGCAGTGGAGAGCAGGTAAGGGCCTGCGCTCCTCCTTTTCAAAGATTCCACTCACTGCTCACCCCCCGCCCCCAGCAGTGCCGAACTGGTTTGGCCAAACTGATTCAGCTCCAAACCACCATGGTCCTTGCACATCCCCAATGCACATGGGTTTATTTTGAAAGGCAACTTGGGTACAAGTCCCCACAAATGGGGTAGATAAAACGTGTTTTTACTGATAAAAAGTGCACTACTGTATGTGCATTGGATATGATATCTGAAGAACTACATGTATCGATGTATGTGCCCACAATGACATGTAAATAGGACACTTGTCTCTCACTTTCCCTAGCAGTCGCCTTTCTCATTTCTCTCTTAACACTGTCATTTCTCTCCCCTCTCCAGCATTCTCTCATTGCCACGGTAACAAGAAGCTCTCAGCAGCCTGCCATTCATTCTGGTTCAACTCCCACACCCTGTACACAATTCATGACACTGGGCAGGGTCCAGGAGGGAGTCAGACACCAGAGCCCAGAGGTTTTTGGCCGTCCAATAGCTTGGATGGGATTCTATTGAGTTGCTTCTTAGATTTCCACTTCCCTTTAGAAAGATTTTGTTGGGAGCAGCCATGTTGGGCATGGCAGGAAGTGAGACCAGGGAGGGGTGGGTCTTGGAGTAGGCTTTAAGCCCTGTCACCTCTGTCCTGGGGCATTTAAAGCCAAGGCAGCCAATGACGAGGGCTGCTCTTGAGCATGGGAGCCAGAGGTTCACCTGGAGAGGGCACTGGCTGAATGCAGCAAGCCAGGAGGAGGGCTGAGGCAATGAAGTAACCTCCTCCCCTGCCATACTCTGAGGCTGAGCTTGTCTGTTCCCATCCTGGAATTCTGGGCTCAAGAAAAGCCAGGAACACACCTCCTCCCCCTTGGAGTCTTACAAATTTCTGAATCAAAACCTATTATAAGGAGCACCTATTATAAATAAGAAACACTGATTCTGTCAGCCATTTTCTTGTGTTCACAGCATCATAGAGCATTAAGGTTGGAAGGAGTCTTCCAGTCTAGGGGTGGGCAAACTTGCCACTCAAGCTGTTTTTGAACTACAACTCCCGTCACCCCCAGCCACAATTTATTGTGACTAGGGAAGATGGGAGTTGTAGTCCAGCAGCTGAAGGGCCAAGTTTGCTCATCCCTGTACTAGTCCAACCCCCTGCTCAGTATAGGAATTGTATCTGATGTGTATCTACAACTGTTTCTCACCCATATTTTTGGTCTTGTGTCTCCCAGTGGCCTTCATCCAAAGGTGCCCTTCCACTTCTGAAAAGCTTTGTCCATCCAACAAAGTGCTCTTTCCTCCTTAAAGAAAGAATGTTGCCCCTCAAAAGTGATGAGAAATCTACTCTGCAACTGTACTGTACTCTGAATTCTACGGTCCAACTTCTGTGCAACTGTTCCTCCATGCTTCATATTGTTCCTCTGTGCTTCATACTATTGCAGTTTACATCCCTTACAGTGTGCACAGAGTAAACCTACTGGCTGCAGCAGTAAAAAGTTCCCCACTGGAAAGTGCCTGAAGCAGTGCAGCTGCAAGCTTGGTCACTTTAAATCCCTAGGTCCTCAATGCAAAGTGACCCCTAATGGCAGTGGTGCAAATCCTTCCCCATTGGAAAGCTACTTGGCAATAGGGAATTGCATGCACATTAGGCCTTTTTGTGGGTTTGCCAAGGTGACGCCCAGATGAAGTTCCAGTGATGAGGTCACAGCTTAGTGGTAGAGCATCTGTGTTGCATGCAGAAGGTCCCAAGTTCAGTCCCTGGCATCTCCAGGTAGGGCTGGGGAAAACTTCTGTCTGAAACCTTGGAGAGCTGCTGCCAGTCAGTGTAGATCAGGGTTGCACAAGTTTAGCCCTCTGTAGATGTTGGACTACAACTCCTATTCATGCCTGTTTATTGGCCAGTGCAGCTGGGGATGGTGGAAGTTGTAGTCAGCTTGAGGGCCGAAGTTTTGCAATCTTGGTGTGGACAATACTGAGCTAGATGAAGCAATAGTCTGACTTGGTATGAGGCAGGTTTCTGTGCTCCACTGTGAGGCGTGCCCAGAGACTAGATAAGGGCTCAGGACTATGGACAGCTCACTGCTTAGCTGAGTAGATCAGGCTGTCAGAGCACTTTGAGTGGTTTGAGTTTGCAGATGAGATGGGGCAATCAAAGAGCACAAGCTTATATATGAGCCGGGTTCTTTGATCTCCCAAAGTCACTTGCAGACTCAAAACCCCTGGAATCCCCAACCTTCATATTCCCCCAAACCTTCTTATTTACTGGGCATATGCAGGTGAGCTCTTTTAACTTTACTCAAACTTTTCTCCATCAGTGATATAGCAGCACCTGCAGTGGGTTCATTTTAAGGAAGACCTGCTGCACAGTGTTCTTTATGAAAAGGGATAACCTCTTCCTCCCTGAAGTCCCAGGGAAAGTGTGGCATGGGATATTTGGGGAACAGTAATCTCTTTAGTTGCTACTGAAATGCCCAAACACCTGAAAAATCTACCATCCCCAAGATACTATTTCCTGGGACTTCCAGAAGAAAGAGATCAATTTACATAAAGAAAATATGTGTCTTTAAAAAAACCGACCCTATTGCAACCACTGCTTCCTCACCACCACGAATAAATTAAAGTAAAAAGAAAGAGTCTGACTTTGCCTGCCTGACCTTCCCTATCTAAGCAATCTTCAAGGTAGCTTACAATGCAAGATTAAGCAATCTAACCTATATACTTTTCAAATTTGTGTTGTGCATTGGTTGCTCATGCTCTAAACCTCATACTTCCCTCACCTTCTTTTAAGGGTTTAAGAAATTCAGACCTGACATACACTCTATCCTTCTACAGAAAACAGACACCTCGGAATTACCTTTAATAACCTGTAAAATAAATGGCATTGTTTTCAGTGGTGTTTCAGGTCTCTGGAAAGGCAAGCAGGCACCCATGTTATATATTTCACATCACCACTTCCTTTCCTTTTCAAAATGCTCATGTTGACCAGCAACATCTGCTGGTCATCTAAGGAACTGCATCACTCACACTCTTAAACCACAGTTAAAAATACAGCAGCCCACATTGGGGGAAAGTAACAAAAAGCCATGACACATAAAACCTACAATTGTCACAAAAAAGCAAAGGGTACACAGGAGAAGGAGAAGGTTGTAGAAGTAAAGGAGGAGGACAGGACTTCTCCAGGCACAAAGAAATAAAGAGAAATAAAGAGAGGGAGAGAAGGAAATGTAATTAAAACAAGAAAGAGAAAAGTAGCACATAAAAATAACTGTTCCCTGTCACTCCGCCTGTCATTTTTGACAGGACTTTGGCAGTGTCAAATTTACCTATTTATTTATTATTTATTGTTAAATTTCTATACAGCCTTTCATTAAAACAATCTCAAGGCAGTTCACACAAAAGTTAAAACAAGATTACAAAAATTGCACAATTAAAAATATCAGCTAGAATATAAAAATACAGATCTGAGTTTAAAAAATGTAACCATAAAAGATACAAAGCAGCAGCGATAGGAACAATCATATAAAAGCCTGAGTAAAAAGCCAAGATTTCATACACTTCCTAAAAACTGAGGAGCCTTCCAGAGTCTGGGGGCAACAACTGAGAAGCCCCTGTCCTGGGTGCATGACGGCTGATCCTCCCTCATTGTTGGCACCTGGAACAGAGCCCCGCCCCAGATGACCTCGTCAAGCAGGCAGCAACTTTTGGGAGCAGGTGGTCCCTCAGGTATCCAGGGCCTAAACCATTAGGGGCTTTAAAGGCCAAAACCAGCACCTTGAATTGGACCTGAAAACAAATTGGCAGCCAGTGCAGCTCTTTCAAAATTGATGTGCTGTGATCCCAGCAGGCAGCCTCAGATAAGATCCTAGCTGCCGCATTTTGCACTAGCTGGCACACTAGCCGAAGCTGTGCAAAGACACCTTGGCCACCACCTCCACCTGAGCTTCCAAGAGGAAGACCTGAAAGACGTGTGTGCTCTGAGACAAAGGCAAGAAAGGAGGCACCCAGGCGAGGGAGCTCTTGTCCTCAGCTCCTGAAAAGAAAAACAGCCTGAGACGTTTTATTACTCTTGCATAATTTGCTTGTTGCAATATTGTAAACCGCTTTGGGTGCCTTTGTCTAGGCAGAAAGGTGTATTAAAATGTAACAAATAAATAAATAAAAGCAGAGCCAGGTCCAGCAATACCCCCAAGCTGTGTACTTGCTCTTTCAAGGGGAGTGCAACCCCATCCAGAACCAGTAGAATCTCCTCATCCCGATTGGCTCTCCTACTGACCAACATTATCTCCATCCTGTCTGGATTCAATCTCAGTTTATTAGCCCACATCCAACCAGTGTTCCCTCTAAGGCATACACACATGTGTGTGCTCACATGTTTTTTGATATCTGCTCAGGGGCGTAGCAAGGTTGGAGTGGGCCCAGAGACAAGATTTTAAAATGCCCCCCCCCCACTCACTGAAGCTCAGCTCATGAAGTAAAGAAATCTTAAATGAGGCTAAATAGTGGTAACAAAAAAGCATCATATATCTATATCTATATCTATATCTATATCTATATCTATATCTATATCTATATCTATATCTATACACACACACACACACACACCCCTCCTATGTGCCACAATAGAGCATCATCCTAAATTTTTTTTTAAGGTTTTGTAAATTGTGGATGTTGCAAGTCATGTAATGGTACTAGAGAAAGACATGCTGTTCTGGTAGCTCTAGGTTTTAACACTCACATCAATTTTGGAGGATGAATACAACTGAAGGAAGCCCGGGCGGGTGCACGGCTGGGGGAGTCAGTCATGTGACTTGCCTCTGCCCCCCCCAAGGCAGTGGGCCCCCAGACAACTGTCTCCCCTTGCCCTTTTATAGTTACACCGCTGTATCTGCTCAGTTAATTTTGGTTTCCACTCAGGTTGAATCGGGAAGGCCCCATTCTGAATGCACATGTGCACACACTGCCATGATACTGCCGCCCAGAAGAAAACTCATTCTGCACACAGATGAAAAAAATTAGAGAGAACACTATCTCCAGCCCCTGATTCAGGATATTGAATCACTGAATCCCTAGGACCAGGTGACAAGGAGAGATAGAGCTGAGTGCCATCTGCATATTACTCAGTCCAAGTCCCCTGACATACTGCAGAGAGCTTGGGGAGGGGAGAAGGGATCCCCATAATGCACCGCACACTCATGTGGTGCATTCTGGGATTTCCAGGGGCTGGGACAACACACCGACTGTCTGGGCCAGCAGGGAATCGTCTGGGAGCACAGGGAGCTCAACCAGCAACAGCAGAGTGATCGTCTATGGGGAAGGTAGATTTAATCCGCCTTCGTCACAGCCCGCCCTCAAGCCCTTCTCATTGCTTGTGAGAAAGGGCTCTGTCTCTGCCATAGCAATGTGGTACATACTACATACCCAAACTATTTCCGAACCATATCCAAACCATTTCAAACCAAAACACATCGATCGATCTATCTGATGGATTTCTATACCGTCCTTCCAAAAATGGCTCAGGGCACTTTACACAGAGAAATAACAATAAGATGGAATAAGATGGAACCCTGTCCCCAAAGGGCTCACAATCTAAAAAGAAACATAAGGCAGATACCAGCAACAGCCACTGGAAGGATGCTGTGCTGGGGCTGGATAGGGCCAGTTACTCTCCCCCTGCTAAATCAAGAGAATCACCATGTTAAAAGGTGCCTCTTTGCCAAGTTAGCAGGGGTTGAATCTGAACATAGTCTGAACCCATGTTCTGCAAATAAAACATTATAATATTCTTGGCTTGAATCCTAACATTTGCAGTGAAGGGGATCTTAAAAAGCAGTTGGAGACAAATCTTTGAGACCATGAAGATATGTACATATATAACTATGCTCCCTCGATCACTGGTCTGACTTGTTATATGGCTGCTCATTGTAATGACCATTTAAAGTAAAGGTTCTAGATTGTTCAGAACAGGCAAGACATGGTGACACCCCCTAATAAGCAGCCCAAAGGGGTATTTAATTTGTCTGGAGGTTGCAAAAGAGCCCCACCACCACCCTTCCCTATGCTTTAAGTTCCTAGTGTGAGCTTGTTCACCACATGCCCGGAAGTCAATGTGCATTCATTCACCTTGAGGGCATAGGATTTCTCATATTAATGTCATGTCATGGCAAAGTGTATGCCAACAAGCCAAATTTGCCCCCTCAGGGCTCTGGTGCTTGTACCTGTATGTGAAACAAATTATTGCAGCTCAGGGGCCTAAGAGCACAAAACATCAAAATTTATGATGAATAGGTTGATATTAAAAGTATATACAGGTGAAACTCGGAAAATTAGAATATCGTGCAAAAGTCCATTAATTTCAGTAATGCAAATTAAAAGGTGAAACTGATATATGAGACAGACGCATTACATGCAAAGCGAGATAAGTCAAGCCTTAATTTGTTATAATTGTGATGATCATGGCGTACAGCTCATGAAAACCCCAAATCCACAATCCCAGAAAATTAGAATATTACATGGAACCAAGAAGACAAGGATTGTAGAATAGAACAATATCGGACCTCTGAAAAGTATAAGCATGCATATGTATTCAATACTTGGTTTGGGCCCCTTTTGCAGCAATTACTGCCTCAATGCGGCGTGGCATGGATGCTATCAGCCTGTGGCACTGATGAGGTGTTATGGAAGACCAGGATGCTTCATTAGCGGCCTTCAGCAATTCTGCATTGTTTGGTCTCATGTCTCTCATCCTTCTCTTGGCAATGCCCCATAGATTCTCTATGGGGTCAGGTCAGGCGAGTTTGCTGGCCAATCAAGCACAGTACACTGTATACTTTTCAGATGTCCGATATTGTTCTATTCTACAATCCTTGTCTTCTTGGTTCCATGTAATATTCTAATTTTCTGGGATTGTGGATTTGGGGTTTTCATGAGCTGTACGCCATGATCATCACAATTATAACAAATTAAGGCTTGACTTATCTCGCTTTGCATGTAATGCGTCTGTCTCATATATCAGTTTCACTTTTTAATTTGCATTACTGAAATTAATGGACTTTTGCACGATATTCTAATTTTCTGAGTTTCACCTGTATATGCACACACACATACACACACACCTCCTCCTCCTCCTCCTTCTCCACTTGCCAATCCCTTTCCCCTTCTCTCTCAAATGTATGCATGTATTTATTTATTTGGAACATTTCTATTCTATTCTGTCTTTCTTCCAATAAGAAGTTGTTGTTGTTGTTGTTGTTGTTGTTGTTGTTGTTGCTGTGGCTGCTGCTAATACAACTGCCAGGGACAAAAGTACTCTGCTAATCAACACAGAAGTTGTTTTTATTGGCTACAGTCTTTCCCCATTAACCAGCCATGAATCTACCTGTACCTTCTTCTGCTCCCTCCCTCTACCCAGAACTTGGACTTTGACATTAACTACAGTGTAGAATGAAGTGGGCCACCTTAAGTGGCTCAGTGGAGAAATGCTTGACTAATAAGCAGAAGGTTGCTGGTTCGAATTCCTGCTGCTACTATATTGGGCGGCAGTGATATAGGAAAATGCTGAAAGGCATTATCTCATACTACGTGGGAGGAGGCAATGGTAAACCCCACCTGCATTCTTCCAAAGAAAACCACAGGGCTCTGTGGGTGCCAGGAGTCGAAACTGACTCGATGGCACACTTTACCTTTAGAATGAAATGGAGAGAGTCCTGGTAGGTGCCAGGTGTGTCAATCACATCACCCCGCTAAAACAGCAGCTACACTGGTTGTTGGTGTATTTCTGAGTACGATTCAACAGCCCCAAATGGCTTAGGGCCAAGATGCCGGAAAGCCCACCTGCTCCCATATAGTTCTATCCAATCTGCAGGATCTTGTAGAGAAGCTTTCTTGTGCATCCTGTCATCTTATGAAATGTAGCTGGTGGTACTAAAAGGGTGATCCTTCCTTGTGGTGGCCCCAGCTCTCTGGAATGACTTCAGAAGGCTTTCCCTGAGGTTTTACGATTGGCTTCTCTGCAGCCTTTGTGTCTTTTACTAACTGGGTTTAAGAACCCTATTCTTATGGGTTTTATTGCTACCTTGTTACTGTTTTATTGTGATTTTGGTTTATCATCATAACCCACAGTGTATTCACCTTGTGAAAACTGGCACGGGTGTACATTTGAAAAATAAATAAAACACCTGACATCAGCTCGCTGACAGATATGCTATATGAATGACCCTGTTTAATCACACTGTTGAGTTATCCTCACAATCTGAATAACCCTTAACACAAAAGCACTGGTACTGCTATCCTCAAATTGTGGGGAGAGGAGTAGTTGGGAAGAGTGGCTTACTTACAGCAGGCCTTGACACATTTTCCTTGGATCTAGAGCTAGGAGCCAGCTCAAAGATCTAGGAGCCAGAAAATAGACACTTGACAAAATTCGAAGTCGACATAGGCAGATTTGTTCTATCCCAGAATGCAACAGTTATCTTCAAGTTATAATATTTGGCATTGCTCATTGAATTAGCAGACTAAATCAGGGATTCTCAACGTTGGTCACCAGATGTTATTGGACTTCAACTCCCACCATCCCCAAACAAAGGCCACTGGGGCTGGGGATTATGGGAGCTGAAGTCCAATAACATCTGGGGACCTAGCTTTGAGAATCCCTGGACTAAAGGGTGTAACTATCTCTCTAGTAAAGGCCCCAACTGAAGTAAAGTCCTGCTTTGTTTCTATGAGCTGTGTGCAGAGGTTGCTTCCAATGTATTGTGTACTTACTGTTTGCTTTCTTTCCAAACTTTTACTTTAAAAGACAACAAAGTTGAGTAGCGCAAGTGGGCAAACAAGCTAGTAATTATAGAGAACATGTTGATCTCCTTGACTTGTTTTGTATCTCGGTAGATTAATAGTACTCTCTTATGAATTATGGTGCGACATATGCTCCTGCTGACCCAGCAATTCATTTACTGTGCATGCTTGACAGCCCGTCCATAATAGCTTCCAGTACTATTAACACATCACGGTGAGAAGAGACACGTTAATGTGTTTTTAATGTGCTGTTACTATACGGTTCTGTTCAGTACCTAGGACACACTCACTGAGGGGGGCCAGATAAAGGAAATGTATTTTTTTACCATAACAAGCATGAAATTACCTTCCTTCTCGAAGAAGCCCCCAATCTCCAGACACATTTAAAATCACATTTTTGGTTGCTAGTAACCATTGTTTTTCTTGAGTGCTTCCTGCCAAGGAGACACCAGAGTAAGGGCAGGAAACATTACTTCCTTGTTGTTGCCCTCACTCGGATCTTGGTCTATGACACCATGCCAAATCAGAGTGAGGGCATTCTGGCACCTTTTGTGTAGGAAGCAAATGTCATTAGCTAGCAGGACGAGTTCAGCAATTGGGAGGGTGCCTTCTAGCACATTTCATCTTCCTTATCCTGACTCAACAGAAAGGAGGTTTATCGTCTGCTCCAGTAAAGGCTAAATGACCTCACCATCCTGGACTTGTCCCAAGCTCAAGGAGAAAGAGGATCATCTGATTAACCTATTACTGGCATGCATCTCTTCTGTTGGGGACTATAGATTTCTGCATCCTGGAATATTGATATTGAAATATTGATATCTATATTGTAATGTAGAGTAATTATTTGGATGATCAATGAAAGAAACATAGTTCATAAGTTAAAAATGAAACTTTGGTTGCTCTGCTATTTTAACAGATGCCTTCAGAAAGCTATATTTGAAGAACCCCACACTGTTACACAAAAAACTTAATTGTCAGTCTGATGTTTTAAAATCCTCTCTTTTTTAGAACTTTGGATTATTTTTACAGTTCTGTTCATCTTGTTCCTCCTCAACAGATTGGGTTTTCCCCCCGCCAAGTAAAGCCTTCTGCTTGTTGCTTGTTTCAACTCTTTACATTTCATCTTAAGCTAATATTGGTTTCTGTTGTCCTTTTCCATGTTTAGACTGCAGCAAAATAGATAGCTGTGGTAGCCTTTCCAAGTGTTTCTTAAATATTTCTCACTCCTTGGTTTTTCTTTCGTTTGCAGGCGGATCTCCATATGCTTGGAAAATCGCTGCCACGGTTCCTTCAGACACATTGTAGGCCCTCAAAGAAGTTAAAGGGTGCTGGTTGTGGAATATGAACTTGGCTTCTGGTAGCAAAACATTTGCTCAGAGTAGGTGTGCTTAGGAACAGCCCACCCACAAGCTTCTGTCCTGTCAGACTGTCTAGATGCGATGGAGAGAGCTTCAAAAATCAGAGGAGCCACGGAGGAGCAAAACATGCTCTTATCAACATAGGAAGTTTCTATATACTGAGTCAGACGTTGGGTCCATCTAGCTTGGTGTATACACTGACTGGCAGCATCTTTAAGGTGTCAGGTTGGAGTCTTTCCTGTGCAGATGCTCTTCCACTGAGCAATGGCCCCATCCTCTAAGGGGACTATCTTACAGCACTCATATATCGCTCCCATCCAATGCAAACCAAGGCAGTCTCTGCTTATCAAAAGTGACATTTCATGCTTGGGACAACAAGACCTAACAGCATGGCCTTTGAGCTCCTGTCTCCACAAATGATGCTGATACAATCAAGTACGGTTGTCATGAACCAATGGTTCCCAGAGCATGTGTGGGAGACTGACCTCTGGTGTTGGGATGCCTGTGTCACTTGAACCCGCCAACGTGAGCATATTTTGCCCTATTTGCAGTTCCCAACCCAACATCTGTAACCCACTTCAAATTTAGGCTATGGGTGCCAGGTTGGGAACCATGAAGCAGGGCAGAATATGTCAATATTGGCAGGTTTGGACCACACAACCAATATTGGCATAGCTGTACCGGCAATGGAAATTAGGCTCCTGCATGCATTCTGGGAACTGGCAGTTTGTAGCAACCTTACTTGTTGCATTATGTGTGAACCCATCCACTAAGGCTGTTCTCACAAGCAGCCTAGCCTGGGCTAGGCTGCTCGTATGGAGTGCTGGGATCGCTCCTGATCCTGGTGCTCCCCCACCCCCCGCAGCCTAACCCCATTTATTCACCCGGTTCTTATCCGAAGTTAAAGGTGCAAGCATACCTATAACCTGGTTGATGGGATTGTGTGTCTCAGCCTGAGGAGACACTGAGATGGGTGCCTGGAGTGCCCATCTGATGGGGAATTCCCCAATGCATCATACTCAACACATGGCGTATTGAGGGATTCCCGGAGGCCAGAATGCATCATCCCAAGTACTGGAGATCCTCACTGCCTGGTGCAGCATGGATCATCTAGGAGCACGGTCTGCACTCCCAGCAATGTTTGTGATCATCTGGGGGGCAAGATGAGATGAGCCCAGCCTTTCCTGCGCCCCTCCCAGTTGTGTGAATGGCCTCACTGTATCCTTATAGCTACAGTCCCTTCCAGTTTCTTTTTCAGAAGTTGTTCCTAAAAGGGTCCTGGTAGAAAGGGGGAGGGAACTGTGGGGGGAGCAGAGAAGGATTGCAAAATGGGGGGAGAAAAGGAAATAAAGAAAGGATTCAAATGCTGTCAGAAAAAGCCTAAGGGCAATTGGTGGGTGTCCAAGTCTTTCCCAGGGTTTCCTCAGTAGCAAGAACGAGGTACAAAAGCGATCAGCTGGACTCTGTTGGGTTCAGTGACTGCTAATCTGGAATTGGTCACTGAGCACAATATTCAGCAATCTAATAATGCCAACTTATTTACTCATTCTCCCTCCCCCCCTCCCTGCTTTGTTCCTTCAAGAGGCAAGTTTCTAGCTATGACTTAGTGATTCTAGAGCACTTTTGAGTGTTGAAAGTGCTCCATTTACATTGCCCCATGTAGGCTTTATAACAATCCTGTGAATTGTATCAGCTTGATTGTATCTCTCCACCTCACAGTTTGTTTGTCTGCCACCCACATTTTTCCCCTTCCAGCAATCAGCTCTCTCCTAATTAGGACCCATGAGGAAGGGCTCTGGAATCCCATGTACTGAAATCCATAAGTTCTGCATCCTAACGGAATTGTAAAGAGATCCCTCACCAATTGTGGTTTTCCCAATTGTGGTTTTGAGTATCGGCAGCAGAGAGGAGAAAGAGAGAGAGGAGCTGAAAGAGAGAGAGCAAGCAGAGGAGAGAGAGAGGCAAGAGGGGAGAGAAGGGGGTAGAGCATTCCCCCCACCAAGTTTCTCCAGTTCACCCCACCCGAGCATGTGCCAAGGTAGCAATGTTTCTCAATACTTGCTGTTACTTCGCTTACTTTCCTCCTGCAACCACTGTTTCTCTCCTCCCAACCCCACACCCTGGAGCTGGGGCAGGGTCGGACTGGGGGCACTGGGAGGGCGGTGGAATGTATGTGGGGAGGGTGCCAGGTTTTGAGCAGAGTGGCTGCTTAAGGGTGGGAGTATTCACTGCTGCCGAGCGTGGTGGGGCGCAGGGGCGCCTCGCGGGTGGGGCGCACCGGGAATATGCCCTGTTGCCCTGTGGGCCAGTCCAAGCCTGAGCTGGGGTGAAGGCTTTTCTCCTTCCTCTCCTCCCCACCCCCAGTGTATTTGGAGGCAGCAACGTTCCGCCCTGCTTGCCTGCTTTCCTTCCTTGTGCCACCAATGGTTCTCTCCTCCCCACTCTACACTCGAGGGTATTTTTTCCTTCCTCTCCTCCCCACCATGTATGGAGGCAGCAACGTTCCTTCCTGCTTGCTGTTCCTTTCCTTCCTCCAGCCACCGATGTCTCTCTCCTCCCTACCCCACACCCTGGAGAGTGTTTTCTTCTTCTACTTTCTCCCTCTCCACCAAGGTGCTGAGTTTCTTCCCGCCAATGAGGCGCTGAGTTACCGCCCATCCCAGCGCCAAGAAGCAGAAGCAGAGGCGAGAGAGAAGGAAACCCTGTTGAGTTTCTTCCGCGGCTGGCGCATGCCGAAGTGGCAACATTCCTCCTCACTTGCTGTTTCCTCTCTTCCTCCTGCTTCTGGAGGGCTGGGGAGGGAGAAAGAATGACAGGAGAAAACTGTAATTCCTGAACTTTTTCAGCCTTTAAAAGGTGGTTTTTATTACCTTTCCTCGTTCCCCTAACCCCCTCACTCCCATTCATTTCTATTGCACCCCAACTGCAATTTTGCCAAACCCAAGGTTTTGCCAGAACATAACCCTTGCAATTGGCGTGGGATGACGGTATATTTTATTCTCTCAACAGATTGCTAAGCAAGTGTGACAGTTAAGCATGATAATGACATATAAGAACATAAGGACAGCCCTGCTGGAGCAGGCCCAAGAAGGCCTATCTAGTCCAGCATCCTGTTTCACACAGTGGCCCACCAGATGCCTCTGAGAAGCCCACAGGCAAGAGGTGAGGGTATGCCCTTTCTCTTGCTGTTGTTCTCCTGTGACTGCTATTTAGAGGCAGCTTGCCTCTAAGGCCCGAGGTAGCCTATAGCCACCAGACAAGTAGCCATTGATAGCCTTGTCCTCCATGAATTTATCTAAGCTCCTTTTAAAGCCATCCAAGCTAGTGGCCATCACCACATCCTGTGGCAGAAAATTCTTTAGATTAATTATATGCTGCATGAAAAAGTATTTCCTTTTGTCGGTCCTAACTTTCCCGACCTTCAATTTCATGGGATGGCCCCAGGTTCTAGTGTTGTGAGAGAGGGAGAAAAATATTTCCTCTGTCCACTCTCTCCACTCCATGCATAATTTTATAGACCTCGATCATGTCTCCCTGTAGTCGCCTCTTTCCCAAACTATAGAGCCCCAGATGCTGTATCCTTGCCTCATAAGGAAGGTGCTCCAGGGCTTTTTCCAGATTATGTGCTGCAACAGTTTTTTAATGTGACTCCTAAGTGCCCCTCTGTATTCCTTGTGTTTCGACATCGTGGTCACTGCACTGTCAGCAGGGTGCCATTCATATTGCCCATGCCTTATTTCAGATTTTTTTGATGCATTGTAGCCCAACAACATTGTAAATGTGTTGCAGGAAAGTAGCTGTGTTTTTCCATTTTAGGAGGCTTGCCCCATTGTTTAGGCATTGCAGTGCGGTGTAATGTGTATGGTTCAAATCAGAATGCAACAATTTTGTTTATTTTTACAGCCCTTTTCCGGTCCATTACATTCTATTTCTTATTATTTCTTATTTTTTAATTATTTCTCATTTTTAATTGTGCAAAGGGGGAGCAGCGGGTGGGTGGCCACCCCTTCTCGCTGCTCTCTGGAGTGCTCTACTGCCTCCTCACCTCTTGTCCCTTCCCCCCTCAACTCTGAAGTAAGAGACCTGGAGGCTGGTTGTGGTTCGCCACACAGCCAGAGACTCATACTTTGGCCAGAGACCCATACTAATGCAGCTGAGTGGATTTCTGAATCCAGTCTTCACCCTTTCTCATTCACTTTGACTGAAGAGGAAGCCCACTGAACTAAATCATTTACTTCTGTGCAATCCCATTTGTTTACTGGAAGGCAACGGAGCAGTCCAGTGCAGGGAGAGAGAATGGTCACTTACTTAAGAGGAAGCCCACTGAACTGAATCATTTACTTCTGTGCAATCTCACTTGTTTACTGCAAAGCAATGTACCCCCCCCCCTTATTTACTGCAAGGAAGCCCTTCCAGGGAGGCCGTTTGCATGAAGGGCATTTGCAAATGGGGGGGGGGTACATTGCTTTGCAGTAAACAAGTGAGATTGCACAGAAGTAAATGATTCAGTTCAATGGGCTTCCTCTTAAGCATTGCCACAAAAACAGCCTCCACCAGCTGAGTGGCAGAGCTGATCCTCTGTTGCAGTGGGTGCTGGGCAGTGTGCCGCTGCTCACAACAACTTTCAGGTGTGGTGGGAGGAGAAGTAAGCACCTAGTAATTTAGAGTTAAAGGTGCCTCCTACCACCCACCCACTCCTGGCAGTTCCCGCCCCAGCCGCCCCAGCCAGGGTCCTAAACCCAACAGATTTGGGCAGCTTGTCTTCATTGGAGGAGCGCTCCACTCTCCTCCACCTCCTCCCTCCTATTATTATGGCGTTCTCCACCATTGAATCCCACCCCCACTGAACTGCTTGCACAAGGCTGTCATGATGCAAGGATCAGTTAGATTTTTGTTTTGGAATGGTGCTTCCCCATGCTGGGGGCTTTGCGCAAGGCAGCCCAGATTTTTTTTTTTTTTTAAGAAAGGTTGTCACATCACCCCCCTGCCTGTGACCCCATTGGCCCAAATGGAGCAGGAGGAGGGGGCGGATAGTTACAAATACGACCAGTATTTATATACTGTTTTTCAACCAAATTTCCCAAAGCGGTTTACAAACAGAAAATAATTAAATGGCTGCCTTTCCCCAAAGGGTTCACTTCACAGTCTAAGTAATATAAGAAAGATAACAACAACAGCCACTGGACGAATGCTGTGCTGGGATTGGATAGGGCCAGTTGCTCTCCCCCTGCTAAAGAAAGAGAATCACCACTTTTAAAAGGTGCCAATTTGCTCAATTAGCAGGGGATGCATTTCAAGGAGAATATGGACACCTCCTGCCAGGAGAACACGTTTCAGTGGATGGCAATGTGAATGGCCACCAGTGTACAACGAAGCATTGAACAACCATTTACCCTCAGTTTGAAATGGTTGCACTATTCCTTCGCACTTTGCAACACTTTAACCAGCACGTGTCTTGTAGTCTGGAAAACCACCAAGGCCCCTGATCATCTTGGTTGCCCTCTTCTGCACCTTTTCCAGTTCTACAATGCCCTTCTTAAGATACGGTGACCAGAACTGTATGCAATACTCCAAATGTGACCACACCATGTATGTTAATATTTTATTTATTATTTATTTAACATATTTGTATACCGCCCAAAATGCAAGTCTCTGGGTGGTTCACAACAAACAATAAAAACAAGTAAAAAGGTCAAAACATTACAACCATTTAAAACGTAAAATGTTTAAACTATTTAAAACAATCAAACCATTAAAATAGTATCTAATTGAAAGCCTGGGTGAACAAATATGTCTTGACTGCCTTTTTTACAAGCTGGGAAATAGGGGGAGGCTCTTATTGCAGGGAGCACGTTGCAAAACTTTGGGACAGCAACAGAGAAGGTTTCTGGACTATGTAGAAAGGCAGCCCAACATAGAGTGCATTGCAGTAGTCAAGTCTGGAGGTGACCAGCATATGTATTAATGTTCTGAGGTCATTTATCTCAAGAAACAGACGCAGCTGCTGTATCAACCAAAGCTAATGAAAGGCACTTCTGGCCACTCCCTCAACCTGGGACACCAGAGAGAAGTTTGTGTCCAGGATTACACCCAGACTGCATACCTGTTCCTTCAGGGGATGTGTGACCCCATTCAGAACAGGCAGATCAAATTCATCTCCCAAATTCATCTCCCAAATTTGCACAATAAGTACCTCCATCTTATTGGGATTCAGTTTGAGTTTGTTATCTCTCATCCAGCCCATCACCAGCTCTAGGCAGGCATTTAGGGAGGTAAAGCCTTCTCCTGATGGTGTTGACATGGGGGAAAAGATTTGGGTGTCATCCGCATACTGATAACCCCCTGCAACAAGTCTCCTGGTGATCTCTCCCAGCGGTTTCCTATATATGTTAAACAACATTGGAGACAATATGGAGCCCTTAGGGACACCATACCTAAGTTCAGTTTTTGAAGAACAATAGTCCTTGAGGGACACCATTTGGAATCTGCTTGAGAGCTAAGAGGTGAACCACCCCAAAGCATCCCCTCCCAACCCCAACCCTCTCAGACACTCCAGAGGGATACTATGGTTGATGGTGTTGAAAGCCACCAAGAAATCCAAAAGGACCAATAGAGTCATACTCCCTCTGTCAATTCCCAATTGGAGATTATCTGTCAGGCCGACCAAGGCAGTCTCCATATCATAGCCTGCCCGAAATGGGTCTAGATAATGAGTTTCATCCAAGACTGCCTGGAGTTGGGAGGCCACCACCCTCTCCATTACCTTGCCCAACCACGGAAGGTTGGAAACATGCCTATAGTTGCTTAACTCTGAGGTATCCAACACGGGCTTTCAAAAGAGGTCTAATAATTGCCTCCTTAAGTCAAGGAAAGCCACCTAATGGTGCAGCGGGGAAATAACTTGCCTAGGGAGCAAGAGGTTGCTGGTCCGAATCCCCGCTGGTATGTTTCCCAGACTATTGGGCAGCAGCAACATAGGAAGATGCTGAAGGGCATCATCTCATACTGCATGGGAAAGGGCAATGGTAAACCCCTCCTGCATTCTACCAAAGACAACCACAGGGCTCTGTGATCACCAGGAGTCAACACCAATTCGACAGCACAACTTAAGTCAAGGAGTCATCTTACTCTCCCTCAGAGAAGCATTTATAATCTCTACTAGGCCTTCTACAACAACCTCCCTGCCAGATAGTACAAGCCATGCCAGGCAAGGGTCAAGGGAACAGGTGGTAGGCCGCACCACTCCAAGAAGCTTTTCCATATCCTCAGGAGTCACAAATTGGGGCTGACCACATAAGTCGAGTCGCTGGACACTGCAGTAATTGTGGGGTCTAAATCCAAGTCGGCCCGACTACGAGAGATTTTATCTACAAAAAGCAAGGTACAACATGGTTCCAAGTTTTGATTCAACGAAGGAGGGGCACTTACTAGCCCTCTCACAACCCTGGCTGGTGCCACCCTCGCCCCCTCCCCACCGCACGGCTGCTAGCGGCAGCAGCGACGCGGCCTCCCCATTTGGAGGCCCCCAACCCACTCCAGCAAGGCAGCAATACACACTCTTCATGGCCGGCGTCAACCGACTGCCATCCCTCCCGACAGCTACTGGTGCTGAACTGAAGTAAAAGAGTGGGGGAAAATTATCTTTGGTTTGGTTTGGTAGGCAAGAATCAATCACAAACTTTGAACTAAGGCAGCTCTTAGAGAGAGACTAGGGAGAGTTACTGCTCCCAGTCGGGGGCTGCCCTGGTCCGCCTCTCTCCACCTGCTGCAGATGCAGGCTGAACTCTTCTGGGTGCATGCAGCACAACAAGGAGAGTCTTCCACCTCACCCGTCCTCGCTAGTCTCATACACGCAGCGAGCTGTCCCTCTCAGCCTCAATGCCTTCTACTCTCTCTTTGGGCAGGGGGAAGAGATGGAATCACATGTGCCCTGAATGCACAGCTGCTGGGCGGGTGGAACTGAAGTGGTTGATCAGTGGCTGCTTAGCTCACCTAGCAGCTTGCCCGGGCAGCAGCAAGTAAAAGAGAAGGCAACTCGTGGACAAGGGGGGACTGCCCTTGGGGGCCTCTCAAACCCTGTGGGCTTAGGTGCAATCGTCTCCGCTTGTCCAATGGATGCTATGCCCCTGCTCCTCTCCTCCCGACTGGCTGAATAGTATTAAGGTTCAACCAACCCATCCCTCCACCTGACTGATATGTTCAACAGTGAGGCAAAGCATGCAGGAGAAAGAGAATATATATATATAAGATAAGTCTCTGCCACCATGGATCTTCATCTTCTTTGCCTCGCCTTCCCACATATTTTTGTTGCTGAAGAATTGTAAGAACATTGTAAATATATATATAGAAGAGTTCAGAAGAATATATACAGAAGAGTTCAGCCTGCATCTGCAGCAGGTGGAGAGAGGCGGACCAGGGCAGCCCCCGACTGGGAGCAGTAACTCTCCCTAGTCTCTCTCTAAGAGCTGCCTTAGTTCAAAGTTTGTGATTGATTCTTGCCTACCAAACCAAACCAAATATATATATATATATATATATATATATATATATATATATATATATATATATTTACAATGTTCTTACAATTCTTCAGCAACAAAAATATGTGGGAAGGCGAGGCAAAGAAGATGAAGATCCATGGTGGCAGAGACTTATCTTATTGTTTGTCCCGGGCTCACTCTAAATTTGCTACCCCTTGCTGGTGAGGAAGAGAATTTTACACTACAAATTCTGCTGCCATATGTCTTTTACTCTAAGACATACATCTGATTGTCACAATGCCTACCAGTGCCAGAGGAGGACGCGGGAATTCACTGAGGTGAATCCTTGACTGCAAGACATTCACAGTAGGCTGCCAGCATCCACTTTATTTTAATGTGAGACAAACCACTCTGTCCAAATAAGATTCCTGGGAAAGGTTAAAGTGGCAAAACCGTCCCCAAAATGGCAGAGCAGTCCTAGGCCTCCAAAGGCATATGATTAAGGCAGACTCAAAATGAACAGTAGCACACCATCAACAAGGATTTATTATTAGAGAAAGGTATGGAATAAAAACAAGTGCCTTTTCATAAAACAGATGGTAAGAGAGAGTTTTCATTTAATTAGACGGCTCAGATTCCAGCAATACAGAGTAGAGAAATAACTTTCCTAACACATCTAGTTGTACTGGTGCTTACTGTTCACAGGCTGCGACCTTCCCGTATCCCCAGCAGCTGAGCCTGCTGCTTCCCCAGGGCCCTCCTGGGACAGACAGAATCAGCCGAGCAAAGCTTTCTCTTTTCAGGTTGGTGGCAGAGCCAGAAAATCCTCTGGACTGATCCCTTGGATTTGAACTTCCCGGGCTTTTTTCCTTGTAAGGAAAGGCTCACCCTCCTCCCAGCAGTTGCTCTAGTGAGGGGTAGTCCTTCCTCAAAGCCTTCCCAACAGTACACTGATAATCTCTTTTAAGTGTATTCCTATGTCATTTCTCCTCTGTGAGTTTAGCTTTATGTTATTGAGCTTTGTTGTCACATTGCTCTTTTGTTTTGTTTTGGAAATGCCTGGGTATGCATTTTTTGTTGATGCTCCCAATACGATGAAATTTGATGCAAGGCTTTCTCAGCTGATCTTAAACTGCAGGGAATTTAATAAGGGAATATGCTTTGGCGCATGAAAATGGCACCAAGAGGTGACCATTTTCTGGTGTAATGACTGGGATCTGTTGAATCATTAGTTGGCGGTACTGAAGTGAGGATATATTTTCCATTTGTTACAGAATTCAAAGCCTTTCTGAGCCCACTTTGCAGACCATGGGCATGATCCAGCTAAATATGTTTAAGCCATCAATGGAAGGAAGCTTTTTGTGCACTTACTTTCCCATGACACCAATCCTGCACGGGTTAACTTATCCATATGCTTAGCTAAATGTGCTCAAGTTAGGACTGATCAGTTCTGAGCGCCTGAGGGCTAGAATACTGCAGTCCTAAAGTGAGACCCAGTGTTGTGTGCACTGGGAATATAAGAAGAGTCCTGCTGGATCAGAATAAGGGTCTCTCTAGTGCAGCAACTTTTTCCAAAAGTGGCCTCTCAGATTTTTCTCATGAAGCCACACAAGCAGAGCATGAAGATAAAAGTTCTCCTTTGCTGTTTTTGCCCATATCAGCTGATATGCTTTCAGAGTGGCATGGCTCTGAATATGAAAGTTTATATTTATTATTATTTACTTACACAGTCAGACAGGTGTTATTGACTGGTTTGTTTTATCCGGACATCGAGTCATTCCCAAGGACCTGGGATGGCTGAATTTTATTGTCAATGTTGTTATAGATATCGTCGCAGAATATAGGCGTTCCCAGTAAAGTTGCTTTTTGTAATTGGCTGATGGTGATATCTGTGGCCCCTATGGTGTTGAGGTGCTCTTCAAGTTGTTTTGGAATTGCACCTAGGGCACCAATTTCCACTGGGATTATTTTGTCTTCTTCTGCCACAGTCTTTAAATTTCAATTTGTAGATCTTTGTATTTGTATTCTTCAAGGCCTCTTTTCTCCTTCTCAACTGTTTGATGGACTTGCAGCATTCCCCTTCCACCTGAGCCGCGAGGCAGGTATAGCCTATCTACATCACTGCGGGGGTGCAGAGCATGGTTGATGGTCATTATTTTCCTGGTCTTATGATCTAGCATCTCTAGCTCTACTTGGGTCCAGTCTATTATTCTTGCAGTGTATCTGATAATAGGAATAGCCCAGGTGTTTATGGCTTATATGGTGTTCCCACTATTGAGTTTGGAATTTAGAATTTTTCTAACTCTCCTGATGTATTCACTTCCAATTTTTCTTTTAACTTCAGTGTTAAAATTTTTTCACTTCCAATTTTTCTTTTAACTTCAGATGTTATCAGCCTGGAGAATGCCCAAGTATTTGTAATGTTCTTTCTCTTCCAGGTTCTTGATGTTGCTTCCATTGGGCAGTTCTTTTCCTTCTGTTTTTGTTATTTTTCCTCTGTTCATTATTAATGCAGCACATTTGTCTAGTCCAAACTCCATTGCTATATCGCTACTGAATATACAGACAGTGTTTAGCAGTGATTCAATTTCTGATTGAGACTTTCCATACAACTTCAAATTGCCCATGAAGAGCAGATAGTTTATTTGACTTAATGTTTTATATGTTTGGTATCCGAGGCCTGTTTTGTTTAGTATTTGTGAAAGTGGAGTCATGGTGATTACGAACAACAGAGGGGGTAGTGAGTCCCCTTGGAATCATCATCATCATTATTATTAAATATTATTATTTTAGTAAGTAAGTAAAACTTTATTTCAGCCGTAGACCAGCAATATATTATTTTAGTAATAATAATATAAATAATAATAATATTTATTATAATATATAATATAATAATTATGATATATAGTATTATAATTATTATATTATATCCAACGCAGGCGTGTCAGAGACTTCCGCCTACTTCTGGTAAAGGTGGAAACAGGGTGGCAGGGAGGTACACTGCTGCCCTGGTGGAATTTTAAAACATGGAGCACCAGTGGGGGGAAAGTGGAGGGAGGGGTAAGTTCACACTGCCCCACCCTTAAAGAACAACCCACCCCACCTTCAAACTGGTGGAACTGCCTGCTGTTCAAACTGGTTCGGAGGCGCATAAATGGCCTCCAAACTGGTTCCGTGCACATCCCTATTCTAAAGCCTAGGAGCAGCAATGTGGAAGGCCCATCCCTGAGTGGCCACCATATGAGCTGGTGGCAGCTGCAGATGGACCTTCCCAGATGATCTCAATAGGTGGCATGGATCATAATGAATCTAATCAAATAGCTAATGATTGCTAATAGCCATGGATAGATTTATCTTCCATAAAGTTATCTAATAACTCTTGAAGAGCATATAAAGAACCCTCCTGGATCAGAGGTCCATATTATCCAGCATTCTGCTTTTCAGTGTTTCTAGTAATCAACCTCTAGAAGTCCAAAAGCAGATTAGGTGTATGTATGGAATCAGCATGTGCGGTTCAGTTTGAATTTGAACCAAATTTGAACCGAACTGCCTGGTCCACAAACTGGTTTGTTAGAACCGTTGGCGGTTCAGTTCGTGCTATAGAACCAGATTGAACAGGTTCAACCAAGTTTGACCCAGTTTGATTGCCTTTTTGTAAAGGGGAATCTAGTAAGGTGGTAGTAAGGTGGTGCCCTCTCACCCACCCATCCCTAACCCCTTTTTAGATAAGCAATCCCCCTTTGCTTGTAAAGGAAAATCCTTACCAGATTCCCCTTTACAAACAAGGCAATCAAATCAGTCAAACTGGGCCAAACCAGTTTGATCTGAACCAGGCCCAGTTTGGTTTGAACTCGGACGGGCCCCCTTTTTGTGGGGGCTGTCCAATTTGAGCTTGAACTGGGCCAGTTCGGATCAAACCAGGTTCAATTCAAACTGGTTCTGCATACCCCCTAAAGCAGGCCATGAAGTCAATAGACCTCCTCTACCACAGTTCCAGATAACGATCACAGCTAACTGTCATTAACAGACTGTTCTTCCCCGAATTTGTCTAACCTCTTGTAAAGTCATCTAAGTTGGTGGCCACACCACATTTTGCAGCAGTGCACTCCATAAATTAATTATGTGTTGTGTGAAGAAGGAATTTTTTTTGTCTGTCGTTGGATGACCTTGAGTTTTGCTCTGTTGGCAGAGGAATAAAAATATCTCTCTATCCACTTTCTCTAAAAAATGCATAATTTTATCAACCTCTATTATGTGTTCCTTTAGTAACCATCATTGTAAACTACAAAGTGTTTTATCCTTTTCATGTAGGGGATGTGCCTCAACCTCCTGATTATTTTGGTAAAATAAAAAAAATGGGACTAGTTTTTGGTTGCAAAAAGCCAGTGCAGTCAGCAATAATACAACACATATTCAAACAGATTAGCCTTAAGCATCTAATTTAAGAGCTGGCACACATACTGACTTTTGTCAAATACTGATTTGTAGAAATGAGAGGTTTCCAGAACCTCTCTAAAAACTGGGGGGGAAAGGAGCTTGGTGGATATTACTAGGGAGAGGTTTCCACAGTTGTGGGTGCTACCACTGAAAATGCCCCATTCCTGGTACCCACCAATCAGAGTTAATGGTTGGCTAGGGAGCAGAGCTGCTGAAGGTGGCCTTAGGTTGGCTCAAGTGAACTTTCCTCCGCTTTCCAGCTTTATAATATGCTTTCTGAGATTAGACAACCAGAACTGCACACTGAAATCCTGACCGATGGTGCACTTGTACACCGAACAAAGTTGCATTTGTGCAGACAGATTGCGGAGTTGTGATGTTGTGGTGCTCTGTGATGTGCAACTGCTGATGAAAGGTTTTCTCTGGGACAAACACAAGGTTGTGCTACAAAGTTGTGTGAGTGTTGTGCAACAATCGTACAGCCATGTTGTGGAACAGTCTTGAGCAACAATGTTGCGCAACTCACCAGTTGGCATGTGCATGAATCACGATTCAAAGGGTGACTTGTAACACATCCCTTGCACCTTTAAAATGGAGGAGCGCAGGTCCATACCTGCTCCCCCGCCACTCGCTGCCACCTCCTGAATCAGCAGCGCTCCTCCCAGCTATCTTCGCATGCCAGCGGCGCTCTCCCCCAGCTGCCCCTGTGTGACACTGGCACACATATGGACTCTGAGTGTGCACAACAGCCATTTGCATGGTCAGCAACAATGCATGTGTGGTGGCCACATGTGTGCTGGCATCGCATAGGGGCAGCTGGGGGAGAGTGCTGCTGGAATGTGAAGATAGCTGGAAGGAGCACCACTGATTCAGGAAGTGGTAGCAAGCGGTGGGGGAGCAAGTATGCACCTGCTTTCCTCTGTTTTAAAGGTGCAGGGGATGTGTTACGAGTCACTCTTAGAATTGTGATTCGTGTACATCCCTACTTGTCAGCATCTTCTGCTAGTGCAAGGACTAGTCTTGGATCAATATTTCTTTGTGCAACGACTGTGTGCTAACACAGCAGCATGATAATAGAGCAACATTAGTCAGGAATTTAAGTTTCCGACATAATGCAACCCATCTGTGCAAAGCCCATGCACAAGGGCAATGTCCTTCTGCAAGTGCACCATTAGGCAGGATTTTAGCCAGTATTCCAAATGCCATCATCTGTCGATCATATTTTAAGCCAATTCAGCCATGTGGTAGCGATCAGAAGGCCTCTTGTCTCTCTCAATTTCAGCCCCTGATCTGAAATAGGGGCATCTTGACTGGCATTGCTGAACCAGAGCGAGGATGCACTGGTTCAGCAAGAGAAAAACCTAACAGAACTTCCTAACTAGTTGCACAGGTGCAATGGAGAAGTGGCCATTTTTGTTGCATACACCTTCTCCAGGAAGCCCTCTGTGCCACTTGAAAAAATATGTCCGTGAGTGTTGCACAGCCCTCAGGGGCATTTTGGGGGGGAAGCACAGAGAGCCTTTTGGGGAAAGCATCAAAAATCCCTTAGGAACAAAAGAAGCTAAGAACAGCCCTGCTGGGTCAGGCCCAAGGCCCATCTAGGCCAGCATCCTGTTTCACACAGTGGCCCACCAGATGCCACTGGAAGCCTACAGGCAGGAGTTGAGGGCATGCCCTCGCTCCTGCTGTTACTCCCCTGCAACTGGTACTCAGAGGCATCCTGCCTTTGAGGCTGGAGGCGGCCTATAGACCTCCGACTAGTAGCCATTGATAGACCTCTCCTCCATGAAGTTATCCAGACTTTCCTAGCTGCACCAATGCATCTTTGCACTGTCTGTCAGACAATGATCTGACTGATCATTGCTGAGATATGAAGTGCTTCAAACTCTCTAAAGTATTGCATAAAAGCTAAGTGGTATTAAAAGTTCACTCAGCCATTGTCTTACTCAGAATGTGCTTAGTGTACATATGCAGGCATTAGCTTTATAAAGATAACCACCACTAAAGATTTGTAGTTCGACATCTTCTGACTGTAGCTGATGATTATAATGTGATCATTTTTGCCATGCCTTCTATTTTCATTAACTCTTGTTCCCATGAATCAGGCACCCAAGTTTTAATACTTGCAAACGGCATTCCATAAATTAAAGGAATGCATTGAATTATTCTGACCTTTTCCTATATTGTGGGATTTGGTTTGCTGAGCATTCTATTTATAGCCGTGCCACTGAACTGTATAGAAATAAGGAAATGGCTACCAGCTAATGAGAATCTGGAATATGAAGAAAGCCCAATGACGGTACCATCCTATATTTCACACAGCCTACAGCATTTGGCATTAGTTTCCTGATAAATCATTCGAATGACAAAAGGTATAATGAGATTAGAAACTTGTAGGGGTGGGGGGAATGGAAAATACAATAATCTTTCCTAATGATAAAAATTGTACCTTGCCTGGGAATCAGAGCGACTAACTCAATCTCATTATGATCATAAATTGGTAATCTCATTTTCCTCTTGAAAGAAGACGGTTACATTTATTATTGTTGATACAATCTATATTTGGAAATAAATTAGTTAAAAACTGAAACACGTAGATCCAACCCAGCCCTTAACGATCTAAGCAGGAAAAAATAATATTGCATGGAATAAATATGATGATGGGTATTCCGTGGTGCCCCACCCCCCAAACTCAATCAGGAAGGGGTAATCGGGGTTTCATTAAACATTCTTCATTCAGAGGCTCATCTCAAATGCTTGGCAGCTCTTCCTGAATCATCAACAGTAGTGGGTGATAGGGGTGTGCATGACTAGGCACTGGGCCTGTTCAGTGGTGGGGCGGATTAGCTTTAAGGGACCTGGAGGGTTCTCTTACTCCCTGCAACAGCATTTCCCCTGTTGGCACTGTCTCCAAAACCACTGGGGTCGGGTGGCAGCATACCTCCTTGCTGCCCCGGTCAGCATCAAACCGGAAGTGCCTGACGCATGAACGCTGGATGGCCGGACCGGTTTGGAGGTCTGGAAAAGGACCTCCAAACCGGTTCGTGCACATCCCTATAGGGTGAGACTTCTAGCAGGGTTGTGATGTGGCAGGGACCATGCAGAGATACAGAATGTAAAAAAAAAAATCTCCAAAACAGTCATGCAGATCATAGGGTTCACATGATCTCCCGGCAAGTAAGTTGGAGGGAGCTGGCAGTTCCCAGGGAGTACACGCTCTGAGCAGGCGTGTTTTTTGAACCCATCCACTGCTGGTTCCCAAGTCCTCCACCTGACTTTTGTCTAGCATCCTGTTTTCCACAGTTACCCACCAAATGCCTTTGAGAAGCCCACAAGCAAGAGATGAGGATAGGCCCTCTCTCCTGCTGTTGCTCCCCTGCAACTGCTATTTAGAGGCAGCTTGCCTCTAAGGCTCGAGGTGGCCTATAGCCACCAGACTAGTAGCCATTGATAGACCTGTCCTTCATGAATTTCTCTAAGCCCCTTTTGAAGCCATCCAAGCTAGTGGCTATCACCACATCCTGTGGCAGAGAATTCCATAGATTAATTATGTTCTGTCTGAAAAAGTGCTTCCTTTTGTCAGTTCTAAACTTCCCAGCTTTCAGTTTCATGGGATGACCTCTGGTTCTAATGCAGTGAAAGATGGAGAAAATTTTCTCTGTCCACTCTCTCTACTCCATGCATAATTTTATACACTTCAAACATGTCCCCCTGTAGTTGCCTCTTTTCTAAACTAAAAAGTCCCAGATGCTGTAGCCTTACCGCATAAGGAGTGTGCTCCATAAGAACACAAGAACAGCGCTGCTGGATCAGGCCCAAGGCCCATCTAGTCCAGCATCATATTTCACACAGTGGCCCACCAGATGCCGCTGGAAGCCATAGACAGCAGTTGAGGGCATGCCCTCTCTCCTGCTGTTACTCCCCTGCAACTGGTACTCAGAGGCATCCTGCCTTTGATGCTGGAGGTATCCCACAGTCCTCCGACTAGTAGCCGTTGATGGACCTCTCCTCCATGAAGTTATCCAAACCCCTCTTAAAGCCATCCAGGTTGCTGGATGTCACCACATCTTGTGGCAGAGAATTCCACAGGTTGATTATGCCTTGTATGAAAAAGTACCTCCGTTTGCTGGTCCTAAATTTCCTGGCAATTAATTTCATGGGATGACCCCTGGTTCTAGTGTTATGTGAAAGGGAGAAGAATTTCTCCACACCATGCATGATTTTATAGACTTCTATCATGTCTCCCCGCAGTCGTCTTTTTTCTAAACTAAATAGCCACAGGTGTTGTAGCCTTGCCTCATAAGAAAGGTGCTCTAATGCTCCTGATCATCTTGGTTGCCCTCTTCTGCACCTTTTCCAGTTCTACAATGTCCTTTTTGAGATGTGGTGATCAGAATTGTATGCAGTACTCCAGGTGTGGTCGCACCATAGTTTTGTATAAGGGCATTATAATATTAGCCGTTTTATTTTCAACCCCTTTCCTAGAGATCCTTAGCATGGAATTGACCCTTTTCACAGCTGCCGCCCATTGAGTTGACACTTTCAGCGAGCTGTCCATCACGACCCCAAGATCCCTCTCCTGGTCAGTCAACGACAGCTCAGATCCCATCAGCGTATATTGAAGTTGGGGTTTTTCGTCCCAATGTGCGTCACTTTACACTTGCCAACATTGAACTGCATTTGCCATTTTGATGCCCACTCCCCCAGTTTGGAGAGCTCCTTTTGGAGCTCCTCACAATCCATTTTGGATTTCAGTACCCAAAAGAGTAGGCCCCTGATCATCTTGGTTGCCCTCTCCAGGCCCCTGATCATCTTGGTTGCCCTTTTCTGCATCTTTTCCAGTTCTGCAATACAAGTTCAAATGTCCGTAATGGAAGTCAGGCAAATGTCAGGCAAAACCTGGCAGTGAGTGAGTTTGAATGAAATGCCAGCTAGGAGTCAGTGCACCCTCCCCAGGATTTCCCAGTTCCCTCTATGGTACTCACTCATAGTAGCAATATTAATAGCCTCCCCAGTGGCCCCAATTCATAAAACTGGTGCCTCCATGCAATTCCCATCATGGTGCCAACCCACTGGCTGTCCATTGGTTCTCACAGGCAAGCCTATTGGATACCTTAGCCAAGGGTTGGGCCATAGCTCAGTCGCAGGGCACACGATCTACATGCTGCAAGTCTCAGATTCAATCACTGACATTCCCAGATACAGCTAGGAAATACCTCTCTCCCAAATCCTGGAGAGATGGTACCAGTCAGTGTAGAGTGACAATACTAGTTAGATGGACCAATGGTCTGACTTCGGTAGAAGTCAGCTTCATAGGTTCAGGATACAGTTCCAATGGGGCATTGGACTCCATGCTTTTCTTGCCCTTTCCAGGCTGGTGATTCCACAATAATAAGGATTTTGAAAGGAACATCCCAAATAGCAAACAAGTAACAAGCAGAATGATTTAACAAATTGGAAACGAAACCTCTTTTGTACTGGGTAAGTGTTTCCAAGATCGACAGGATGTAATTATCTCACATAGCAATTAACTTCTTTAACACCAGCATAATTATTTTCCGTTGGCAGAAAGATGAAATCAAATAATGACATGAAGCAAGTAGGAAAGAGAAACAGGCTGCCTTGGACATACTTTGTAACTGTGGGTCCAACGGACCTGCAGTTTGACTTCAGTCCTCCGGCACACTCCCAGACAATCAGGATCGTCTGTCTGAGAGCCGGCAAAGGGCTTCCTCTGACCCTGAAAGGACAGCCCTCGCCAGCCAATAGTATTGAAGCCATGGGAGAAGCTTCCTCCCTTAACTCTGGATGATGCAATGGACACTCTGGACCCTCAGTTAGGTGAGTGTAACTCAGTTGTAACCAAGGATTCCATCAGAGGTTTGGGGGAGGACGCGGAACCGTTGTTGGTTCTGGGAACTGCGGTTCTGATTTTTCGGATGTCACAGGGGGACAACCCAGGGTGACTTTGCCTCAGGTTTCCTGTGATGTTCACAGGCAACCATTCTCCTAGTGGTCATGTTTGTAAGGCCATAGGCTTAGACATGATACCCACAGTAGCTGTATGACAGGCCTGCTCAGCTTCAGCCCTCTTGCAGATGTTGGCCTACAACTCCCATAATCCCTGGCTATTGTCTACTGTGGCTGTGGATTATGGGAATTGTAGTCAAAAACCAGCTGAGGGCCCATCGTTGAGCAGGCCTGACATATGAGAATGCATGCGGGTGTTTGCTTTTTGGAATTGATTCTGTATCAAGATCCCCCAGCATGTGGAAAGTTGACTCATCAGGGGATCAGGGGACACTTAGGGTAGATGCCTCCTCCTCAACATGGAGACTGTTCATATACAGGGATGTTTTGAGATGGGGATTATTTAAACAGCCAGTTCATCCACAACTCACACCCATACCTCAAATATTGTTTGTCTAATACTTTGCTTCAATAAAACCATTTCCAAACTGGCTAACAAAGGTCTCTAAAACAGATCGTCCAAACATTTAAATGGATTAAGAGCAAGGCTCAAGCTCCGTGTTTTTGGTAAGCATGTGCATATTTCTTTAATTTTACAAAGCAGCTGGTTCAGGTCCCTGTGGATCTTGACTGCAGCAAAGGTGAGGATTAACCCACTGGTGCCTGTGACGAGGGGAGAGAGAGATTTTGTGTGCGTTTACTAAGGTTTCTTTATCATTTTTACTTTCTAATCTTCCCAACAGGATCTTGTTTCACTGCCACTACTCTGCCACATCCCAGTGCTGTTAGGAGTTTCTTTTCAATGTTATTTATGAATATTTGAAGATTTCAATTAGACTTTATACTCACTGCCCCCTTAAAATTCACTTCAAACCTCTGTATTTAGCACACTGGGATTGGTTTGCAAAGTTTAGCGTAATTGTAGGTTGGGCAGTTGACAGAAATACATTCAGTCTGGTGTTAAAAATGAGTAAATGGAATAAAGTTTTTTAAACAGATGGTTTTTACTGAAGTGTGTTTGTCTTAATTTATTCTACAAAACTGTAGGGTGTTTAGGCTTGCTGGATACAATGATGTTTATTTTGTCACAGCACAAGGCCAATACTCCACTGACACTGACCTAGTTTTTCATCAGGAGTTATTTGGCTTGCTTCACAGCTGGTTTATCTTTACAGAAACTTAGGTTTTTACTTAATGGATGCTGATGTCATTCTCACAATCAAGAATTGTGCTCTATCCAGGTTTGGGACCCGTGTATGCTCCCGATTTTCAGTTGTGTGGAAGCAAGGTAAGATGAAAACCTGGGTAGAAGTGACTGTGTGGAAGCAAGGTAGGAGGAAAACCTGGGTAGAAATGATTCTGTGGGAGCAAGGAAGGAGGAAAACCTGGGTAGCTTTTCCTCTTACCTTGATTCCACACAATCACTTCTACCCAGGTTTTCCTCCTATCTTGCTTCCACACAACTGAAAATTGGGAGCACACACAGCTCCCAAACCCAGGTAGAACACAGTTTTTGATTGTGAGAATGACCTCACTGATTCATAGGTTATTCACCATGTGTACCAAGAAAGTCCAGTTTAAGCCCCAGCTTATACATAATGGTGTCTTTTATTTGAGTCTTAAGAGAGACTCTTTCCCGAGCCTCTCTCTCACTTGACCCAAAACCCATCTCACTGTTCTACTGTTGTTCCAACTGTCAATGCTCCCTCTAAGGGAACATTTTGATTGACAGCTCTCTAGATTCCAAACTTTCTAGTACAGCCAGAACAAAATGTTAACCCTATACTTGCCAAAACATCACAGTTGCAGGAGGAGTTTTCCTCCTTGGAAAGTAGCAGCCATAGAGAAACAATAATCTGGATCAAGGCTGTGGGGTGGAACTAAAACCCGCCTCCCCCTCCCTGGCTCAAATATGTGGCAGGAGGCTCAATGCAGCTGATGGCTGCATCTGCATGCATCCAATGGTTCTATGGTTCTGCTCCCCCCCCCGCCGCCCCGCTCTTCCATCTAAATTCAGATGTAAGGGAGGGCTTCCTTTCTGCAGTCAGCAAGACTGCAGAGAGGAGGGGGGACTGGCTGCTTGGGCTTTCTTCTTGGATGAAGGACAGCCTTGGCAGCCAATCACAGCCATATGGAGGGAGGAGCTTCCTCCCTCAACTCCAGTTGCTGACGAGGGACACTGTGGTGCCACGTTTGGACATAACGCTGGCATAGTAGAACCGGAGTTGAAGGCAGCAAAACTCACTGAAGGTACACGTCAGACTCTGGGGATGAAAACCACAGATCAATTTTTTGTCTAAACTGTAGTTGCACACATTCGGAAGTACACACATTTTAACTGGAGGCCCCTTTATCTCTGGTTTCATGTTACATCCAAATGTGTCTGGTGTTTAAAACTGAAAGACAAGTACAGGTTTGCAGAGCATATACTAAAAGTAAGGCATAGTTTGGCCTACACTCATCACAGCAGAAGGAAGAAATATTAATGCAGTCAGAATAGTCTCACTTACAGTTAAAAGTCTGCTGAAACAAATATGCCTGTCTAAATGCAGAAAGAAAGGGAGCATGGCATATTTTTTTCAAGTGAAGCATTTCATTATTTTGAAGCCACCATCAAAAAGGCCCTGTCTCTTGTTCCTGCTCACTGTGTCTCTAATACTAGCAGGACACTTGCCAAGAAGCCAAGGTGGGCGGTCTTAAATCATGGGCACTCTCATTTAGAGCCAAACAGAAGACTGTTTCATAAACTCTTAATAAACCTAATTTTGATATTACCATATATACAGGAGGCAAGAAAACCTACAGGAATAGGGGCTCCATGATATAATGCTTCTGAGTTCCTTACTAGAGCTATGCATTGAATTGATCCAGTGATTAAAACCAGATTTGATATGTGCCCTATTGGACAGGTTTTCATCAGATGGTCTGATGAAAAATATTGCCCAGTAAGACCCAATCCAAAAATATCCAATACACCCTGTATCAGATCAGACTGGATCAGTGGACGGGTTGGGTGTTACTTTGCAGTGACAAGATGGATGGTCATTCATTCTTCAACAATCTGCTGCTTCTATAGGTAGCAGAAGCACCATTTAAACATATTGGTTTTCTTCCTGGCAGCCAGCAAATACTGCTCTGGAAAATGATGTAACATAATGACTTGGCATGTTCAAATGATACTGAAGAAGGTAAATCACTTCATCCCCCTGATACATTGGATCAATCTGATATGCCCCATGCTATCGGATAGATTCAGGGAGGTCAAGCCGATGTACTTGCTCGTAATCGTATCGGAAGATTCTGCAATTTGTTAGAGCTGCAGCTCAATGGTGGAGCACCTGCTTTACAATGCAGAAGGTCCTAAGTTCAATCCTTGGCATCATCTTCAAGTAACATGGGAAAGACTTGAGGTCCAGACCCTGGAAAGATGTTGCCACACAGCGTAGACAATACTAACCAATTGTCTTAGTTTATGGCCGCTTCTTTGTACGCAATTTAGGGATAACCTAATAGCACAGCAGGGAAATGACTTCCTGAGTGAGTAAGAGGTTGTAAGAAGCTGCAGGGCATCAAGGGCAAAAGCCGGATCAAGGACATCATGACCCTGCTCCTCTTTCTGTTCCATAAATTGACTGTACCAGAAGAGTCATCTGAATAGGGCTGCTGTAATGGTGCAGCGGGGAAATGACTTGACTAGCAAGCCAGAGGTTACCAGTTCGAATCCCCACTGATATAGGAAACACCTCTATTGTGCAGCAGCGATATAGGAAGATGCTGAAAGGCATTATCTCATACTGTGTGGGAGATGGCAATGGTAAACCCCTCCTGTATTCTACCAAAGACAACCACATGGCTCTGTGGTAGCCAGGAGTCAACACTGACTCGACGGCACAACTTTACTTTATTCCTGTTATATTCCAGTGTAAGAGTCCCAACTCTTGTGGTCCCCAAGGGATTGCAAAGATAACACGGGATTCAGAAAACGTAGGCCATTGGAGGAAACCCTACCTTGGCACCTCTCCCAGTGCCAATATTTTGTTTCCAGAAAACTGAAACATCATGAGAACATGGAGCATCTGGGAGAGAGCGAGCCAAGTCCCCCCAAGAATTCTGTTTTATTTGAAATATGTATATTCTACCCCTCCAGAACACGACTGCATGGAGCAGTCACCCGTTGTGATTTATTACTTATTTATGTATTATAACTTATTTATTACATTGGAGTTTTTCTTTCTAAAGGTTACTAAAAGAGCTTTCTATAATTATGTATATTTTAAAGTTTGTGGTTTCATGAATTACATGCATTTTTTTAGAAGTTAAATGCGCATGTGTGTGTGAGACAGAGGGTGTATTTGTTTTGAATTACTCTGTAAGTGAAGAAACCATGTTCAAGATCCAGCAAAAGGTAAGTATTTTAGAGTTATGTTGGTTAAAATGGGAAAGATTTAAGCATATATTGATCACTCGCTTTGGAATCAGCAAGGCTTACAAGACTTTAGAATAACAGCATCACCAGGTTTTAGAGTTGGAAGGGCCCCTGGAGGTCCAGTTCCCGGCGAAATGCAGAACCCGCTATAGCATCCAGAACAAACGGCTACCCAACCTCTGTTTGAAACTTGCAGTGCAGGAGCCCAACACTGCATATAGAAGACAGTTCCACTGTCAAGCAGCTCTTACGGTTGGGAAATTATTCCAAATCTGCTTCCTTGTCATTGCAACATACTGGTGTTCGTCTTGCCCTCTGGAGCCACAGAGAACAAGTCCTCTCCTTCTTCTATAGGACAGCCCTTCAGACGGTTCCACTTCTTGTGGGATCATTTCCAGGTTTTATATTAGTCAGAAATGAATGTGTGGTTCATTGTTGAATTTGTAGGCCAAATCCAGCATTGAACAGTGGCCAGACCCACTACTTCCGGGGCATCGGGGCTGCTGTCAGGACCTATGGCAGGTACCTGAGAATGCCATATTGTGATGCCAGCCCTGCGTTGTACACTGGGGAGCTGCAGGGTACCAAGGGCAAAATTCGGATCAAGGACATCATGACCCTGCTCCCTTTTCTGGTCCATAAATCGACTGTACCAGAATAGTCATCTGAATAGAGCTGCTATAATGGCACAGTGGGGAAATGAATTGACCAGTAAGCCAGAGGTTGTCAGTTTGAATCCCCGCTGGTATGCTCCCCAGACTATGGGAAGACACCTATACCAGGCAGCAGAGATATAGGTAGATGCTGAAAGGTATCATCTCATACTGCATGAGAGGAGGCAATGGTAAACCCCGCCTGTATTCTACCAAAGAAAACCACAGGGCTCTGTGGTTGCCAGGAGTCGACACTGACTCGAAGGCACACTTTACCTTTATCATAGGTGTGCATCCAGCTGGCAGGCAACAAAGTACAAGGTGTAGCTTTTGCAGTTAGATGGGTGGAATAAAGTTCTAAGCAGCCCTTTTTCTGAAATCTCACTCCCATACTAAGGTTTCTTAAACCGTAAGAAACTGGGTGAAGCCGGTGAAAAGAAACTGGGACCAATAAAGCACACAGGAAAAGCACACAGATATGGGGTGCTGATCTCTCTTTTTTAACACATGCATTTGAGCATCAAAAATGGCCTGTTCACTTTCCCGATCTTGCATTCAATTAGCCCCTAGGATTTCCTTGTCTAAATCGCTTTAGGGACATGGTAATCTCTTTAGATGATGTTAGACAAGTTAAGCATGATTTATATGAGCAGCAATTGGAGAGGCTGAGATTGATCAAGCACAAGAGCTATTTTGTGAGTGCCACAATCATCTGAGAACGGGCAGAAGGGAAGAAGGCCAGAGGGGGCACTGCAAATGTGGACAGATTGGCACCTACAACTCAGTGGCATGGGAAGACTGCTGCTAGCCTATCTACCTTGGATAAAATTTAACCAATTGTTTTTGTTTTTGTTGTTTTAACCATTTTAAGCTGTTTGCTAATTGTTGATTATAATTATTGTGAACTGCCTAGAGATCATTGCTTTGGGTGGTATAAACATGCAAAGAAAGAAAGAAAGAAAGAAAGAAAGAAAGAAAGAAAGAAAGAAAGAAAGAAAGAGAATAATCTGAGAAAAAAATTAGAGTGGCCATAGAAGGCTTTGAACATATGAATGACAGTGAGCAGGACTTAATCTGACAAGATGATTCACTGAATGAAGATTGCTGGAGTTCCAAGGTTTTTTTTTTTTTAAAAAAGCTGAGTAACCGTATGCAATCCCTGTCCCTAATTATCATTCCTCTTTCCTGAGCCCTGACCCTGGTACATCAGTGTCCCTCTTCTGGCCCTCTATTTGGGGATGTGTTGTTGCCTATTGGATGGTACGACTGGCTAGCATTGTCATAGTTGAGCATAGTTCAACATTTCGCTCCCATCCCAAAGTTTAGGTGTCAGAGTGGAAGAAAAGACTCAGAGGTTATTCTCATGAGCAGCCTAACCCAGCCAAGGGCAGCCCAGTCTGGGTTAGGTTACTTATGCAGAGCACCAGGATTGAGGCTGATCCTGGTGCTGCCACCCTGCCTAACCCAACTTTTAACCCCGGCCTTTAGACAGAGTTAGAGGCACGAGTGCCCCCTTAACCCCAGTGCTGGGGTCATGTGTATGTGCGGGTTGCCTAGACGCCTAGAGCGCCTGACTTCTGGGGGAATCCCCCAATGCACTGTGTTCATTGTGCAGTGCATTGTGGGATTCTTGGAGGCTGGGACAATGAGTCCTAGCCTCCAGAGAACTATGCTGCATGGAGCAGCATGGATCACATGGGTGCACAGCAGCGTGTACAACAGATAATCTGGAGGGAAGGTAGGTCCATCCCTGCCTTCCCCCCCCCCCCCACCCTCCTCACCCTGGGAACAGTCGTGTGCAAGGCCTTTCATCTTGCTTCTTGTGCCTATTGATGTAAATGTATGTGCATAACTCTGTTTTCATATCATGGCAGACAAAGTATTGAGCCTGAACACATGCCCATCTGAGTGCCCAAGTCACATGGGAAGTGCCTCGTTAGTATTATAGTCAAGCCTCTTCATTGTATTAAACAAATGAATTCAATGTATTCAATAAATGTATTCATTGTATTTCATTTGGACTGTTAAACCTGTGGTTGTGACTTTCTTGGGAAACTGCCTGTTTTATAACCATGCCTACAAGGTCCCCAAAAGGGGTCCAACAGTGTCCCTTTGTAACAGCATGAATATTTAGATGTTTTGCAGTGCACAACCTACCATTTCACATGATGCAGCTCTTGAGGTATGTTTTAAATTGTTGGTAGTAGGCCTGACATGACCATTCAGACCAAGGTAGAGGCCTCATACCCTGGTTTGCATGGGTTAAATCCCTCCAATGCAGGTTGCTCAAAACAGGGTAGCCCAGCTTCTGCACCCTGCTCTTAACCCAGGTAGGAGGAAAAGGCCTCTTACCCTGCTGTTTTGGTTGTGTGGATCCATTTACCATTCATAGCATCTACCAGGAACTAGCAGGCCTTGAAACAATAGAAAGCTGTGGCTACAGAGGCTACACATCTGTGAATGTGCCACTCTGCAAAGTACACTCTATTATCCTTTGCTTGCAGAAGCTTCAGCAAGGCTGGGTCTGCCTCCTGCCCCTTTGTGCTCAACCAGAGTTCAGGTGCTGATGTGATGAGGCTTGCCAGTCTACTGGAAGTAGAAAGCATGTTAGGAAAGCTTTCTTGGCCCTTGTAGGATCTTTGATTCTTCCAGCTCCCAGTTTCAGCAATGGAGGCTTCTCCTGGCTTAATCATGTGTGCTCAGAATTTGGTGATCCAAACAGAGGTTCTTCTCATCTGTTGCTACTAGGATAGGAGCTCTTTACCATCCCTGCTCCAACTCATCCCCATATGGTCACATGAAAGACCCCAGTATCTTGAAGAGCAGGTCTACTCAACTTCAGCCCTCCTGCAGATGTTTGCCTACAATTCCCATAATCCCTGGGTATTGGCCACTATGGCTGGGGATTATGGGAGTTTTCATCCAAAAACATCTGGGGAGAGGTTATGTTGAGCAGGCCTGTTGTAGAACAACTATGTAGAACAACTATCAGGGTGGCCAACTTGAAGCGCTCCAGTTTTTGTTGGACTACAGCTCCCACCATCTCCACCTATTATGGCTTGGGATGTAGGGAGTTGTAGTCCAACTGTAGCAGGTGAGCCTCAGGTTAGCCACCTCTGTACAATATATATTAACCAGAAGAACAAAAACTCCCTTGGCTTTTATTTATCTCTCCCTTATTTTCAAATATTTATGTCCCACTGTCTCACTAAAGCAGCTGAAGGCAGAATCATACAAGTATGTTTCAGAATCAAAAAGTAGCAGAATCATACAAAATAGTATTGTAAAAATAAGCATATTGATGCTTGATACAGATGACACCAAGTCAGGCAAAGATAGCAAGGAATAACCCTCAGACAAGAAACTAAAATAAGACAAAATAAACCAAAATAAATCAAGAGCCAGACCACTTCCTGTGTATCTGTATGTTAAAGCAAGTTAAGTGCAGTTTTAGTGAGTAAAAGTCTAAAATTATCTTGGGAAACCTCATTTATTACTCATAGGAGGGTTAAATTCATCTGGCGTTTGCACACAGATTTGTTTGTTTGTTTGTTTGTTTGTTTAACATATTTTTATACCGCCCAAAACCATCTCTGGGTGGTTTGCAACAAGATAAAAACAGAAAGTAAAACATTAGTTAAAAACAAAAACAAGAAATTTTAAATACAATTTATTTTTATTTTTATTTTAAAAAAACAATATTATAAAAAAAACATTAAAAACAATCAAAACAATATCCGTTAAAAGCCTGGGTGAACAGAAGTGTCTTTAAAGATTTTTAAAAAATTATCAGAGATGGGGATGCTCTTATTTCACTAGGGACTGCTTTCCAAAGCCTCGGGGCAGCAGCGGAGAAGGCCCGTCCCTGAGTAGCCGCCAGACGAGCCGGTGGCA
Source organism: Hemicordylus capensis (assembly GCF_027244095.1). Taxonomy (NCBI): domain Eukaryota; kingdom Metazoa; phylum Chordata; class Lepidosauria; order Squamata; family Cordylidae; genus Hemicordylus; species Hemicordylus capensis. Next base: position 438,007,871 of record NC_069657.1, on the reverse strand, counting down.
AATGCAGACGGACCTCTCCTGATGATCTCAATGGGAGGTGGGGTTCATGACAAAGAAGATGTTCTCTGAAATACCCAGGGCCCAAGCTGTTTAGGGCTTTATAGGTTATACATTTACTAGTCATCTTATTTACTAGTCATCTGATTTGCAGTCACTGCCCACCCCCCACCCTGTGGACTCAGCAGGAGGAAATTTCCAGCAGGTAGCCTTACACAGAAACGCGAAACCCATTACAGTTATATTCGTTTGCATGCAAAGTTCTGTTCAAGTGTTTTCCTCTATGCATGAACTGATCTCGAGGAGGGGGAAACAAGACTGCGCCCACAGACCATGATCTGATCTCTGCACATTCAACTGAACATATCTTGCACATAGAGCTGTTTGTACCATATTTGCCCGAATATCTTCTTTTTCAATGACCTCTTTAATGTGTAAATAAAACATTAAAAAAAACCTGCTGTTCAAAGATAGCAAATGCTTGGATGTAACACATCAGCTTCAGTGCTAAACAGTAGTAGGTGAAACAAGCTCTTAAATACAATAACTCAACATCATGACTCAGCAAAACTGACAGCAGTTCACTAATCCTGTTCCAGAGCCACTGTCAAGCAATCCTGAGTTTGTAAAAGGATTGGTTGGCATTGGCACTGTAACAGGATTGGCAAATTGCTGTCAGATTTGCTGAGTCATGATGTTAGTGTATTTAAAAGCATGTTTCAGCTTCTACTGTATAGCACTGAAGCTGATGTGTCACTTTGAAACATTTGCTGTCTTTTTATGTTTTATTTATGCATTAAAGAGGTCTTTGAAAAAGAAGCTTGTGGATTTTGGAAGATGCTATCTCATCGCCACTATACCGTCTTATTTACCTGAATAGACAACTCTGGATTTAAGATGGCCTCCTTTAAAAGTATAGGTTAAATACAGGTTATGTCTATATTTATCTAAATGGAAAAGGGCTTCAATTTACAACGACCCCACAATTTCTAACATCAAATAACTTGGGGGGAGGGGGCTAGTCTTGGATTCAGGTAAACACAGGCGGTACAGAGAGGCTTTTGCTCACACATTTGGAAGCTCCTACATGGTGGAAGCTCCTACAAGGAGGATAGACTCGATTACAACAGCAATAAATGCACTACCGAGAGACCTTAAAGACCAAGTTGAAGACAGATCATCCTGGAGAGAATCTATCTATGTGGTCGCTAGGAGTCGACACCGACTTGACAGCACTTAATCAATCAATCAATCACATGGGCACAGCTGGTGTGCAAAGGTTGGGGACATGGTCAGCGGGTAGGGTCCATGGTCCTGATCCCCTACTCCCTGCATTCAGTGAATGCATGGCAAAGAACAACTGAATAGTGCTCAGTGCTTTTCCCCATCTCTCTTTCGTGTCCCATCTATCTCTTTCTCTCTCATCTTACTTTATTGCCCACCACTAAGGTATGTGACTTTGGCGAGACAACAACACAGATGGACTCTCTAAAAAACATGAAATAAATAAATAAAGGTGCAAATGTAGCAGAAACATCCCTTTCTGCTGCAGATCATGTTCCAGAACACTAAAAGCTTCTGTGGGCACCAGAGTTCAGAGTGCACAGCTATGCGAGTGGGATTTGTGTCTATTATTTTCTTTTTTAAAAATTCCTGTTGAAAATTCCCCTGTTCCTCAGAGCAAAATAAATTATTGAGTACATCCCCAGGCAGCTCTTCTTTATGAGCAGAAAGCCTCGAGAATATTTTCCACATTTCCTTGTATGTATGTGATGCTTATTAGATATTCTACCTGGTACACACACACAGACACACAAATACTGTTGATGTCAATGAGTTTTTAAGAAGCAGCATTTCTTTCCTCTTGTGAATACATTGCTATTTTTGGACTCCCCATGATATTTGTAAGGTTGTCATTTAGTAGGTCACCTTGGGGTGTTGTTTGTCATGATTTGTGTGAAGATCCAAGGAGGAAAGCAAGGGAGAGAAAGGTCGAAGACAACGCAAGTTGATTGAAGGTAGAAATGCAAGGAAGGGCAAGGGTTCAGCTGGGTAGAGGATTTTCTGATCGTGAAAAATGTGGCAACCAATTGCATCTATCTCTCGGCTGAGATGCATCAAATGGCTTCCTTGATACCAGGTTCAAGGGCCATCGTTGCATTAGAACAAGGTGGGACAAATGTCCCTGGGTTGCTGAAGGAGGGGGCTTCAGACTGGGGGACAGCTTGCTCTTTGCTTTGCCCTTCTTACCTCCATGACATGCTGGGCTCTCAAGATTACACTTCAAGATGATGAGATCTCTCTAGGAGGGGAGGGGGAGAGGGGATGAGTGTCAGGCAGCATCCCCCCCTCTCTTCCCCTCATTGTGACTGGCTGCTTAGGTGCTCAGGCTCAGCCCACCCCTCTCTCAGCCTGACTGACAGGCTGAGAGATGCTTTTTGAGCTAGGGAACAGCTGTTGCTGGGCATCAGTGGAGCATCACTCAATCACAAGGAGGGGGGGGGGAGATGGCCAGGGTCTGGCCAAGGATGTGCTATGGAGCGCTGGCCACTGGGCTGCAGAACACAGGAGAAACCCATTGCATATAGTTGTGGAGGGATTGTCTGTTTCAAGTCAGGTTCACTTGCCTTGTATTTTCTTGCCACCGACACCGGCGAGATTGGCTTGTGTGTATGGGGTGGTGGTGATCGAAATTCTTGGCTGCCACATATTAAAAACACAGGGGGCAGGTGAAGGAGAGGAAGGTCTTCCCTTGCCCTATGGCACACTCCCATTTTCCTCCACCACGTGCCAGCCTCACGTTATATTATACATAGAAGCAAAAGGTTTGTCTGCTTTTAGAGAAGTCAGGTTTAGGGTCAGCCCCTAGCATCTATGTCTTTAACAACAACTTGAGCAGCAGATTTGACTAGGGGAGAATAGGATGGCTCGCTCATCCATTTCTTCCTCATGTGTTCAGGGCAGGTATAGCAGGGAAGCGGAATGTGCATTGCATGACTGTCAGGCTGTCTCCCCACCTTCATCCGTCTCCCCACCTTCTTACATTGACTAATTGCATGGGAGTGTTGAGACAAATTTGTTCATCCAGGCTTTTAATTTGATTCACAGTTTTTAATAGTTTTAACATTGTGTTAAATTTTTAAATTTCAATGTTTTAACATTTTAATTCTGTTTTAATTTGTAATTTATTGTAAACAGCCCAGAGATGTACGTTTTGGGCATTATACCAGTGTAACAAACAAAGAAACAAAGAAACAAAGAAACAAATGGATAGATAGATAGATAGATAGATAGATAGATAGAAGAGAATAAAATAAAATGCTTACCACCATGCAGATTTTGGAAGATGGGACAACTCTAAAAGGCACAGAAGCAGTCTATTGGCAAACTTTTTTTTTTTTTTTTGGTCGATTAATCACACAATCTTCTCCCCTGGAGTTTCACTGTAGAAATGCTACACAATTCGATGTCAGGATACTGTGTAAACCAGGGTTTCTTAACCTTGGGCCCCCAGATGTTGTTGGACTACAACTCCCATCATCCCCAGTCATGGCCTTTGTGGCTGTTGTAGTCCAACAATATCTGGGGGCCCTAGGTTAAGAAACCCTGATGTAAACTATTTGCTTGTCATTCCAACAAAGATATAGGAAGTGGCATGAGTCAGACCACAAGATGCTCATTATCTAGCTCAGTGTCTATACTGACTGGCAGAAGCTCTCTAGAGTTTCAGGTTGGTCTTTATCAGTTCTATGTAGAGTCGAGAGATGCCAGGAATTGAATCTGGAACTTCCCAGCATGCAGAGCAGGTGCTCTGCCACTGAGCTATGGTCTCATGGTGAAGACTTCTTGGCTAGTTGCTATGATAACTAAATGGAACCTGCTGTATATCCGAAGTATCGGATGCTGGGGACAAATTTCAGGGGAGGGTTATTATAGCCTTCAATTCCTGAGGCTCCCAGAGGCATCCAACTGGCCACTGTTAGGAACAGAATGCGGGGAAAGGTGGACCAGGAGTGCTCCAGGAGTGCTCTACACATGTTTTGAACATTTCCCACTGTTCTTTGTTTCTTTTTTGACTTTGCATAATTATGGACTTCTTAAAAAATCCTTTTAAGCCAACTGTGGAGCGTATTGAGCTTGTTAAGATGTTCTGCTGATGCTTGCTTAGACATATAAATATATCTGCCTTCATACATAACCATTATATCTAATTAGTCCAATAAACCTGGGCAGCGTTACAGAACCATTTACCTTTTGTTGTTGTTCTGAGGCCAGTTACTTTGAGTCCAAAATGTCTGTAAATACGTGTGTTTACCATCAAAATGTAATGGAGCCCAGAGAGATCTTCACTGTCTATTCCATGAATTGATAGGTGAGGAAATTGTATGGCCTCTCTCCTGTTTGCCACAAATATGTAATTTTCCTCCTGGCTAAAAGATAAGTTGGAAAGAATTTGCTTGGATAAAATAGAAATTGCTGTGAACTGGGGAGGCAAAAATCTAATCTCTCAAGAGTTTCTGGTTGTCTATGATTTTTGCCCTTACTGCTTCTCAATTTAGGTCACAGTATATTCCTACAAGTCAGATCTATGGCTAAAAACAGGCTCAGCAAAAGTCTGATAATCATACATTCCAGGCTGGTCTACACATGTAGGAGAATGGGGTGGCAGAATGGACTGAACCACTTCAGACTGAAATGCATCCTTTTAAATTGCCCCCCTGTGTAATAGCCTACCCCTTCTGTGTGGGACGCATGTCGCGGAGACGTGAAGCAAGCGCGCGACGTGCGCATGCGCAAAAGGCTCCGTGCAGTCAAGGCTTTTGCACTCAAGAGGGAGAAGGGGCAGCAGGGAGGTATCCTGCTGCCCCAATTACTACATAGAATACGAGTGCTGGAGGGGGGAAAGTGGTGGGAGGGGTAAGTAAACCCTCCCCTGCCCTTAAAGGCACCCCCCCACCTGAACCGAACTGGCCAGGTCTGGACCGGTCCGGACCAGTCCGGAGGCCTTTAGAATGCCCTCCGGACCGGTCCGGGCCTATCCCTAGTTTCGGATTGGCTGATTTCGAATAAAGAACAAAATGGGGGTGTTTCAGATTCGGGCCAAAAACAAAACAGAAAAAAACCAAAATGCACAACCCTAGTCAAGACTGCCTTTGTCGGCCTGATGGATGATCTCCAATTGGATATTGACAGAGGGAGTGTGACTTTGCTGATTCTCTTGGATCTCTCTGTGGCTTTCAACACCATTGGCCATGGTATCCTTCTGGACTGCCTGAGAGAGGTGGAATTGGGTGGCACTGTTTTACAATGGTTCCGCTCCTACCTCTCTGATAGATTCTAGATGGTGTCACTTGGAGACGGTTGCTCTGCAAAGCAAGAACTGAAGCATGGAGTTCCACAAGGCTCCATTCTGCTTCCAGTGCTTTTTAACATTTACATGAAACCACTGGGGAGATTATCAGGAGGTTTAGTGCATGGTGTTATCAATATGCTGATGACACCCAGATCTACTTCTCCATGTTGACCTCATCAGGAAATGGCACATCTTCCTTAAATGCCTGCTTGAAGGTGGTAATGGGCTGGATGAGGGATAACAAACTGAAGTTGAATTCAAATAAGATGGAAGTACTGACTGGGGATGGGGGGTCAGGACTCAAGAGATGGTTTAGATCTGCGTCTCCTGGATGAGGTTACACTCCCCCTGAAAGATCAGGTATGTAGCTTGGGAGTACTCCTGGACCCAAATCTCTCCCTGGTTTCTCAGGTTGAGGCGGTGGCCAGGAGCACTTTTTATCAGCTTTGGTTGATATGTCAGCTACGTCCATTTCTAGAGGCAAATGACCTTAAAACAGTGGTACATATGCTGGTAACCTCCAGACTTGACTACTGTAATATGCTCTATGTGGGGCTGCCTTTGTACGTAGTCCAGAAACTACTATTGGTACAGAATGCGGTAGCCAGATTGGTCTCTGGGACAACATGAAGGGACCATATAACACCTTTTTAAAAAGAACTGCACAGGCTGCCGATATGTTTCCGGGCGAAATACAAAGTGCTGGTTCTTACCTATAAAGCCCTTAATGGCTTGGGATCAGGTTATTTAAGAGAGCGCCTCCTTTGTCATGAACCCTCCCACCTTTTATGATCTTCTAGAGAGGTCCAGTTATGGTTGCCACCAGCTTATCTGGTGGCAACTCAGAACCGGGTTTTCTCTGTGGCTGCCCCAGGGCTTTGAAATATGCTCCCTGCTGAAATAAGAGCATCTCCTTTTCTGTTTGTTTTCAGGAAGACCCTGAAGACTTTCTTGTTCTCACAAGCTTTTAGTTAGAACTTTAATAATTTTAATAATTTGTTTTATATTGTTTTTATTGTGGTTTATGTACTTTAACCTGTGATTTTTAATGTTGGGATTTGTACACAGCCTACAGATATACATGTAAGGTGGTATAAACAAACAAACAAACAAACAAATAAATATAGGGAATGTCCTTTACTTGTAACCCTTGCCAGATTCCCCTTTACAAATATAACCCTGGACCAGTCCACAAACCATTTAACAGAACCAGGGCTGGTGCAGTTTGAACTTAGACTGCCCAAACCGGGCTGGTTCAATCTGAATCACAGTTCGAATTGCACTGGCTCACACATCCCTAATGTAGAGGAGAATTCACATATCAGCACTGGAATCCCCCATCAGCAGTCTGAACTGGTGCAGTCCACTAGGAATGTGCATAACTGACATTATCAGTATCAGTCTGACCTGGATAATGATCAAATTGTGCCCTTGATCCCAGAGGTATTCTGGATCATATCGAGCTGATAAATCTATATCAGACTGATGCATTGTAAAAGTCTGGGCTGGAATCCCCTCCACAATTTTGTGGTCCCATTTAGGGGGGAACCTTTCTGGCAATTTTCAGGAGGTGCAATTTTCAGGGGTAGTGGGCAAAGCTTACAAGTGTTCCACCCAGTTATTTTCAGCTGCTGGTGGCCCCTTTTCATCTCAATGTCCAGAATGTTGTTATTATGTTCTGAGGGGCATTCTGGAAAAAAACATGATGCCACCTTTTGGCTACCTCTATTTTTTGCAGTGCCCGTAATTTTTCCAAATAATGCTCCAGAACAATGGTACCCACACATAAAGAAAGGAGCTGAGAGGAATACTTCCAATTTTCATCTATGCATCACTATCATGCCTTCACCTTTAAAATGCAAAAGAAGTATTCAGGCATAGTAAACTCTTCCATTAGTATAAGCACACCTTCCAGACTCTCCCTATCCCTCTTGAGCTGGAAAAAAGTTTGCTTCAGGCCTGTGTTGAGAGCAGTGTTCCCTCTAACACAGAGATTCTCAGTGTTGGGTCCCCAGATATTATTGGACTTCAACTCCCACAATCCCCAACCAAAGGCCACTATGGGTGGGGTGGGGATTATGGGAGTTGAAGTCCAATAACATCTGGGGACCCAATGTTGAGAATCCCTGCTCTAACAGGTATTCCCAGATGTTGACTACAACTCTCAGAATCCCCAGCTCCACAGCTTCAATGGCCTTTGCTTGGGGATTATGGGAGTTGTAGTCAACAACATCTGGGAATACCTGTTAGAGGGAACACTGATTGGGAGTCCTGCCTGGGAAATGCATAGAACCTTGTTAAATAAGCCTTTAAGTTAAGAACATCGATGTGGAGTGTACTCCTAAAAACATAATGCGAGAAGAGGAAGACCAGTTGTACAGTTGCAGCTCTGGCAGACCCAGAGGCGTAACGATAGGGGGGGCAGGCAGGGCACGTGCCCTGGGCGCCACTTGGTAGGGGACGCCAAAAAGTGCCATGACCCCCCCGCCGATCCCCTCCAGAAAAATATTATTTTTTAAATAAAAATTTATTTAATGGCAGCAGTCCGCAAAGGAGCGCGTGGTGCCCCCTCCCCCACGAGTGGTCCCGGAGGGTCCCCCCCCCCATTGCTTGGCTCTGGCTGGCTGCTGGGCGCCGCGGGCGCCTAAAGATTTTTGTCCCTCTCCGGACTCGTCCCCATAGCGGCAAGCAAGGTCCTTGACGTCGCTTCTGACGTCGCGGCATCGCTTCTGAACTGCACTGCGAACGGCAGCCCTTGGCGTCGTGCTCTGTCTTACATCCACCGCAGCACCAGCCACCGCCGCGGTGTAGCAAGTCGAGGACCGTTGCCGCGGCGGGCGGATGTAACACAGAGTGCGACGCCGAGGCCTGCTGTTCGGCCCGGCTCCGCCCGAGGTGCACCTGCTCCAGCTGCTAGGCTCGGCCTCGAGCAGCAGCGGCGGCGGCGGGCCCCCGCCCAAGATCGTCATCTCCCGGGAGGACAACCACCACTCGCCCCAGGGGCTGCTGGGCCCCAACGCGGCCGGGGCGGGGTGGCCGCCGGCAGGCACAAGCAGCACCCGGTGGAGGCGGGTGCCCCTGGCGGCGGCAGCGGCCCCTCCTTCACCAAGGCGCCCAAGCGCAAGAACCAGAACATCGGCTACTGCCTGGGCCACTGGCACGCCCTCTTCGAGAAGCGCAAGTGGCTCAGCGACTATGCGCTCATCTTCGGCATGTTCAGCATCGTGGTGATGGTCATCAAGATGGAGCTCTCCTGGGGCTTGTACTCCAAGGTAGGTGCGCCGCCGCCGGATGCCGGAGCCCAGCTGCTCCCCGAGGGAGGGAAGGGCTTGGCGAGGCAAAGAAGGCGCCCAGCCCAGCCACCTCTCCAGCGCCGCGGAGAAGAGGCACTTGTGTTGTTGTGGGGAGATCTGGGAGGAAAGGGGGCCCCCTCTCTCGGTCTCCCTTGCAGGGCGAGGGAGCGCTCTTGGGCGGCTGCTCGACGTGGCGCTGACCTGACCGTCTGCTTGCTTGACCATCAGAGGCTCCCAGGAGGGGGGGGGGCGCGCAATTTCAGTGTTTGCCCTGGGCGCCGTTTTCCCTAGCTACGCCTCTGGGCAGAGCTATTGTCAAGCCAGGATATGTGCAATATTTGCAGGGTGAGGCCCAGAAAGGATGCTACCGAAAAACTGAATCCAGAGGAGAATTAGGTCTAAGGCAGGAGATGGCAGTGTTCAAAGGGTACTCTTGAATACAAGATAATTCAAGGGTGAAAAATCTCATCTGGCCTGCTGCAAACAGGATGCACATTTCTAAGCATCCCCCTTGATAGGACTAAGTAAGTACTCAGCCAGAGCAGGAAGACTATCTGTGAAAATGTGCTCAGGATAATGAAGAATGGTTGATTACCTAAACTTTGCTAAATGTATTATTCTTAATAGTGTTCCATAGTGAAATTTTATGGGCACTTCCATGTAAAATGGGGTGTAATCTTTAATGAATACACGCTTGTAAGGTCTTCTACTCAACTTTAAATACGAACTATGCACATAAATGCTGCTCCATAAAATGATCTTATTGGCAAAGCAAAATGCTCCATCCAGATGTACTCCTAATGCTTTGCCATTTGAACATAAGAACAACTCAGCTGGATCAGGCCCAAGACCTATCTAGTCCAGCATACGGTTTCACACAGTGGCCCACTGGATGCCTCTGGGAAGCCCATAGGCAAGTGCTGAGGGCATGCCCTCTCTCTTGCTGTTGCTCCCCTACAGCGTTATTCAGAGATATCCTGCCTCTGGGGCTGGAGGTGGTGCATAGACATCAGACTAGTAACCATTAATAGACCTGTCCTCCATGAATTTGTCTAAGCCTCTTTTAAAGCCATCCAAGCTTGTGGCTTTCACCATATCTTCTGGAAGACAATTCAGTAGATTAACTATGTGCTGTGTGAAAAAGTAGTTTCTCGTGTCGGTCCTAAATTTCCTGACCTTCAGTTTCATAAGATGATCTCTGGTTCTAGCACTGTGAGAGAAGGAGAAAAATTTCTATCTGTCCACCCTCTCCACTCCATGCATAATTTTATACACCTCTATCATATCTCCCCATAGTCGACTCTTTTCCAAACTAAAGAGCAGGCATGGAGTCAGCCGAATGGCAAGCCTGTGTCCTGCCCCACCTGGCGGCCCCTCTAGTGATGCCCCATGTGTGTGATGTCACATACATGGGGGCATGGCCTGGGTTCCTGAGAGCCCGTGTGAGCTCTCACCTGTCCATTTCAGGTAGCGCTTGCTGCCTGACAGCATATTTCTCTTTCTCTCCCTGGACAGGGGAAGAGCTTGGTCGGGTTCTCCGGAGCCTGAGCATGGGAGGGGGAGAGCAAACTCGGGGCTCTCCAGAGCCCAAGCCATGCCCCTGTGCATGTGACGTCACATGCATGGGGACTTTCAGCAGCCTTTTCTATTGATGGCCTGGGTTCTTTGGACCCGTTCGCACAGTGGTGGTTCCACCCCTGCTAAAGAGCCCCAGATGCTGTAGCCTTGTCTCATGGTCATATAGCTCCAGGCCCCTGATTATCTTGGTTGCCCTCTTCTGCACTTTCTCCAGTTCTACAACTGAGTTGGTTAATCAATGAGCCGTTGCATTCTAAAGCAGGGCAGACATTTTTATATCTCCTTTGGAAATGTAGTTTGGTGGACATGTTTTTATCAAGCCATTTGACTAGACCCATACACAGTTGCCCAGCTGGTGACTGCTGGAAGGGTGTCATTGCCATAAAACAGGCAGTGGTGTTGAAAAAGGCCTGAAAGGGTAAGACACTTTTTAACTTCAAGTTCCCCTCCCCTCCAAAAGAGTTGAAAGTTATAATCAAGCTGCTTGCCACCCGATTGGGCAGTGCGGCTGCTTTGCCTCCATCCCCCTGCAAGAAGCATGGGAGGCAGGCTAAGCCTAATTGGCTGGCCTGCCCATGTGGGTGTGGACTTTCAGTCTCGCAGTCTGTCTCATCATCTCCTAGCTCATTCTGCTTTTCGGAGGCAACCTCCCCCCACCCACCCTTGGTACAGTCTGGGTGCAAGCTGGTCGTCTTTTGAGGCTAGGCAGGAATTTTTTGGGCGCTCACCTGATTGGCCTGTGGTGCATGCCCATTTTCGCATGCTCTGTACTGACATTAGCTAGGTAGTTAATTGTTCTTTCATTGGTCAAAATCTGGCAGGTACAGTGCAGTTTGGGATAACAGCTTAGGTTGGTGAGCACCTGTAGGTTAGCATTTGGCTATAGCTTGGACAGGACGACTCCCTAGAGGCTGGGCGGCTCAGGGAGGCCTGGCCTGGACTGATCTACTCTGTCAGGCTAAGCTCCCTCGAATGGCTAGGCGGCTACTGGGGGGTGCTGCTATGACAGAGGCCTGGCATTAGACCGGCTAATATGGGCAACTCCTGCTCTAGAGCATTGGGGCTGCCTGGAGCCCTGGTGCATCACCCTAGGCTATAGGGGAGACATGGGTATGCCTCTAGATACTGCACTGTAGGGGTGGAGAGCCAATCCCTGCTAAGTTTAAATAAATTGTGGCCCTCGTTTACTCCAATTCTTTTGTGTCTTGTGTCTTCTTAGGGTATGGGGCAATGGGAAAACATTTGGTTCAACCCTAGTAAAAATACTCCTGACATATAGAAAAGGTCCCTGCAAAAAAGATCCCTGTAAAAATAAGACACTTATTTTAAAAAAAAATCCCTCCCTGAATATAGAAAGTTGGTGGATCAGGGAGAAAAGCATGTTGATGTGCTGCATTAGTATGTGTGCGTGTGCACCTTACTTTCAGAGACAAGAAGGAATTTCACATGATCATGATTAAGGGTAGGACGAACGCTCCCTTTTTGCGATTGTGTATGAGGGAAACAGCAAAGTTAGAGGGGGATGAAGTGATCATCTGAGAAAGAGGGACTGGGTCAGACAGGGATTCCTCTCCTACCTTGGTAAAGTGCTGGGTACAAGGGCTGTCCAACTCAGCTCGTTTCTCCCAGATGATCACTTCCTTCCCCTCCAACCTCGCTGTTTCCCTCGCACACGATCACAAAGTAGGGGTATAAGCAGATCCTAAACTAGGCTAGGACACTTGTCCTATAATTAAAATTGTGTGAGCTGCCTTTGGATTTTATTTTATTTTTTAATACCAGGAAGCATTCAAAAATAGCTTCTACCACCTACAGTCTGGAGCGTTACAGTCCAGAATCCAATTACCTGAGTCTGCCTGGCCTAAGCAAGTGGGCATCACCACATAGATGGAAATGAACTATACATCGGTTTAGTGAAGGAAGAATAATTTTGTTTGTTTTGTCCTGAAGATTCTGCTAATCAAATTCTTTGATGTAAATTATATGCACTGCACATCTTGGGGTTAAAAAAAAAAGAAGGTAACTTCACAAATACATTGATAGGTCTGAAATGGTGGTGACAAACCAGGAAAGTAATCTTGGTATTGTGAGGGACAGGAAAACATCATTTCAGTGACTGTTGTCAGTGAAGAAGAAAAAAGAAAGCAAAGGAAGAAAAAGAAAGAAATGTTTAGATCTAGTAGAAACATATTGAGTCTTATTCTGGATGTAACGTATGTGTTTATATTATACCTAAACCTATTTTTTTAACATAGAGACTCAATAAAAATGTAAACATGGGGGCGGGGGCTACACTTTTTCCAAACTTCTCTTAAACCCGAGCCCCAAAGGTAGATTGTAAATGCATGGTTTAATTCAATTCTGGTCTGATGGGATTTATTTCATTTCATTTCATTTCATGTTTGCTTTTGTTAACCTATCCTGAGTCTTCAGGACAGGGTGGGCAAGACATCTCAGTAAGTAGATAATTAAAGAGATATTTAGGGGCTGCTCCATACCGACAAAATTCCCTCCCACTAGATGCAGATGTTATAAAAAGACCTCATTTGTGTCTGTTGCAGGGCTGCACAACAATTTTGGCCCTGCAGCTGTTGGACTACAACTCCCATCATCCCTAACTATTGAATGCTGGGGATGATGGGGAGTGTAGTCCAACAACAGCTGCAAGGCCAAAGTTGTGTAGCCCTGGTCTATTGGAAGCTAGAAAAGAAAAGTTCTATGTTTGATATGTTCGTCCATATTTTGCTCGGTGGGAAGCAAGCAACGCCAGTAAATCAATAGTTGTGAGAGCTGTTGAAAGAGCCTGTCCTCCTGCTAAAATGAAGAGAAACTCAGGGACAGCACAGCTCAAGATGTCCCAGCCTGAGGGGTGACAAAGTGATGTGAAGCAGGGTCCAGAAGAGCCATTTCCTTCTTCCTCCAATGCTTGCATCTATATTCCTTCCACGCTTGCCAGCTTATCAAGATGGCCATGGAACAGGCCTGCCATCTGGAGGGAGTTGTTGGTCTGTTTGGTTAAGATAAGAAGGCTACAGCAGAGCCTACAAAGGAAGAGCAACGACTTGGGATGCAACGGCAACAAGAAGGGGGATTGGACAGCAAGCTACCCCCACGAGCCTCCCCACCCCCCCATGCCGAAATCAATGTATAAGGACAATCCTTGCTTGCATTGGAAGCAAACATTAATGTTGTCTCACAGATTGTACCAGCACTGTTTTCTTTATTGAGGTGAAGGGTTAGGCCAAAGGAAGATATGTGTGTGTGTGTGTGTGTGTGTGTGTGTGTGTGTGTGTGTGTGATAGGGGGAGGGGGAGGGGGGGAGGGAGAGATGGGGGTCACCGGAAATTTCAGGCTCAATTTTTTCAGCGGAGCAATTTCTAAATTGCTGAGAGGAAAAACCATGGCTGGGTTCCTCCCCACCTCCTTTTTGAGTGTTTTTTTTTTTTTTTTTTTTTGCTCCCTGATAAACAGTGCTTACTCACCTTTCTTGCTTCTGCTCTGTCATAATCAGAGCTGTTTCCTAGAAAGCACTCCACTTTTAGAAATGCTTCCCATGACAAGGCTCTTATGTCAACGAGGGAGGGGACCTCTAATTCTTGTGATCCACTTCATATGCTGCAACGCCTTTGTAGTCATTCTGACATTTGGTGTAGCAAGTATATTTCTTTATTAGGGTTCCCCCCGCTTTTGGTCACACTCTTCAACCTGAGTTCTCAAAGTGGGTTCTAATATCCATAAAAGCAATATGTGCAGTAAAGCTTCCATCATCCACATCTCCGATGGAGGCAGGAGGGGGTCTGGCTGGTTACGAGTGAAATGACTGCAGAGAGGCTCCACTCCTGGAAGGGAGGAACCAGATGATCCTGTCAGCTGGTCTGCTTTGGTAATATGGAAAAACGTGCTGCACTTGATTGCCTGCTCTCCATTTGTGGCATTCTTGTGGCCAGAACTGTATGCTCTGCCTCCCAGGTTGCTTGACCACACCTCCTATTCTTTCTTTCTCTTTCTTTCTTGAGTGTTCATTTTTAATACCACCTTTCATAATGCATCTCAAGGCAGTTTACAAAAGTTAAAATATAATAAAATTCCATAAAAGTTTCATCTAAAACCTTAAAATCAGTGAAACAGTGGTGGGGGTGGGGGGGAAGCAACAATTAAAAAGACAAACCTTACCTCCCAAAGTTGCCTGGCCTTGTCCCTTGCACATTCACAGGCATGTCCTTATTTTCATCAGTGAAATGTCACCGATGAAATCATCAGAGGGTATGTGGATCAGAATTGGTCCCAGCCCGGTCGGTGGAGGTGGTCCCACTCTTGGATCTTTCCCTTTGCTACAAGTGGAAGGGTTACAGAATCCGTTTGAGAACTTTATTGCAACCAAGATAGCCCTATTCATATGTTATGTTGAACCCTCATACGAATGCACAGTGTACACAGATATGGATCTGTATTCAGGTGTAATTATTTGCATGTTATGTTGAACATGGGTACAGCTGCAGCAGTATATTTCCTAATGTGTCCCATGCATTTGAAGGCCCTGATCCCAGGTTCACTTCTAAAATGAATTCAGGTACAGTCATTCGCACAAAAATGTGCTCAAATCTGCACACTTGTACAACATACTGACTGATTGGGACTCATGTGATATTGTGTCAGGGAAGGGCAGGACCTCCTCTAGAAATTACATAGAGATGTCTGCAGAGCCAGCTCTCAGGTGTGGCAACTCGTAGGGCCAAATGATGTGATGGATGTCAAATCTAGTGTGACTGAAGGAATTTCACACAACCTTTTCACACAATGCATAATCAACTTGTGGAATTCTCTGCCACAAGATGTAGTGACAGCCAACAACCTGGATGGCTTTGAGAGGGGTTTGGATCACTTCATGGAGGAGAGGTCCATCAACGGCTACTAGTTGGAGGGGCATAGGCCACCTCCAGCTTCAAAAGCAGGATGCCTCTGAGTACCAGTTGCAGGGGAGTAACAGCAGGAGAGAAGGCATGCCCTCAACTCCTGCCTGCAGGCTTCCAGAGACATCTGGTGGTCCACTGTGTGAAACAGGATGCTGGATTAAATGGGCCTTCTTGGGCTTGATCCAGCAGGGCTATTCTTATGGTCTTATGAATTACACAGTTCAAAGTGCAATTCACACACACTGAAATAACCCTTGTCCTTTCTGAGCAGGTAAGAGTATACTGGGGAGTATATTGGGGAGTGTATTGTAGCTCAGGGGCAGAGCATCTGCTTTGCATGCAGAAGGTCCCAGGTTCAATCCCTGGCATCTCCAGCTAGAGCTGAGGAACACCTACATGACCCCCTGGAGAACCACTGCCAGTCAGTGTAGATAAGTCTGAGATAGATGGGCTAAAGGTCTATCTTGATAATGTCCAGCTTTCTATGTAGCTTGCAGTTTTCCCCTAGTCTATCTTTAATGCAAAGGGCCATCACCCGTCTAGCTTTTATGTCAGCAGAGGGCAGGGCTACTGCTGGGTAAAGGAATCCAGCATAGAGCAAACAGAAGAGAGCTATCAACAGTTTGTAATGGTGAAGGGACTGGAGTGTGAGGAAAGATGGTAGTATGAGAAGAGGGAGGTTACAAGCATTTCACATCTGTGAAATGTGGGTGGGTATGGAAATGTGGCAGCCCCACCTAGTGAGGAAACCTGGCTACAGCCATGTTCAGGAGCAGGGGAGGCTCTCTGGCAGGGCCTACGTTTGCACTGCACATTTAGTAGGGATTGCTTCCTTTTTACGCCTTGATTCTTCATAGAACTAAATACAGAGCAACTGTATCCCTGATTCAGAATTCCATCAGATGATCAAAAAGGCTTTCAAGATCTATAGGTTTAGTTAAGATTTCTTTAGTGCCCCCTCTCTGTAGCCTCCCCCCCCCTTGGAATTCAATGAGCATTTTCCGTGGGGAGGGGTGGAGAGGGGTGGGGAGTTCACGCTGCCATTCATTGTTTCATCTTTGAATCATTTCAGGTGCTGCCTGTCACTGGCGAGAGAAGCTTCCAAGAATTTGGGAAATCTCTCTTGGCAAAGCAGTGCTTTCATTTCAAAAGAAAGCTCCCAACGTTTGTGAGCTGAACCTAAAGTCAATGAGAAAGAAAGAACGAAAAAGATCAATTCCGTTTCTCTGCACTGACCTTGCCCTTCAAAAGTTAAGACATGAGTTCTTTAGTCTAGGCTGGAACAAATAGACACAAAATACATTCCTTGTAACAAACATACCTATAATAATCCAAAACAAAGAGAAAAGAATAAATACAGTGATATAATTTCACTCACAGCCTCTCGTGGGTGTAATATGTGGTTTTCAATGTTTCCAGTAATTTGAAGACAAACCCATATACAAAAGAGCCACCAGTTTGAAGGAAAATATACCTTCACCCACCTACAAGCAAGGGATATCATGGTTTGACTGTACTACAGAATGCAGTCATATTCTTCGTGAATTGTCTGCAGAATTACACGCTACAGGGGCAACTATGTGATCTGAGGTGCCGCTTTGTAGAAACCTTGCCAAAATGTAGAATTTTTTAATGGTGACTATTGTAGCGGCATCTGGTGGGCCACTGTGTGAAACAGGATGCTGGACTAGATGGCCTTGGGCCTGATCCAGCAGGGCTGTTTTTATGTTCTTATGTACAGCAGTAACTTTAACACACTAGCCGACATACAGAGCAAGGATGCACATCCAGAGTAGTCTAACAGAGGTCTGCTCAACCCTAATGGACATATTTTTAGGTGGCAAAGAGGAGCTTAATGGGGGAAGAAGAGGGCATCCAAAATTGCAGCTTCCCAACTACACCAGTGCAGTTAGTTGGGAAGTTTTGTTAGGCTGCTTTCTCGTGGCACCAGTGCATCCTTGCCCTGTATGCAAATGCAGCACTGGCCAATTTAACTCTTAAATGGGGCTGTGCAGCTCCATTCAGGAGCTAAACCGTGTCCCCCACGTCTGACATGGGGGCATGTTGGGGCCATGAGGTGTGGCCCTTGAGGGGTGGTGGCCCAGGTTCTTTGAACCCTGTAGCCCAATGGTGGCTCCACTCCAGGACATAGATAACTGAAGTATGTTATAGATATATAGTGCCTCTCTTGAACAACAGGTTGGGCCATTTCAACTGCTAACTGGGCAAAGAGGCACCTTTTACCATGATGATTCTCTTTA
This sequence comes from Hemicordylus capensis, assembly GCF_027244095.1. Classification (NCBI taxonomy): domain Eukaryota; kingdom Metazoa; phylum Chordata; class Lepidosauria; order Squamata; family Cordylidae; genus Hemicordylus; species Hemicordylus capensis. The sequence goes on along the minus strand of NC_069657.1, from coordinate 437,990,476 downwards.
TTTAGCAGGGGGAGAGTAACTGGCCCTATCCACCCCCAGCATAGTACTTGCAGTGACTGTTGCTGGTGTCTATCTTATGTTTCGTTTTAGAATATGAGCCCTTTGGGACAGGGAGCTATCTTATTTATTTATTATTTCCCTGTGTAAACCACCCTGAGACATTTTTGGAAGGGTGGTATAAAATTCAAATAACAACAACAACAACAACAACAAAAACTGTTCTCCATTCATTATTAATGCAGCACACTTGTCTAGTCTAAACTCCATTCCTATAACGTATATTCAGTAGCGATGTAGCAATGGAGTTTGGACTAGACAAGTGTGCTGCATTAATAATGAACAGAGGGAAAATAACAAAACCAGAAGGAATAGAACTGCCCAATGGAAACAAGATCAAGAACCTGGAAGAGAAAGAACATTAGAAAGACTTGGGCATTCTCCAGGCTGATAACATCGCACACACTGAAGTTAAAAGAAAAATTGGAAGTGAATACATCAGGAGAGTTAGAAAAATCCTAAAGTCCAAACTCAATGGTGGGAACACCATACAAGCCATAAACACCTGGGCTGTACCTGTTATCAGATACACTGCAGGAATAATAGACTGGACCCAGGCAGAGCTAGAGATGCTAGATCGTAAGACCAGGAAAATCATGACCATCAATCATGCTCTGCACCTCCGCAGTGATGTCGATAGGCTATACCTCCCTCGCAGCTCAGGTGGAAGAGGAATGCTGCAAGTCCATCAAACAGTAGAGGAGGAGAAAAGAGGCCTTGAAGAATATATCAAGGACAGTGAAGAAGATGTAATTAAAATGGTCAATAATGCGAAACTATTCAACACCAATGAAACAAAGCAGGCCTACAAGAAAGAACAAGTCAAGAACCGAGCAGAAAAATGGAAAAATAAGCCCCTGCATGGTCAATATTTGCACAATACAACTGGAAAATCAGACATCACCAAGACCTGGCAATGGTGTAAGAATGGCAACTTGAAGAAAGAAACAGAGTTTAATACTGGCTGCACAAGAACAGGCACTAAGAACAAATGCAATAAGAGCAAAAGTCGAAAAATCCACAACAAACAGCAAGTGCCGCCTTTGTAAAGAAGCAGATGAAACCGTGGACCACCTAATCAGCTGTTGTACAAAGATCGCACAGACTGACTACAAACAAAGGCATGACAAGGTAGCAGGGATGGCACACTGGAACATCTGCAAAAAATACAAGCTACCTGTAGCCAAAAATTGGTGGGACCATAAAATTGAAAAAGTTGTAGAAAATGAAGATGCAAAAATATTATGGGACTTCCGACTACAAACAGACAAACATCTGCCACACAATACACCAGATATAACCGTAGTCGAGAAGAAAGAAAAACAAGTTAAAATAATCGACATAGCAATACCACAGGATAGCAGAATAGAAGAAAAAGAAATAGAAAAAATCACAAAATACAAAGATCTACAAATTGAAATTGAAAGGCTGTGGCAGAAAAAGACCAAAATAATCCCAGTGGTAATTGGTGCCCTGGGTGCAATTCCAAAACAACTTGAAGAGCACTTCAACACCACAGGGGCCACAGAAATCACCATCAGCCAATTACAAAAAGCAACTTTACTGGGAACAGCCTATATTCTGCGATGATATCTATAACAGCAACAACATTGGCAATAAAATTCTGGCATCCCAGGTCCTTGGGAAGGACTCAATGTCTGGATAAAACAAACCTGTCAATAACACCTGTCTGACTGTGTAAATAAATAATAGTAATAACTGTAAGAACATAGAACATAAGAACATTTTCATTGAGCTAGCCACCTCAGCTCCAGATCTCTTTCCCAGTTAGTCACCAATAACTCAGACATGTGAAGCTGAGATATTTCGCCCCAGTGTACATCACTTTTCACTCACATATACTGAGCAACATTTGCCATTTTGTTGCCCAATCACCCAGTTTGGGGAGATTATTTTCATTTTCACCACCTTGAGTAACTTGGTATCATTTGCAATGCAGAGGCCAAGTGCGCAGGTGTGCGGCCTCCATAATGGAATGGCCGAAAACTGGCCGAAGGGGGCATGAGGAAGCCTGGCAGGGGTGGGGGAACCTCTGCGAACCCCACCACCGCCTCCAGGAACTCTCCTGAGGGGAGTTAAGGGGTGTGTGTGTGTGTGTGTGTGTGTGTGTGTGTGTGTGTACACACACACACACACACACACACCATATATACCATATATATATACACACACACATGTACATACAAACAATTTCAAGGTCGCGAACCCCCTGAACATCGAGGGGTATTTGGTCCGGAGCCAGAACAAACAGGGAGGTTGAACTGAACCCGTTCAACGTCAAACACGTTCAACATCGAACCTGTTTGCACACCCCTACTCAGGGCCTGGGTCTTTGAAGTACCATGCGATGCCTCTACTGACTAGACTGACCAATCCAAGCAATCGTTGTTCTCAATCTTTGTATTTTAAAGTAAAAAGTGTGTGTGGGGGGGACCCCCTCTTGGATGTGGAAAATGTGGAAAGTTAACATGTTCTATTTTCTTCGCTGCATAACGTCCCTGGCAGCTGCTTGACCCATGCTGCTATGCTTTTGTTATAGATTGTTGTCAGAATAGCAATATCAAACTGTGACACACAGTTGCATTCAAATCACACACTCTTCTTTGCCTCTGAAGAGTTTGCTTGTTAGGGAGATGTGTGAGTTATAAATAGGACAACATATAATGAGCTTCATTGCACAGCGATGCCTGGAAAGAGCTTTTTTCCCCTATAGGGAGAGGAAGAAAGCCTGTAAAGAAACACTTTCTCTGTTTTACAGTGTATTCACACTAGATTGTAGAGATGATTAAATGTCAAAGAAATGGGGAGAGAGAAGGCCATTGTTCAGGAAGTTCTGCCTCCAAGTTTGCAACCTTTGGCTGTCTCTTTACCTTTCTTGTAGAAAGGATCTGTGGCACTGATAGCTGCTGCTGCTGCTGCTGCTGCTGCTGCTACTACTACTACTACTACTACTATCAGTACTACTACCATTAAAAATATTTATACCCTGCCCCTCCAGTACACTACTGCTTGGGGTGGCTCACAACATTAATAAAATAGATACAGTGTAAAGTAAAAGATTAATGAAATTAAGCAAGTTAAAAGATCAGGTTAAACCATATTTAAAATCACAAATTTTAAAATTAATAGTTATTCATAAAAGCTAAAAACTGAGAACTAAAAAACTAAAAAACCCTACCAGATATAAGCAGCAGATAAAAACATTAAAAAGCCTCTTTAAAAATATATGTTTTTAATTTTTTTTTAAACACTGAGGGAGGGAGCATGGCAAAGCTCTTCGGGGAGGGTGTTCCAAAGCTGAGTGGCCACAACTGGAAAGGCCCTGTCTCTAGTCTCCACCAACCAGATCTCTGTTAGTGGCAGAGCCATGAGCAGGGCCTGAGATGCTGATTGGAGAGCCCTGGCAGGTTCATATGGCCGAATGTCATCTGACAAGTCCCAAGCCGTGTAGAGCTTTAAAGGTCAAAACCAGCACCTTGAATCTAGCCCAGAAGCTGACTGGCAACCAATGAAGCTGCCACCGGATGGGTGTGACACTGAAGCTTCCAAACCATCTTCAAGGGCAGCCCTGTTTAGAGCTCAGTGCAGTAGTCCAATCTGGATGTTACCAACACATGAGTGACTGAGGTCAGGTCCAATTTCTCCAAGTAGGGTCGCAGCTGTCATACCAGCCATAGCTGGTAAAAAGCACCTGTGTACATCACCATCACGTGTGCCTCCAAGGATAGCATCAGATCCTGAAACACCCCCAAGCTGTGGACTTTCAGGGGGAGTATGACTCCATGCAAGTCCAGCTTTATCTCACTACTCAGATGATCAGTTTTACCAACCCAGAAGGATACCATGCTCAATGGTATCAAAAAAGCTACCAAGAAGACCAGGAGAATCAACAGAATCACACTCCCTCTGTCTATCTCCCAGGGTAGGTCTTGTGGTAGCAAGCATGACTCGTACCCTTAGCTAAGCAGGGTCTGCCCTGGTTGCATATGAATGGGAAACTTGATGAGTGAGCTCTGTGAGGTATTCCCCTCACAGCACGGAGCCACTCTGGGAAGAGCAGAAGGTTCCAAGTTCCCTCCCTGGCAGCATCTCCAGATAGGGCTGAGAGAGATTCCTGCCTGCAGCCTTGGAGAAGCCGCTGCCAGTCTGTGAAGACAATACTAAGCTAGATAGATCAATGGTCTGACTTAGTATATGGCAGTCCTTCTCCCCTCGCACCCCCCCCCCCCCACGGCGGCAGTGACTGGAGTGATGCTGAGCCTGTCTGTTCAGGCCAGCATCTTTTACCAACTGCAAGGTGCGCCTGTGCAGTTGAGATCGGCACAAACCCTTGATGTCACAGGCTTGCAACGATCTCTAAACTGCTCAGGCATACCTCGCATTTGGTAAAAGACACTGGCCTGAACAGACAGGTCCCAGCCTCATTCTGGTCCCCACCACTGGGTGAGGAAGGAGAGGGGAGAAGGACTGCTCCCCTCCCCCCTACAGCCACCCCTTGGCCGCTGTAAGAATTTTTTTAAAAAACACAGTAGAGGTTTGACGAGGCAGGCCCTCCAAAGGAGGTTGTGGGGGGGCTCGTGAGGGGGTGGGGCTCCATACTGGGTGTGGTACAGACACCCAAATTACCTAGGTAAATTACCCTGCTCCCTGAAGCAATCAGGAATTGCATTTTTAACCCATTATTTTAGTTCTTCCTGGGGGCAGTGCCAGGAGGAGCCCCCTAGGAATCAGATTGGCTAGAGCAGCATGAGTAGCAGCTGTTCCAGCCAGTAAGACCAAAACTAGAAGTTACAGGCAGGGGAGGAGGAGGAGCTGGAAGAAGCTCACTGCTCTGAAGGTTTCCCTGGGTGTTGGTAAGTCTGATCCTTTATTAGCTTGGTGGGGGGGGGGGCACTGCCCCGCCTGCCCCTTACTGACCAGCCACCATTGCCTAAAGGGCAGACCATCCTAACTATTCTCTCACCCCTGCAGAGGTGTGTTGGGTCAACCCTCAATCCAATCTTCACCAGACTAAATCACCAGGTCTTGACCCCTCCTCATTACTGGATTGTCAAGAACAGTTATAGCAATTAGCCCAAAATGAAGCTCATATCCAACACTGCTGTGGTCACTTGACATCCCAAAGCATCCTATGTCAGAGTCCTACACAGGAGGAAGAGTCCTAATGTTCAGTATGGTCAAGCTCAAGACCACTAATACACTAGGAAAGGTGAGGCAACCAGGTGAACCACATGAGCCCTCAACTGATTACTGAAAGCTACTGGTGAACATAGGAAGCTGCCTTGTACCGAGTCAACCACTGGTCCATCTAGCTCCATATTGTCTATAGTGATTATTCAAAATTTCAGGCAGGAGTGTTTCCCAGCGCTGCCTGGATATGCCAAGGATTGGACCTGGGACCTTCTGCATGCAAAGCAGATGCTCTACTACTGAGCTCCCCCACCTCCCTCCATTCCCTAAGGGGAATATCTTACAAAAACTCACCTGAAGTCATCTATCCAAATGCAAATAGGGCAAACCTTGCTTATCAAAGGGGTCAAATCATGCTCACTACCTCAAGATTGGCTCTCCACCCCCACAGTTCCATAGGCCAACTCCTATTTCTAGCTGACTTCTGGACAGCTCCTTTCCTCTTCACCACATGGCCACCTGACTATTGATGATGCTGGACAGCTTCCCTTCTGGTCAGTATCTTGATTGATTGATTGATTGATTGACTGATTGATTGCAGTCAAGTCGGTGTCGAATCCTAGCTAGCTAGATTCTCTCCAGGATGATCTGTCTTCAACTTGGCCTTTATGGTCTCTCAGTGGTGCATTCATTGCTGTTGTAATCAAGTCCATCCACCTGGCTGCTGGCCGTCCTCTACTTCTCTTTCCTTCAACTTTCCCCAACATTATAGATTTCTCAGGAGAGCTGGGTCTTCGCACAATGTGTCTGAAGTATGATAGTTTGAGTCTGGTCATTTGTGCCTCAAGTGAAAATTCTGGATTGATTTGTTCTATGATCCATTTGTTTGTTTGTTTTCCTGGTCAGTACCCTACAGGCCAGTTTTTTGCATAGTTCTTGCTAGTGCACCTGGACTGTTCCCCTACCTCACCCAAAAGGCCAGATTGGAATAGTAATGACTAGTTATGTATTACAAGTGTGTGATGCAATTCATTTGCAATTCACTTTTTAAAGTATGTATGAAGAACACCACAAGTGACTATAGCTGCCTAATACATACAGACTGCAAAGGTCCTCTCTGGCTCTTGGTTTTTTTTAGCTTTTTAACTTTGTAACTTTTTAAATTTTGGATTATTTATTGATTTGTTTTAAGCTGTTTTTAATATTTAATTGATTTTAAGTTTTGTTTTTATTGTTGTGAACCACCCTGAGACCTTGGGTTAGGGCAGAATAAAAATGCACTAAATAAATAAATAATTTCACGTTTTTCTCTGCCCCTGTTCTATTACACTGGCTGCCATTTTCAAGGTTTGGGAACAGAGTGTGATGATATAACATCACATATTTTTGTATTACTAGACATTGCCAGGGAGAATGAAAAAGGAGACAAGACGTTGTACATTTGTATACCTCCCAAAGCACAACTCTATGGGCAGTTTACAACAAAACAATAAAAACAACAGATAAAAAGATTAAAACATTGCAACAATTAGAATTTAAAATGTTAAAGCTATTAAAAACACAATTAAACAATATCTAATTAAAAGCCTGGGTGAACAAATGCATCTTGACTGCCTTTTTAAAAGTTGTAAGAGATGGGGAGGCTTGTATTTCAGCAGGGAGTGTGTTCCAAAGCCTTGGGGCAGCAACGGAGAAGGCCCGTCCCTGAGTAGCCACCAGACGAGCCTCTCCAGATGATCTCAATGGGTGGTGTGTTTCATAGCGAAGAAGACGTTCTCTTAAATACCTAGGGCCCAAGCTCTTTAGGGCTTTATAGGTTATAAAGCCTATAAAACCTTGTTTTGGTTATAACCAAAAACCTTGTTTTGGTTATAACCTATAATAAAAACCTTCCCTGAAACCTTCCCTGAAACCTATCAGCAACCAGTGTAGATCTTTTAAGATAGGAGTTATATGTTCTCTCCGAAATGTCCCAGAGACCTACCTGGCTGCCACATTCTGGACCAACTGCAGTTTCCAGACTACGTACAAAGGCAGCCTCTAATCAAGCGCATTGCAGTAGTCAAGTCTGGAGGTGTCCAGCAGCTGTACTACTGTTCTGAGGTCATTTATGTCAAGAAATGGATGCAACTGCTATATCAACCGAAGTTGATGAAAGGCACCTCTGGCCACTGCCTCAACCTGGGACACCAGGGAGAGGTTTGTGTTCTGAAGCACCCCCAGACTATGTACTTGTTCCTTCTGGGGAAGTGTGACCCTATCCAGAATAGACAGGTCAAAATCATCCCCCGAGTTCCGACCCTGCTCAATAAGTATCTCTGTCTTATCTAGATTCAGTATCAGTTTGTTATCTCTCATCTGGCCTGTCCCCACCTCCAAGCAGGCATTTAGGGAGGTTATGCCTTCTCCCGATGATGCTGATATGGAGAAAAAGATTTGGGTGTCATCAGCATACTGATAACATCCTGCACCAAGTCTCCTGATGATTTCTCCCAGCGGTTTAATGTAGATGTTAAACAACATCGGAGACAATATGGAGCCCTGAAGGACGCCTTTCAGGGTGACGAAGTTCGGTTTTTGAAGAACAAAAGTCCCTGAGGGACACCATCTGGAATCTGCCCGAGAGGTAAGAGTGGAAGCACTGCAAAGCAGTGCCTCCCACCTCCCAACCCCCTCAGATGCTCTAGAAGCATACTATGGTCAAAAGGACCAACAGAGTCACACTTCCTCTGACAATTCCCAATTGAAGATCATCCATCAGGCTGACCAAGGAAGTCTCCACCCCATAGCCCACCCAACAGCAGGTCTGAAACGGGTCTAGATAATGAGTTTCATCCAAGACTGCCTGGAGTTGGGAGGTCACCACCCTCTCAATTACCTTGCCCAACCACTGAAGGTTGGAGACAGGCCTATAGCTGCTCAACTCTGAAGAGTCCAAGACAGGTTTCTTCAGAAGTGGTCTAATAATTGCCTCCCTAAGGCAAGGAGGGAATGTATTTGTTTGGCCTGGCTTTCCAGGGTTTTTAAATTTTAACCCTATTTTGGGGCTTTTAATTACTGTAAACTGTTTAATCCTATTTTAAAATGTTTTTATATTGTTAATTGCTATATTGTTTTTAATTTGTTTTAGTTTTTATTGTTTTAATTGTAAACCACCCTGAGCCATTTTGGAAGGAAGGGTTAAATAAATAAATAAATAAATAATAAGGAGGTATCCTGCCCTCCCTCAGAGAAGCATTTTTGCAACAACCTCCCTGCCAGATAGCATTAGCCATCAAGAGAACAGGTGGTAGGCCACAACACTCCAAGCAGCTTGTTCACATCCTCACATGTCACAAACTGAAACTGATCCAGCCTGATCACATAAGAGGAGTCGCTGGACACCTCCAATTCAGACACTGCTGTAATAGTGGGGTCTAAATCCAAGTCAGCCTGAATACAAGAGATTTTATCCAAACAAAAATCATTAAACACATCAGTGGGTAAAAGATGGTTCCAAATTCTGATTCAAGGGAGGAGGGGTACTTACCAGCCTCTTGCAACCCTGAACAACTCCGCTGGACATGAACTTGCGGATGCAATATGGGCTGAAAAGAATTACTTCTTTGCCGCCCGTATTGCCAGAGCATAGATCTTCAAAGGTAATCTATGTTGTAATCTGTCAGATTTGAGTTGAGTCTTCCTCCACTTGCGCTCCAGTTGTCTATCTTGCTTCTTCAGCCCCCATAGTTCTTCTGTATACCAAAGGGCCAATTATGAAGCGGGTTGGAGATGACACTTAGGAGCGATCATGTCTACTGTCCTGGTGAGTTTGCTTTTCCAATTCTCCACCAGGACATCAATAGGATCACCGGTAGAGCCAACACTAAATCCCTCCAAGGCTTCTTGGAACCCTATTGGATCCAATAAACTTCTTGGGTGGACCATTCTAATGGGCCCCTCGCCCCTGTAAAGGTGGGGCCCCTCGCTCCTGTGAATGTTGTCATTACATCAGCACACATAAGTCAGTATGCTGATGTTATGACAACACCCTGTAGCAAATCGGATTTAGAGACATGATTTCACAAAGTCAAATCACACTGAGGATAATTCTTTCTGATGGTCACCCTGATGCCATGTACCCAACCAAATCTGACAATGTGGGACCTCTTAAAACCAGTTCAGAGTGAGGGCAATCCTTCCTGCCCCCACTCTGCGTAGGTCAGCATTATTTTAGTATGCTAGAGCTCTGTCACATAACTGGTAGTTTATTAAACACTTCCTTTAATCATCAAAAGGATGAATGTGTTCATAAAAAGTGCCTCCTTTTTTGACGTGGCCCCATCCATATCATTTTGGGAGTTCATACCTACATTACCATTTGGGAAGATGCTTTGAATAGAAACGTGTGTTTTCTATTGACAGAAAAGGCTAGCTGTACAGAGCTTTTGCAATTCTATGCTCCTACCAAAAGATTTCAGGAAATTCCCTTTAGCTCAATGCATATTTTATGCAATTTGAACAAAATGTACATGTATTTACTCTTTATGCTTTATACAGCTCTCAAGCTTCAGGTTTCAAAGGCTTTAAACATTTTTGGCAAGGGCTGAAATAGCAGAGCACACTTTGGAAAAAGTCACGCACACAGAGGGCAGGATTTAAGAAAACATAGAGAGAGGGAAAGGCAGAGGTGGATGGAAAAAGAAGGACTCAAGTAATAGTAGTAAAAGGAGATGAATCATGTGCTGATCAGCACAATTCCAACCTAGCAGCCTTGGGTACCTAATATTTACTGCTCCTGAAAACTAGAGGTACTGCTGTTTCTGTGCTCGGCTTAGCCTGGTTTGACAATTTGTGCTTGATTGTAACTGCCACTGAATGCTGTGGTTGCATTCAATTGCAAATCATAAAGAAGGACATCCTCCCTGACATTTCACAGATAAAAGTAGGGACATTCTTGTGGACTTGTAAGAACCCTGTGGATGGACTTTTCTGAAAGGCTGGAAGTTGAGCACTGAGGTGGCATTTTGTGTCCACAGCCATGCATTTACGGGCATGAGAATGAGTCAAGATACGCCTTCTTGCCTTCTGTCCCTCAGAGATTTAAGCTTCTAGAAAGTCAAAGGAAATGGCTGAAATCTGCAGAGATCTATTCCTTGCATGTCACTAGCGGTCTCTGGAGGTCTTCCTGCACCCTCTCCCCCCAAATAGGGATCGTTATTGATTAGGTGTCATTATATAGGAACCACAGAATAGGCATGTGCCTGGTAAAGAGGGGCAGTTGAAGTGAACTTGCAGGCTTTCCATAATTCTTTCTGCACAAGTCTTTAGCCCTCTTCAGATGTTATGAGTGTTGGGAGTGAAGGACTATGCACTGTCTCTTGTCTCAGTTACATAGGAGGACAGACTAGTGAGAGTGCTAGAGGGTCAAGACATTGGTCATACCTTCTCTACTGCTCTGACACTATCCCTTTGGGATGTAGATTGCTACTCTCAGGGACACTTCCTTCCTTCCAGCCACTTCCTTTCTCTTCCCTTTTCTTCTCTTCCTTCTACCTTGCAACATGCAAGCTCCTCTCCCCTGCACCATGTGTTCAGAGATGCAGAATCCATCTGCATCCAGCTAGCTAGCTAGATTAGAGATCTTATTTCCTCACTTTCCTATCTAGAATGGAGTTCTCTAATAAATACCACTTATATTGATTTGAAACTATGAACTGGCTCCAAGTTACTTTACTCTCAGCATACACGCATGCCTAACTAAATTCCGCTGTGTTGTGCCTCTGTGCACTCTGCTATAATGAAAAAGGGTTTCTCCTACCAGAGAGAATTCCCAACAATGAGCGCTGTTAGTGCTCAGGAGGGCAAATGCAGGAAGGAAGACCTGCAGCCCCACTGCCAATCACCAACCCGTGACTGACAAACACGCTTATGGCACTGTCTGTCTGAAAGAGAAGGTGCTATAAGTAAGTATGCTCACCAGCAAATCAGTGATTTGCAGATCGCCATTGAAGACACTTGTGGTGGCTGTCGCCCTCGATCTCGGACAGCAAGGAGGAGGGGTTCTATTGTTTCTGAGGTATTCTGAGTGTAGATTCTATGATAGCAAATGAGATTTTCAATGAGACACCATGAATCCACTCTAATTTGCTATCATAGAATCCACACGCCTGTACGCCATGGGTTAGAAACCCATGGGGGTGGTTGGCACCCTATGTGCACTACACCACCACTTGCTCTGGACCACCCCAGCACCCCCCAAGTGCACTTATGGGGCTGCTGAAAGCTCCATTATATTGTAACTTAGGAAAAACCTTAAAGACGTGTAAACTTCAACAATTCACCCAAAATCAGCCCTCTGCCCAAATCCTTTGAAAAAATTCAGGTAGCTTCCTTGCCCCTACCCGGAACTACCACCAACCCCACATCTCTCTAGGCCACCCCTTTCCCCCCGACGTGAAGCGATACACCCTCCATTATACCTAAAGGGGGAAAACCTTAAAGACGCATAAACTTCAACAATTCACCAAAAATCAGCCCTCTGCCCAATCACTCTGCAATTGGGGTGGTAGCTTCCACCCATTAGGCACTACCATCCCACCCCAATCTTTTGTCCCAGATCCCACGTTATGCCCCCAATCTTCCCCAAAGACACTAAAATTTCAGAAATTCACCAAAAATCAGCCCTTTGCCCAATCCCTCTGCAATTGGGGTGGTAACCTCCACCCATTAGGCACTACCACCCCACCCTACTATTTTGCCCCTGGGACCCAACATTTGAGCAGACGTCACATCAGACCTTTTTGCATTGAAGTCAATGGGAGGCAAAAAGGCGGGAAATTCAAATAGACATCATTGCTCAAAATGGAGAGGGATCTATTGGCCACAAAATGGAGGGCCGAAACATCTGAATATTTCCTATCCGAAACAGGGGTGATTCGTTTTGGATCCGAAATTATTCGGGGCTCTTTGTGGGTGATTCGGTTCAGATCCGAATCACCCGAAATTCTCTGTTTTGGGTACAGATCGTTCTATACCCAAAAGTTTTGCACATCCCTACTGCCTTTGCTTGCTGCCTGTGCAAATCAATTTGGGTACAAAATGATTTGTACCTGAATCTACCTGTTTCAGGAGAGTTGTGAACAAATCGCCCCTGTGCTAGCTGGCCAGATTTAGACCCAAAACAAATCGGGGGTGATTTTATTCGGGTACAAATCAAATTGAAAAAAAATGATTCATGCACATCTCTATTTAGAGCAGGGATTCTCAAACTTGGGTCCTCAGGTGTTATTGGACTTCAACTCCCATAATCTCCAGCCTCAGTGGCCTTTGGTTGGGGATTATGGGAGTTGAAGTCCAATAACATCTGGGGACCCAACTTTGAGAATCACTGATTTAGAGTATCATCTTCTTTTCCCTCCCATATGGCTCTTCTCACGAGCAAGCCTAGGGACTGATAACCCCCAAGTGGAAGGGCATGGGCCAACCTTTCTGTAAAAAAAATCAAACTGGGCTTCTTGAGAATCTCTGCTTCCTGCTGCCTTTGGATCTGGCCCCGAGAATCCCCCCTGCCCTATGCTCCCCTCCCAGCACTGTGATGGGGCGCCCTGCTTATGTTGCCACTGGAAGTGTTTGTGCTTGCAGACATACACTGCTGTTGCTTCTGTATCAGGGAGCAAAGAACTTAGTGCCCATCATGTCATCCCATCCCTTTTCCCTCCTGCTTGCCAGTCAGGGGAAGCAAGGGACGGAAATAGGACAGGGAATGCCCATTGAGAGGATGGCAAGGCTGCAATGGGGCGTTGCGGCATCCCTGCTGCCTGGCAACTTCATAGCTGCATAGCTGACAGGAGGGGAGGGGCTGGTTCTCTGAGAGACAGCCAGTGCACTGAGGACATGGATCAGCCATGTCTGCGTGTGGGTCTGTGCTGCTGCCTCTCTGTTTGTGGTTGGAAACCGGCACAAAACCACAATTATGGCAGCATCCGGAGTTGGATTTAATGCCTTGGCGGCCAAACCTTAAGTCTCAGCGGTGAACAGAAGGTTCAAATTGGAGTTTGGCGAGGCAAACCAGAGGTCTCTTTCAATCCGAATCCATGGTTTTGTGCGTTCGGGAGGACTGGAGTTCCATCCTCTACCCCATTTAACTCCAGTTTGGCATTACATATGAACCTGGCCTCAGTCATTGATGGAACTCTATCCAATTCCCATTTAGAAACCACTATAATTTTTGCCTTTAAAAACATATTTCCCACTAATTGCAAATTTGAAATATCAACATATTCCTTAATATATATGGAATGACATTCTGTAAGGCACTTCTGGCTGTATCCAATACATTTAAATATATTAGCAGTCCTGTCATATATTTCTGAAATTAGCCTTTCCCAACATTTTGGATAGGTCCATTTGTATATTCTCTATATCAAAAAGCAGTGATAGAAAATTTTATAGAGGTTTTTGCTGACAATTTCCACATAGAGAAACATCTGAGGCTAAAGTCACAGTAGAGTTTGTTAAATGCCTGTGTCCCCAACATGTTTTCCCATCTTGTCTTGAACAAATTCCACCTTAGACTTTGTGATCTCATTATATTATAAATTCCTGATAACAGGCCTTTTCAATAAAAATCTTCTTCACATACCTTCTCGAAACTGATACTTGTCAGAAATATGACTGATACTTGTCAGTCATGTTTCTGTTTTCTACCAATCTTTTAAAGTTACACTTTAATTGAAAAAAGTGAAACTAAAATCACTTTAATCAATGACTTAAATGAGGAGGTGGAAAGAATGCCCATCAGATTTGAAGATAACACCAAACTGGGTGGCATATCCAGTTATCAAAATGACCTTGATGAAATGAAAGACTTGGCTGAAACAAACACAATGGAATTCAAGAGAGATGCAAATGCAAAGTTCTGCACTTAGGTGCAAATAAAATAAAATAAAATAAAATGCATGGTGCGTGTGTGTATGTGTGTGCACGCATAGGATGGGGGATATCTAGCTTTTCAGAAGTGCATTGAAAAGGATCTCAAGATTGCTGTTGATCCAAGCTGAACATGAGTCAGCAATGAGATGTAGCTGCAAAGAGTGCTAATGAAATTTTAGGCTGCATGGACAGAACCAATGCCATTCAGACTAACACTAGGGATGTGCACAAACAGGTTTGGAGGCCCTTTTATGGCCCTCTGAACTGGTTTGAACATTGCTCGACTCAAGAGTTCAACAGCAGGGGGGAGTCTTTAAGGGAGGGGGAGGGTGCACTCCCCCCCACCATGTTCCCCCTGCTGAAGCATGTCTTGCTAAAAGCCCGTTGGGGTGGCAGCGTACCTCCCTGTCGCCTCGCTCTGGTGTTATCTGGAAGTAACCAGAAGTAGCAGCTGAGACTGTGCACCACTAGAAAGTGTACGAGTGACATGCACAGTTGCAGCTGCTACTTCTGGTTACTTCCGGATAATGTTGGAGCGCAGTGGCAGGGAAGTACTCTGCCGCCCCGACGGACTTTTAGCGAGACATGCACCAGTGGGGTAAACGTGGTGGGGGTGTGTGTAAGTGCATCCTCCCCTGCCCTTAAAGACACCACCACCCCACCGTTGAACCGGCCCCTGCTGGTTCCATGCACATCTCTAACACTACACAAGTATAAGAATGTTGCACTAATGTAGGGATGTTGTACTAATGCAGGGGTTCTCAAACTTTGGTCCCCAGATGTTGGATAACAACTGCCATCATCCCCACCCTAACCCTAACCCTAACCCTAACCCACAATGGCAAAGGCGCTAGCTAGTTCTGCTACATCAGGCATTTGTATTCCCGAGCAGTATTGCAATGGTGCAATGGGGCACTTGCACAACCTGTGGCACACCTCCTGCTCTAAAACCTGATCCCCTTCCTCAGTACAGTTATGTTGCAGGGAGTCATGAAAAGCTACCCAGTACCCACAAGCACATTTGCACAAACAGACCAAGAGTTGAGCAACTCTGAGCATCCATTCAGATAGGTGACCTTTCTGTGCAGGTGCATCTTTGTTTGTTGTACCAGTGCAGCATGGATGTCAGCCACGGTTTCCTAGTCATGGGAAGGAATAGGTCCACTCTTTTTCCACATGAGTTGGGCCTCATCTGGAGTACTGTGTCCTGTTCTGGGTGCTGCACTTTAAGAAGGACGTAGACAAGTACGGGTTCAGAGGAGGGCAAGGAAGATGGCCAAGGGTCTGCAAGCAAAGCCCTTTGAGGAAAGATTGAAGTGCATAAGAATATAAGAACAGCCCTGCTGAATTAGGCCCAAGGCCCATCCAGTCCAGCACCCTGTTTCACACAGTGACCCAACAGATGCCTCTGGGGAACCCACAGGCAAGAGAAGAGGGCAGATCTTCTCTCCTGCTGTTGCTCTCCTGCAACTGGTATTCAGAGGCATCTTGCCTCTGAGACTGGAGGTGGCCCAAAGCCACCAGACTAGTAGCCATTGATGGCCCTGTTCTCTATAAGTCTGTCTAAGCCCCTTTGAAAGCCATCCAAGCTGGTGGCCATCACCACATCCCATGGCAGAGAATTCCCTAGAGTAATTACGTGCTGTGTGAAAAAACATTTCTTTTTCTATGTCCTGGTTCTAGTGTTGTGAGAAAGGGAGAAATTTCTCTCTCTCTCCACTCTCTTTACCCCTTGCATAATTTCATACACCTCTTCATGTCTCCTTGTAGTCGTTTCTTTCCCAAACTGAAATCCCCAAATGCTGTAGCCTTGCCTTATGAGGAAGGTGCTCCAGGTCCCTCATCATTTTGGTAGATCTCTTCTGCACCTGCCCCAGTTCTACAATGTCCTTAAGATACGGTGACCAGAACTGCATGCAGTACTCCAAATGTGGCCACACCATAGATTTGTATAAGGGCTTTATAATATTAGCATTTTTATTTTCAATCCCCTTCTTGATGATCCCTAGCATGAAATTGGCCTTTTCCACAGCTGCCAGGCATCGAGTGGACACTTTCAACGAGCTGTCCCAAGCATGAAGAATCCTCAGTTCTTGATGTAGTGCTAAATTCCATATGCTGAGGATGTATCAAAAAAACATGAACATCCTTAACCAATGTCATATTAACTACCTTACAAGTTCCCAACACATAGTGAAACATATCTGACAATGGAACCAATTACCTCGGAGTTATCTTCAAGCAGAGTCTGAACAGCAATGTGTCGGGGAAGCTCTAGCTCTGGATTTCCTGCACCAAACAAAAGGCTGGACTAGATGGCCTACAAGAACACCCCCCACCCACACACACACACACTTTATAATTCTATGAAAAGGAGTGTTCACCATTTAAATTATTTCATCCACCCTGGTATGATTTCATTCTTCTCTTCTGTATAATTATGCAGTATCTATATTTGAGATGTGCTTTTGCAGAATTGTGGAAGAGATGTGGCCCTATTCATCTTCTGCTTGTCATCCACTGTGACATGTACATTTACTTATTTATTTATCTGGAATGTTTGCCCCCTGCCAAGAAACAAAAAGAAACATTCATGGAGCAATTGAAATCACCGACAATAAAAAATAATGAATAAAGCTAAATCATCAGACTGCTATCCCCATATTCTGGTTAATTTCTTCCTTCCTCCTTAAAAGTTTCCCTCTCTCTTCCCTTCTCTATTAGCAGTGCTTGTTCAGTTGCTATAGTGATTCTTTTTTCCATTCTGGCATGTTATTGCACTTAAGAGTTGCTTCAAGCAAAGTAAAGAAAGATAGAAAATCATGGCTTGGCCTTCTCTTGGATGGTCAGCCTGCGTGATCTCTTATTTTGGAGCAACTTCTAAGTATCTCTCACAATGATTCTTATATTCTAGTAAGCACTGTGTGCTGTCATTGTTTCCCAAGATCATCATCATCATCATCATCATCATCATCATCATCATCAATTTAATAAACTTTATTTGTTAGATTTGTTAGCAACCCCATACCTAATTGTTCTCTGGGCAGCTCACAACACAACATAAAATAAAATAAAAACATATAAAACAAATCATATCACAACACACACACCCTTAAAAAAATTAATTTAAAAACATTTTTAAAATAATAATTTTAAAAATAAATTTTAAAAAGCCTGAGTGAACAGAAAGGTCTTTACCTGGCATCTAAAAGAACAAAGTGATGATGCCAGGTGAGCCTCGCTGGGGAGGCTGTTCCGTAAATGGGGTGTGACCACTGAAAAGGCCCTCTCCCTAGTAGCAGCCTGCCTCACCTCGTTTGGCAGGGGCACTTAGAGCAGGGCCTCCAAAGGAGATCTTGAGGACTGAGCCGGGACATATGGGGCAAGGTGATCTCTCAGGTAACCTGGTCCCAAGCCATTTGGGGTTTAAAGGTTAAAACCACCACTTTGAATTGGGCCCAGAAACATTTTGGGAGCCAGTGCAGCTGATGAAGCATTGGCGTGATATGATCAAAGCGTCCAGTCCAAGTTAATAATCTTGCAGCCCTGTTTTGTACCAACTACAGTTTCCTGACTGATTTCATAGGTAGCCCCACATACAGTGCAATTTCAGTAATCTAAGCGAGAGGTTTCCAGCGCATGAGTTACTGTGGCCAAGCTATCTAGGTAAGGTCACAGTTGGCGTATCAGCCTAAGATGATACAAGGCAGTCTGACAAAGGCTGCCTGAGCCTCTAGCGACAGTGCTGGATCAATGAGCACCCCCAGACTGTGAACCTGGTCCTTCAGGGGGAGTGAAACCCCATCTAGAACAAGCTGAAACTCTTCCGGGTAGTGAAATCCAAAACGGATTGTGAGGAGCTCCCAAAGGATCTCTCCAGACTGGGGAAGTGGGCGACAAAATGGCAAAGGCGGTTCAGTGTTGGCAAGTGCAAAGTGATGCACATTGGGACGAAAACCACCAACTTCAGGTATACACTGATGGGATCTGAGCTGTCAGTGACTGACCAGGAGAGGGATCTTGGGGTTGTGGTGGACAACTCATTGAAAGTGTCGACTCAATGTGCGGCAGCTGTGAAAAAGGCCAATTCCATGCTAGGAATCATTAGGAAGGAGATTAAAAACAAAATTGCTAATATTATAATGCCCTTATACAAAACGATGGTGCAGCCACACCTGGAGTACTGAGTACAATTCTCTCTCACACCCACCCATTCACATTACATGGACAGATATATATGGACAGAATGCAGCAGCCAGATTGGTCTCTGGGATAGCACGAAGGGACCATATTACACCAGTTTTGAAAGAACTTCACTGGTTGCCAATATTTTTCTGGGTGAAATACAAAGTGCTGCTTATTACCTATAAAGCCCTTGATGGCTTGGGTTGAGGCTATTTAAGAGAGGGCATCCTCTGTCATGAATCCTGTCACCTATAAGATCATCTTGAGAAGTCCGGTTATGGTTGCCACCAGCTCATCTGTTGGCAACTCAGGAATGGGCTTTCTCTGTGGCTTCCCCAGGGCTTTGGAATATGATTCTTGCTGAAATAAGAGTATCTCCATCTCTGTTTGTTTTCAGGAAGACCCACAAGACTTTCCTGTTCTCTCAAGCTTCTAATTAGAATGTTAATAATGTTAATAATTTGTTTTATATTGTTTTTATAGTTTTTAAACTTGTGATTTTAATATTTAAATTTGTACACCACCTAGAGATTCACATATCAAGCAGTATAAAAATATGATAGATAGATAGATAGATAGATAGATAGAGGGATGGGGTTGTAACTCAGTTGTAGAGTGCATGTAGAAGGTCAAAGGTTCAGTCACTGGGATTTCTAGTTAGGACTATGAAATTCTCCTGCCTGAAACCTTGGAAAGCTGCTGCCAGTCAGAACCGGCAAAACTGAGCTAGATAGCCAAATTGTCTGACTTAGTAGAAGGCAGCTTGATAAATTCTTAGATATTGATATAGATTTGGGCCTTACTGACACACTTACTCCTTGACACATCTTATTCTTTGAGGAGCGGTTTAATTTATAATGAAACATAAGAAATGCTGGAACTCAAGCCAAGGAGCACAGGAGCAGGAGCTGCTTAAAATTTGGCAACTAGGGGTGTGCACGGAACTGTTCCCCAAGGTTCAGTTTGAATTCAAACTTGATTATGGGTTTGTGAATCAGTTCGGTCAAACCGACTGACTGGTCCAGTCTGTTTGATGAACCGACTCAAACCAGTTCAAATCAGTTAGCCATAGGGAATAATGTGAAACTTGAGACACCCCATTATTCCCCATGGGTAGCTCCTAGGGACACCAAAGCAAGTTGAGTAGTAGGGCATGATGGGTGCTACCTACCACCCAATCTGCAAAACAATCAGGCAATATTTAATGAATTTTTGAATTTTTCTGGGTTAGGGTTAGAGCTGACTACCCATTATTCCTTATGGGCAAAACAGCACACAGACGCACAAGTTTTGAAACACAGTACTACAAAAAGGGAATAATCAAACCAGACCTGAACCAGACCAGTCAAGTTCGGTCCAGCACCCCCTTGACACACACCCCATTCAGTTTGGTCTGGGTGCGGGGGTTGCAAACAATTTTTAAAAATTTAAAACTTACCCCCCTCTGGAGGGGTTCTCAGAGCTGGAAGGGGGTCCACAGAGGTTTTCCCCCCGCCAGCCTTCCCATCTTCAAAAACACCCCCATTTGTCCATTCCTGTTCGGGCCTTTCCCCCAGCGCAGAAGCCATTTTGGAGGCTGCCATGCCTGTGCAATGGGCCTCTGCATGGTCTGGGAAAGGCATCCAAACTTAACTTTTAAACTCATGCTGGTTCTGTTACTAGCAAAGCTTTTCTGTTGGCTCCCAGGAGCCCCCTCATTCATTTTTGAGTCTCCAGGGTTGGAGATCTCACTCTGTACATGCTCAGGAGTCTCACAGCCTTGTGAGCTCTCTGTTTATACACATGGGGACAGGTCACTTAATGACAGTGTGCTAGTCACCCCTAGATTTGGCTCCTAACAAGCAAATTGTAAAGGGGAGCAGATGCACGCACTCCATAATCCTGAGTAGACCCCAGAAGTTAACTAAAAGCAGGCTAACTCTCTGCCGAGGCCACTCTGCACTCAGGGTGAAATGCCTTGTTTTTCATCCCCTTCCACAAAAAGGATTGCAGTCAGCTAATGTGCCAATTAGCTCAACAAAAAAGAGCACAGATAAGGCTGGCAGAGGTAAATTCCACCCCCCAACCTTCACAAAGGAGGCTGGGCAAGCTATACAGACCTAAGAGATGCACCCATCAAAAACCCTGATTAGATTACTGGACTTTTCCATTTAGGCAAGATTCCACTTCTCCCGTCTATGCATCCTGTTTTCATGATAAAAGCATTCCTCTGCAATTTCCACATTGTACACTCAGGAAGAAAGATCAGCAACAATGGGATCCCTGCTGGTCCCTCCCAACACACCTGTAAGACAACTGTGGCCAAATGGAATTTGCCCCCAGGATATGTTTTTGGGTATAAGTACCCCCCAGTTACATGATCCAGTGTGCTCCCCTGTGCCTTTCACTGTGGATTCCACCAGTGTTCCCTGGGATTCGTGTGCTCCCTTGTACGCTTCACTTGGGACTACATTGCTTACTCCATCCACTTTCTAGACGATTTACTGTCTTCTGGCCACCATGCAAGGCGGTGTTCAGTAATTATTTCGTTCCATTTTCCAGATTGGCTTTCCTGCCTAGCCTGATCGGCCCAGTCTTCCTCATTAGCCCGGGAAGCTGGATCCAGGGAGGAAGCATCCTCCTGGAATTGCCTCCAATTACTAACCTCTCCAACCTTCTTGCACCCACCTTAGCCTGACCCATTCTTGAAGACCGAAGTTCATCAGTGGTCCCCAGAACCGTCAGCATAGATCAGGTGATATGAGCCTTCGCCACTCCTTGGGCTCAAAATCTATCTCTGTTCCCCTTTCTTAAATCCAACCCCCTCCTTTTGTAAAAGCCTCTTTCTCTTGCCCTCCTGGAAACTTACACAATTAGGACTCTAAGCTAAATTTCAGATAAATGTATTTTTGATAGTAATTGAGCTTTAACCACATATTTCTCTCTTTTTTGTACCCCTTCCTCTAATAAACATCTTCTTTTGATGTTGAAACTTAAAGTTTGTCTCAGTCCACTTCATTTCCTGTGTCCACAACTCTGCACAAATTAAAATTACGTGAAACTGTTTCTTTCTGAACTAAATTCCCCACATGAGCTCAAAAGGTAGATTTCAGAGTGTTTGCCAATCACCCTGGAGCAGTTTCACTAACAGTTCCCTTACCTATCTTATCTGTTTCCTAATCTTTCCTGACTTATGGTTATACCTCTTCAAAGCTATCCTCTTTTTCCTCTGAGATAGTCAGGGTTCCCAGACATTATATTATCATCAGCTTCTTATCAACAGTTCCTTGTAAACTCCACTGGCTTACATTCTACGCAGCGAACTTCTAATCCAAGGGATAGGCATGCTTGCTATTTCCACAGCACTTTAAACCCCACAGGCACTGCATCTGAAGGTGGGGAGGCTCTGTACCTACTAAGGAATGCATAATCACACTTCCAATGGTGCTCTCATTGGGAATGACAGGAGTGTCAGGACCCAAAGTTGGGCCTGGGAGATTAGTGTCTAAAATATTCAGATGTTAAAATTAACAATATGTTTGCAAACCTTTGATTTGTTTTAAACCCTTTTTTTAAAATTACACTGCCACCACCAAATTAAATCCTAATTTGGGTTGGTAACACTAACTTTGGTATTGCGCCCGAGAAGTAAGCAAACACAGTTGAAACAGTTTTAAGGTTCTAAAGCAAAGAAAATACGTTTATTCTTGTACAATAGCTTCAGTGGTTTCTTATTCACTACCATGTAGGGCCAAACGTGTAATGGTTTCTGAGACAAAGGGACAACCTTAGAACTGGCAAGTCTGTACACCACTTCTTATATTTCAAACTTGTGTTCAGACTCAAGTACTTATATAAGGTTGCATCACTACATCAACAAAGGCTTTACTTTCAAGTTACTGAGGTGACTGTGTAGAAATAACAAGCTTCTTTAGACTTCCAGCATCTTTACAGGGATGCAACCTCCCTGGCTGTATATCCTGTGTAATCAACCATAGACTCCCAGCATTTACATTTGATAGTCAAGCTTGCTCTACAGAGGGCATGCCTGGTGTGTAAAAACCTCCCAATTCCACCCTCAGTCCTACCCTAGAGACCCTAACCAGAGAGCCTCTCTCTAGCCCTAACCAACCCCATCTGCCTCTGCCAGCCAGTTAACTCCAAGTCGGCCCTTTTATAACCACCGGTACACTCCATTCCAAAGCCCCTCCCTTAGGAATTCTCTCCAGAGGAGGTTCTTAAGTTTAAAGTCCTCTTGATTGATAGTGTTTGCTAGCCAATCACCACAGGGAGTTTCGTCAGAAGTGCGATGACACACTCCTTAGCAGCCACGGAACATCCCTGATTTCAGCAGCAGCGCCAGTGGGCTTTAAAGGGGCTCAGAAGCAGCACGCATGCCTTCCCCTTAGATCAGTGACTTGCTGTGTAGAATGTAAGCCACTGTCTCTTAGGGATGTGCACGGAAGCGGTGATGGCTGGTTCAATGGTGTGGGGTGGGTTACCTTTAACTTTCTCCTGCCCCGGCTGCATTTCCCCTGCTGGCACTGTGCTTAAAAATGGTCCCGCAGGGTGGCAGAGTACCTCCTTGCGTGCCGAACTGGAAGTGCCCGGTGCACATGTGTGATGCACGCGTGAGTGAGTGTGATGTGTGTGTGCATGTGCACGACTGTTAGGCTGTTGCCTACAAGCCCTCACCTTTGCCAGCACCCCACGCCCCCTCAAGCAGCTTCACACATTGGAGTCAGCCAGCCAGGTGACTGGGATCGTCCCTGCCACCACAGCCAGTCCCCAGCCACAACCAGCTGGGTGACAGGGGACTGTGAGTTGGTTTGTACACTGTTGGAGCCAGCCAGTCAGACACAGCCAGCCCGGGCAGGTGACAGGGATCACTTCCCCACCTGATAGGAGGCACCCACCCATGTGAGTGAAGGGGGTGGGGAAGCGCCAAAGCCAGGCTTTCCCTGGGGGATCCCCTGATCCACATACGAATGTCATGTTGGTGATCTTGATGCTCCCCCCCCCATAATTGTGTGTGCTGGGGAACGGTATCATCTAAACCAGGGATTCTCAACGTTGGGTCTTCAGATGTTATTGGACTTCAACTCCCATAATCCCCAACCAAAGGCCACTGGGGCTGGGGATTATGGGAGTTGAAGTCCACTAACATCTGGGGACCCAACATTGAGAATCCCTGATCTAAACTGACCCATATTAACCCATGTGTTCCATTTCACTACAGACTGAATCTTACAATCAATATGGTAGAGATTGGCATGGAAGTGGCAAAGCCAAGAACAGCAACATTGGCTTTGGCGATGATGACAAGCAATGCCAGGGGACAGGGATAGCTCTACCATAAAGTAGGGTGAAGCAGGCCACTTCAGGCAGCAGATTCTGCAGCACGTTGCTTTTCTTTCTGCATTCCTAATAGAAAAAGGAAGGAAGGGAGGGGGATAGATCGAAAGAAGGAATTGGGGTGGTGGTGTTTCTAATTGGGAGGAAAGAAAAGGGAAACAAGGGTGCTATTTGGTGCACTTCCTCAGACAGCACCATGTTGTGGACTGGCACTGCTTGGAGGCAAATGTGAATGAGGATTTTCATTCTCTCAGTGCTTGAAAAGCTGGAACCAAGAGATTCAAGGCTTCTTCAGTGAATCAGTTCCAAGCAATCAAGGCTGTGCTTTCAAGCCAGATCTGAATAAGACTGATACCAAAGCCCTGTTTTCTTTCTGTCTCTCCTTTTTTTAAGGCTCAGATTTATGTTTACATTCCCCATATCTTCTGAGTGTGAACAGTGACATTTCACCAGATAGCCTGGCAAAGCATCAGGAGAAGCTTTGAAAAATGCTGATGCTACTTCAGCGGCTGCTTCCATGTGAAATCACACAAGCTGCAAATCCTTCCAAATCTCTCTGTGCCACAGGGTAGAGATTTCAGTTGGTCTGATGGAACAAGGCTCTGAAAAGGAATGCATTGCATTTGATAACTTGCAAGGCATAGAAGGCTAGAGGCCGGTTGGGGGTGGTGGATAGTGGATCTCGCCCCCCAGCTGTTGGGAATTTAATTCAACTAGACAGGCAGCTCTATAAAGTTCCAATACAAATGTCTTAAATTGCATTGGTTTGTTAAAATATTTTAATCCCTCCTCTCTGTCATAGATTCTTGAAGCACCTAACAGCAGTTTAAAACAACAGAGATATTGAGAACCCAAAACATTACAAGTTGTTCTAGTAAGAACTAATCAGCCTTCTTTCCTATCACTGTCTCTACATCTGGATTAGATTTGGTGCAAATCAAGGTCCACAAGTTAGATCTCTTGCACCTCAAATGTTCATGTGTCTGCCATCTTGGATTGGGGTGGATGTCATCATTACAAACTGCACCATTGAAGTGCCCCTGTGTGTCACTACAGCTGTTCCAAATTTGGTTCAAATCTGTTAGACAGTCCTCAAGTTAGTGCACTTACACCTCAAAAGTTTATGCGCCTGCCATCTTGGATTGGGGTGGGTGACATCATCACAAACTACACCACTGGGGCATCCCTATGTGTCCATTCATCTGTAGCAAATTTGGTTCAAATCAGTTAGACTGTCCACAAGCTAGTGCACTTCACCTCGAAGGTTTTCGTGTCTCTCATCTTGAATTGGGGTGGATGACATCATCACAATCTTCACCTTTGAGGTGTCCCTATGTGTCCCTGCAGGTGTAGCAAATTTGGCTCAAATTGGTTAAGCGGTTCACAAGTTAGCTCACTTGCACCTCAAAAGTTTATGGTTCTACCATCTTGAATCAGGGTGGATGACATCATCACAAAACTATGCCACTGAGGTGTCCCTGTATGTCACTCACTACAACTGTACCTAATTTGGTTCAAATCATTTACAGTCCCAACCTGTGGTACTCCAGATGTTGAACCACAGTTCAGCAACATCTGGCGTACCACAGGTTGGGAACCCCTGTCATAGCCTCAGTTTTTCCTAATCTAGAAGGAAGAGGTGCTCATTAGGGAAGGGGGAGCACATGTCCCCAAGGATGTGGACTGTTGTGAAGCATTAATAGGTTCCACATGACATCTGAACCCATGCTATATATCATGTGGCTCTCCAGATGTTGCTGAACTGCAACTCCCATCACAATTTATTACAGCTGGGGATAATGGGAACTGTAGTTTGACAACATCGGAAGAACAGCCACACACTGCTTACCCTGCTATATATTTCTGTATTATATGACCTAAGACTAAACTATCCCATCTTGTGTTGGTCTTTTGAGTCTCAAAAGGAAGGCAGAGAGCAGATCCTCCGAGCCTTTACTGTATTACTTAATTGCTATGATAAAACATGCCACCCCTGAGGGCATCATAGCAATGGAAATCCATCGTATTACAGGATCTGTACTTGTTTGTGTCTGTATATGTGTGGGAAGGGGCACCTAAACTGAAAACTCTGCTATTTCCCACCTAGCTGCTTTCAGAGTGTAAGCACCCTTGATGTTTTTGCTATGACCAAGGTATCAAAACTCAAAAATCTCATTGGAATTCAGGATAAGAATAGAATCATCGTCAATCCCCTTCTTTCTCCAGAACAATCCACTCTTGTTGCCACCTCTGTCATCTAATCAAGGAGTCGGTGCTCTTAGGAAAATGGCCATCAAGGGTCCTATAAAGTCCAGTCCTATAATGGGGTTGATTGGGAGAACAGAGCCTACGCCCCAATAGTTTGCCCTCCTTATGCCTAATTAGACAGCCTCTAATGAGCATCTGGCATTTGGCATTGTGCTCGGAAGCCATTACAGGTTGTAATGGCTTCTCCCCGCCACCCCCGCTTTCCACACACCTCCCTTTGTTAAAAGAAATTAAAATGTTTAGCAGGTGTTTTGTTTTTTTGCATGTTTGCGAGTGTGGTGAATTTAATTAAAATTAACAGAGCATGTCAATAATGCTCCAGCCTCTCTCTAATGGATTGCCCTTCTAACCTCCCCTAAATGAAGCAATGCGGCATGTTTCGGAGATTGATTGGGACTGGCCTTCATTGGACAGGGTGCGTCTGTCACACAGGGGTTTGGAACTAGTCCTTTTCCATCAAGATGTCTCTGAAGACAAAACTGCATAAGCGTTGGGCCCCAGTCCAACTGGAAGAAATGTGCACACAAATAAGATGTGCACACATTTTCCCCAGCTGAACAGCCCAATCAAGAAGACAGGTTCTCAAATCAAATACTTTATTACAGTCACAGACCAGTACAAGAGTGATACATACACACAGAAGCCCAACAGAATGAACCATAGAAGTTGTAATATAATATTAACAAGTTAAACCTCAAAACAGTACAGCTAAATTTGAGTTCATTGTGATCTCCTGGTGAATTTTGCTGGCTATCAAACAAAATTTCACCACAGTATAAGATATTAAATCATTCTGGTCAGCTAGAAGATAATCAAGATAAAAAGAGTCTGTACAACCTGGATGATAAATTATAAAGGGGGTTATATATTTGTGCAGTAGATCTTGGTAAAACTGACAATAAAGGAGCACATGAGCCAAAGTTTTAATATCCCCTGGATTTTACAGTGGCAAAAATGTTCCTTATACGGGATTTTTGGAGATCTCCCTTCCAAAACTGCTGTTTGTAAAACATTGCAATGTGCCAGCATCAAAGTTCTGTGGTATTTCTGCACTGTAATCAAATTAAAATATTATTATTATTATTATTAACATTTATATCTCACTCTTCCTCCAAAGAGCCCAGAGCGGTGTACTACATACTTAGGTTTCTCCTCACAACATCCCTGTGAAGTAGGTTGGGCTGAGAGAGAAGTGACTGGCCCAGAGTCACCCAGCTAGTATCATGGCTGAATGGGGATTTGAACCTGGGTCTCCCCGATCCTAGTCCAGCACTCTAACCACTACACCACGCTGGCTCTCACATCTAGCAGGGTTAAAACTAGGGATGTGCAAAACATTTTGGGTACAGAACGATCTGTACCCCAAACAGCCAATTTCAGGTGGTTCGGATCCGAACCGAATCACCCCCGAAGAACTCCGAAAAATTTCGGATGTTTCGGACCTCCATTTTGTGGCCTTCTTCACCCCCTCCATTTTGAGCAATGACGTCTATTTGAATTTCCCTCCTTTTTGCCTCCCATTGACTTCAATGCAAAAAGGTCTGATGTGACGTCTGCTCGAAATTTGGGCCCTAGGGGAAAAATAGTGTGGTGGGGTGGTAGTGCCCAATGGGTGGAGGCTACCACCCCAATTGCAGAGGGATTTGGCAAAGGGCTGATTTTTGGTGAATTTTTGAAGTTTTAGTGTCTTTGGGACAGATTGGGGGCATAACGTGGGATCTGGGACAAAAGAGTGGGGTGGGGTGGTAGTGCCTAATGGGTGGAGGCTACCACCCCAATTGCAGAGTGATTGGGCAGAGGGCTGATTTTTGGTGAATTTCTGAAGTTTACGCATTTTCAAGGTTTCCCCCCATTAAGTATAATGGAGGGTGTATTGCTTCATGTTGAGGGGGAAGGGGTGGCCTAGAGAGGTGTGGGGTTTGTGGAAGTGCCGGGTAGGGACAAGGAAGCTACCTGAATTTTTTCAAAGGATTTGGGCAGAGGGCTGATTTTTGGTGAAGTTTATGCGTCTTTAAGGTTTTTCCTCATAAGGTATAATGGAGCTTTCAGCAGCCCCATAAGTGCACTTGGGGGGTGCTGGGGTGGCCCAGAGCGAGTGGTGGTGTAGTGCATATAGGGTGCCAACCACCCCCATGGGTTGCTAACCCATGGGATACAGGGTTCTGTTGTTTCTGAGGTATTCTGAGTGTGGATTCTAGTGTCTACACCCCAGCACCCCCCAAGTGCACTTATGGGGCTGCTGAAAGCTCCATTATACCTTATGAGGAAAAACCTTAAAGACGCATAAACTTCACCAAAAATCAGCCCTCTGCCCAAATCCTTTGAAAAAATTCAGGTAGCTTCCTTGTCCCTACCCGGCACTTCCACAAACCCCACACCTCTCTAGGCCACCCCTTCCCCCCCAACATGAAGCAATACACCCTCCATTATACTTAATGGGGGAAAACCTTGAAAATGCGTAAACTTCAGAAATTCACCAAAAATCAGCCCTCTGCCCAATCACTCTGCAATTGGGGTGGTAGCCTCCCCCCATTGGGCACTACCACCCACCCCACTCTTCTGCCCCAGATCCCACTTTCTGCTCCCAATCTGCCCCAAAGACACTAAAACTTCAAAAATTCACCAAAAATCAGCCCTCTGCCCAAACCCCTGAAATTTGGGTGGTAGCCTCCACCCTTTGGGCATTACCACCCCACCCCACTCTTTTGGCCCCAGGACCCATTTTTTAATCCAAATCAATTCAGATTTGGATTTGGATTAATTCAGATCCGAATCGAATCAGGGGTGATTCGGATGGGCAATATTCGGATACAAAACAGAACCGGGGTGTTTCGGTTCAGATCTGAATCAAAACACCAAAAATCCGAATTGCACACCCCTAGTTAAAACTCTAAACTTAGCTACCCAAATACCCAAATACCCACCAACAGGAAAGGATCCCTAGTTAATTTGTCACTCCATATCATATATTCAGTTGTCTCAGGTTTACCCTGGCACTTCCATACCCCAAAGATATCAATACAGAAAGAGAGAAATCATAGTAGTGCAGTTTCTCCTCTAATTCTCTTTTCCATCCTGAGGAGTGTTGTCTAATAGCATGGATGGAACTAAACCTACGAGATGGTCTCTGCTGGCAGCAACACATAATATTTGTTCAGGTATTATAAAAAACGGAGACACTGTATCCATCCCTATGTTGATGGGCTCAGAAGCTCCACTCCTTGTCCAGAGTTATAGTGTTTGTCTGCTGCACTCATAGACAGTGGCGGGCGGGGGGCAGAGCTTCTGAGCATGTCATTATGGGGGTGGGGCTTGAAAACAATGTTGTGTCCATGCTTTTTTTTATAAAGCCTGGACTGGACTATAGACTCCTTGTTGTGCAGAACAGTAGGCAAGTGTAGTGTCAGTGATTGACATCCTGACTGACAAAGCACCAGTTCAACAGGGGGACATAGGAAGCTGCCATATACTGAGTCAGACCATTGGTCTATCTATCTCAGCATTGTCTACACATACTGGCAGTGGCTTCTGCAAAGTTGCAGGCAGAAACCTCTCTCAGCCCTATCTTGGAGATGCCAGGGAGCGAACTTGGAACCTTCTGCTCTTCCCAGACTGGCTCCATCCCCTGAGGGGAATATCTTACAGTGCTCACACATCAAAACTCCCATTCATATGCAACCAGGGTGGACCCTGCTTAGCTAAGGGGACAAGTCATGCTTGCTACCACAAGACCAGCTCTCCTCTCCTCAAGGGAAGCTCCTGTACTTTTGAAAAGTTCAACTAACGCAGTTCTGCTGCTGGCTCACAGTGAGGGTAAATTTCAGTGACATTCCATTCCCCAGGAAGCACTTTGTGACAGGGATGTGCAAATACGATTAGAACCAGTTCGAATTAGAACCAGTTCGGTTTGACGGTTCTAATTTGAACCCAATAGGCCATTGAATTGGCAATACCAGCTTGAGCTCGAACTGAACCGAACCAGCTTCGATTCGAACCAGTTTGAAGGTTCTAGTCTCCATTTTAGGCACCGATGGCCATTTTGTGACAGTGTCACTTTAATTGATTGGCCGAGCTCCTGCTTCCCTAATTGGCCAGATGTGTCTGGTCCTTTGGTAGGCTTGGGAAGGTTGCCAGTCATATGGAACTGTCACCCGATTGGCCAGGGGGAAGGGACAAGGCGTGGGGGATTCCAAAGGTGGGAGATTCAACTTGTGTTTAAAGGCAAGCCCCTAGCCTTGCAAATTCACTCTGCATCTGCTGCCTTGCGCTGTCTTCCCAAGTTTGTGTGCCTGCAGGCTAATTGTTGCCTTTAGTGTCGTTTCTTTTCCCATGGGTTTTCTTGGTTTGCAGTTGTCATGATGATGCCAGTCTCATGGTGTAGTGCAGGTCTGTCTCTCTGCTGTAATTTTTTGGTTTGCACTTTGGTGTCTCTTTAGTTTCATCACTGTCTCTTGGATTTTAGCCTCCTAGGGGCACAAAACCATGTTGGGTGGTAGGCACCCATGGGTGCCAACTACCACCCAAACCCCAAGGAGAACGGGGACTCGTGAGATTTTTAAATGATTTTTAAAATGATTTTTCCATTATTTCTGCCATAGGGAACAATGGGAATTTGAGGTGGCCCATCTGGCCCCCTTCCCCCCCTTGTGGGGTGCGCAGGTCCTCCCAAAGCAGATTTGGGATAAGGCACATTGGGCAACAACTCTCCCCTCAAACCCCAAGCTGATGGGATGTATGGTGGTTGTTGTTTTTTAAATTGTTTAGTTTCTGGCCTGTTTGACACTTCTCTCATTGAATCCTTATGAAGAACCTATATAGCATCCAAGAATCCAAATTCAAAATGGATTCTTGGATGCTATATAAGTTCTTCATAGGGATTCATTGGGAGAACTGTCAAGAAGGCCAGAAATTAAAAAGCCATATACCCCTCTGTCTTGGGGTTTGAGGGGGGAATTGTTGCCCAATGTGCCTGACCCCCAAACCCATTTTGGAGTGCCTGTGTACCCTGCAAGGATGGAAATGGGGCCACCTCAAATCCCCATTATTCCCTATGGCAGAAATGATGAAAATTGAAAAACCTTTTAAAAATAATTAAAAATCACAGGTGTCTGACTGCTTTGGGATTTGGGTGGTAGTTGGCACCCATGGGTGCCTACCACCAAACCTGGCTTTGTGCCCCTAGGTTCTCTGCATAGGGAATAATGGGCCAGTTAGTGTTCCCATTATACCCTATGTAGAACTTTTCAGAACAGGTTTGAGTTGGGTTCGAATTCAAACCAGACCAAGTGGCAGGCGGCGGGGTGTGTGTGTGGTGATTTGAGCAAGGCCAAAACCAAACCTGACTGCCCTGGTTCAAATTCAAACCGAACCACTCGAGCTGGTTTTGTGCACACCCCTACTCTGTGACACTCAAATATACATCCCTGAGGGTTGCACAGCCCACAGGGACTTATTTTTGAGTCACCCAGAAGGTTTTGAGGGGCAGGGGAGGTCATTGAAATCACACACACACTAGCACTGGTGTGGCATTAGTCTGGAACTCTTCAGAAGGACTAGTGCTACACCTGAGCTTCCCTCATTGCACTGGTGCTTCGTTAGCACCAGTTTGTGGGTTAGGGGCTTTATAATACAAAGGAGCAAGTGGCACTGTACATGCTCTGTGAAGTTTTTGTTTGGCTTAGTTCAGGTTTTTCTGAGCTACTTTCATTTCTAGAGTGCAGGTACAGTTTGGAGGGATTGCAGAACAGTACTTTGCTATATACCCTGAACAGCTGGGCTCAGGTGAGTTAAGGAGAGGATGGCAGTGTTTTTTCTTCAGTTACTACATAGACATAATAAATATTTATTTACTGCATGCAAATACACCCTTTCTGCAGAGGGTCTCAAGGCTATTAATTGAAAATAATGGCTTACAGTCAGATATGATACAAAAGGAAAATGGGATATGCTGGGAATAGGAAAATAAACTGAAGTGTTTGTTCTGTGACTGGAGTCTGTTTATTTTAGTTTTATTCTTTTTTGGCTTGTTTTTAATTGGTTTTTAAAATGCTACATAAAGTAGCGAGGGGAAATGTTTGATTACACTGAAAGATGAAAGAATTTTTTTCTGTGTCATAATGTGTGTTTTATTTTAAAAAATGCTTCATGTCTGTAAATCTTTTATTACAAAAGTGACATTGGAACCTATTCAGACATTACATTGCACATATGTACAGATATTTATATGCCTTGCTCTGTGAATGACTGTACGTTCACTCATTTTAAAAAGGAATCTTGGCTCAAGTCCAGTTCAGACATTATGCTGTACGAGTGTACAGTTTGTACACTTACACATGTGTTTGTGTGGATGATTGAAACCGCATTCATTTGAACAGTGAACCTGGAAATAGGCCTTCAAACGTGTCATACAGCTAGAAAGTATGTTAAACATAACACGTGAATTACCATACCTGTGTACAGCACTGTACATATGTACAATATACTGTACACTCATTGTAGAAGTGTTGAACATAACATGTGAATGGGCCTCTAGGCTCCTTCAAATGCAGAGTTCAGAAACAGCGTACTACTGCATATGCATTGAACATAAAGAGTGAATAACTGTATGGGCATACAGATCTTATGAAAGCCAAATGCATGATTACCCAAGGGACATCAGAAGGTGGGTCCAACCAGCACAGTCCCATCCAGGGGCGTAACTATAATAGGGCAAGGGAAGACAGTTGTCTGGGGACCCACTGCCTTGGGGGGGGCCCAGAGGCAAGTCACATGACTGACTCCCCCACCTGCGCACCTGCCCAGGCTTCCTTCAGTTGTATTCATCCTCACATCCAATTGATGTGAGTGTTAAGACCTGGAGCTACCAGAACAGCATGTCTTCCTCTAGTACTATTAAATGTCTTGCATCGTCCACAATTTACAAAACCTTTTAAAAAATAATTTAGGATGATGTTCTATTGTGGCACATAGGGTGTGTGTGTGTGTGTGTGTGTGTGTGAATTTTACTATGCTTTTTGTTACCACTATTCCGCCTCATCGAAGATTTCTTTACTTCATGAGCTGAGCTTTAGTGAGGTGGAGGGGGGGGGGCTATTTCAAAATCTTGTCTTAGGGCCCACTCCAACCTTGCTACGCCCCTGGTCCCATCCATTCCCCACCCCCAGGATTCAGCAATCCTGTAATGTCAGTGCAATCCTATGCATGTTTACTGGGAAGGAAGTCCAACTGCCCTACTGAACACAGTGGGCCTTCAGCGACATTGCTGATTCTAGGTGACTGTGCATAGGGCTGTAGTCTTAGGTTTGCTTCCCCATGTCATGATATCAGTCCGTGAATGAAATTATCAGAAATCCAAAGAAGATTAAATGATGTGCAGCTTTGCAGTAAAGCAACAATCCGGGAAGAACCTGAAGGCTCTCTTTTTTTTATGCCCAAACCAGCCTCTTCTGTGTTGTAGCTCTAATAGCATGAAGGAGTTCAAAAGGCAGCTGCAAGAAAGATGCTGAGCTGACAAAGACCAGTCTTCTGCAATGCTAGAGACTATTTGAAATATTTGACCAGGTGTTTTTGGAAAGAGAATTTGTTGAAGAAAGACTTACTGAATTTTCATCAAATCATACACTTCCGATATCATTTGCATTTTAGGTGATTTAAGGAAACGACCCCATCCTTTCACAAGACAGGAGGGCTGTATGGAATGTTTCTGAAGCCGTCTCCTTTTTGTCAGGATTCATGCTGTGAAATGGGGAATCAGAGGCAAAGAAAGCAGAGGCAGATAACAACAAAAATGGGCTTTTAAAAAACAACAAAAAAGCCCCTACCAATAATCACAATATTGTTTTGATCTCCAGATCTCTTTTAGGTATACACAACAGAAATATAAAACATAATCCTCCTTTGTAAACCCCAAATATCTCACTATTTTGGTATAAATAAATAAATAAATAAATAAATAAATAAATAAATAAATAAATATTCTACTTTAGATTTAGCAGCGGTGATGCATGTCTCTTTGTGATCATTCTACAAATGGGCATGATTCTCTGCAGGGGTGTAGCAAGGTTGGAGTGGGCCCTGGGTAATGATGGGTCTCTTCCCCTTCTTCTTGAGAAGGAAAGCAAAGAGCAAGCTGATGGGACCCCCTCCCTGAGGGGTCCAGGGGCATGTATCTATGTATGTATGTATGTATGTATGTATGTAGTGCATTTATACCGCCCTATACAAAAAGTCCCTGGGCACTTCACAATATATTTATCTTCCCTCCTTGTTCAAATGTAACTATGCTCCTGATTCACTGCCCATCTCTTCTGCACTGAAATGTGAAGACCAGGGCTGGCCCATGAATGAGATGTAGTGAGGTGGCCACCTCAGGTGGCAGATTGGCAGAGGTAGGGGCAGCCGGGGGCCTTATGCTCCCCTCTGCCGGCACCTCTCTGGTCTGCCCTGCCTCCATGAACTTGGTGGCAGCAGCTCCAGTACTACAACTCTTGCTGCTGCTGCTGCTGCTGCTGCTGCTGAGTTCACCTCCTCTCTGCCTTTTGAAAAGTCAGGGGATGATGTCAAAGTGGCAGGAAGTGAAGAGAAGGGATTGCTACCCTGCTGTGACTGCCATCTCCCACCAGGTAAGGAAAATCTGTGGGGTGGGAGAAGAGATCTGAAGTGTTTGATGGTGAGGAGTTGTTGCTTGTTCCAGGGAGGGGAGAGAGAGTTGGACATGGCTGTGGGGAGAAATGTGTATGATGTGCTTTATGCACCACAGGGGTGAGAGGAGGATTTGGGAGGTGAAAGAACTGGTTTTTAATTAGCACTGCACACCACAGGGGTGGGGGTAGTGGCTTACCATGCTGTCTTGGGGACTAGGGAACTGGGCCTTCAAGTTCTGACTACTTGAACTGGGCCTCGTGGAGACAGGTTGCCGCCTTCTTAAGGCAATGGCACAAAAGGGGTAGAATGCCACAACAACATCTGCCACAAGATGTGGTGACAGCCAACAACCTGGATGGCTTTAAGAGGGGTTTGGATAACTTCATGGAGGAGAGGTCTAGCAACGGCTACTAGTCGGAGGGCTATAGGCCACCTCCAGCCTCAAAGGCAGGATGCCTCTGAGTACCAGTTGCAGGGGAGTCACAGCAGGAGAGAGGGCATGCCCTCAACTCCTGCCTGTGGGCTCCCAGCGGCATCTGGTGGGCCACTGTGTGAAACAGGATGCTGGACTAGATGTGCCATGGGCCTGATCCAGCAGGTCTGTCCTTATGTTCTTAATGTGGAAGGATAAGCCTTCTCAAAACAGCCACAGACGAGAATGTTATCATGCCCCTCTACTTTTCCCTCTCCAATTATTTTCCCATTTTTAGCTTACCTGAGCCAAGTGTTCACAGTGTACTAGAATAGTAGTAGCAATAGTAGTAGCAGGAGCAGCAGCAACAACAACAACAAGCACTTCAGGTAGTCCTTTCAAGTTAGGCCTGAAACTCTACAGCCAGCAAGTGTGGAGTGAAAAGCAGTAAGAAAATTGTCCCAAGAAAGAAATCCCCACTGAGCATGTGAAGCTCTAACATGCTTCTTTCTTCTGTTAGGGCAGTGGTTCTCAACGTGTGGGTCCCCAGATGTTGCTGAACTACAACTCCCATAATTCCCAACCAAAGGCCAATGGGGCTAGGGATGCTGGGAGTTGTAGTTCAGCAACATCTGGGGACAAACACGTTGAGAACCACTGTGTTAGAGGATGCGGCCATAGCTCAGTGGGAGAGCATCTGTTTTGCATGCAGGAGGTCCAGATTCAATCTCTGGCAGCATCTTCAGGTTGGTCTGGGAAAGACTAGATGACCAATGGTCTGACTCCGTATAAGCCATTATATATAAGGTACACAGAGTCATGATCTGGGGCTCCATTTGCATGTGATCAGTTTTGGCCCAAAGCAATCCTTCGGGGTGGGGGGATGGAATTGTGGAGAAATCACCTGAAAATCTGAACTTTCTCAGATGTTTCATTTTGGGAGGAACCCTGGAATTCTCATCACTTTGGGGAGATTTAAGGTCCAATGTTAGAATCCTCCTCCCTCATTCATCCCTTACACCATTTTCTGAGGGTTGCCATTGCCCAGTTTGCCCAACTGAAGCCTTTTATTTTTAAAGCAAAAGCTACTTCACACTGACTGCATGATCCTAGCCAATTGGGGATGATGTTATGATGCCGTGATGATGCCACATAATAATGTACAGTAATAAGTAATAGTTGGCTATGTAATCATGTCTCAAAGCCAATGGAGAACAAGGGCAATGCTGCCTGCCATCACTCAGAATGGACAAACACTTTGGTCCTTTTGAAGATCTTTCCGCAAAAATTATCAAAAAGGGCTACTTTTCACAGCTGATGAACCTTTGAGCAAAAAATAAATTAAAAAAATTAATCAGCTTGGCAGTGACCCAAATCCGCCAGCATGGTGAAACAGCACAGTGAAGAAAGTAATAAGCCCCACCCCCAAGATTTCTTTTATATAGTGGAAACCTCTTCCATTTAAATGAAGAACACAGAAAAGAGCATAGACTCTGAAACTTAAATGAACTTCTATAATTAAGCAGGCCAGAAAAGTAATTTGTGGAGCAAATGTCTGAAAAATGAAGCATTTATGATAAAAGTTATTTTAAATACCACAGAAATAGGAGAGGAAGCCAGGTTCCTGTAAGACAGTTAGATAACAAAAGTGCAAAGGAGCACTCAGGCACAATGGAGAAAAAATACATTAGATCAGTTCTTTGTATCTATCTTTACCGCAAAAGAAAGTGTACCACCAACCCTTCTCAGTGTTGTAGGAGGGAGTTTTTCTCTCTCCTCAAGTGTGTATGTCAGAAGCATTGTTTCAAACATATAGAGGGAAGGAAGAGGTTTTATATTTAATCTCAATCACTGGGCATAGCACTGAATAACATTCTCAAGGGTTCTTAAAGAACTCAAAGGCTTATTGTTTAAGCTTATGTTTGCACATATAACAAGGCGTACACAAGTAGTTTATTACTCATGGAGTAACTTCAGTTGTGAAGTACTTGATTTCCTGGGATTTTATGACTTGGTGGCTGTTGCAAGGTGGGAGCTGGTGGGGATGAAATTTTACTGATGTTATGAGTTGTGGCTGACTATTCTTTTGCTATGCTAGTAATAGAATGGGCAGTTGATGTCTCTTCATGGTATCTAGTTCTTATGAGTAGGTCTCCTCATGTCTGGAGAACTCTCTGGAGTGTTTTGAAGGAGGTCACCATCAGAGCTTGGAGAAGGTGAACTCCACCCGGGCTAATAGGAGTGATAGGTGTGGGTGCATGTACATGCATGTGAAAAAACAGCAACATGTTGTTTGGAACAGAGACAGAAGCCTACTTCAGACATGATGCCACAAAGACAGCCAACATGTGTGTGGGAGGCAAACAAGAGCATGCCAACTAAACATAATAGCCCACATCTCCCACAGTGCTATGATGGCGAAAGGACGGCTCCACCCTTGCAGAATACCTGTGGAATAGCTATGCTGAAGCCTTGCTCCACAGCCCAGTGTGAGTGCAGGGGGAGATGGAAGCAATCTTTGCTTCTCTCCTCTCCCTCCAAAAGCTCTTTTCATTGTCAAGAATATGTCACTGAGGGATGTTTGACCCTCAGGGATATTTTCCTGATAGCAAAAAGAGCTTTTGGATGGAGGGAAAGAAGCTACAGTAGTGTTTCCCTCCTCCTCCACTTGTGCTGGGCTGCAGAACAAGGTTTTAACAGAGCCAGTCTCTAGCTACTCCGCAAAGTTGGAACCCTTCCACCCTCATAGTGCTGTGGAAACTCCCCTGCAGTTGATGCTGCCCTCTGCAGGAAAGGGCTGAATGCATGGAGGCCTGAGGACATGGCCAGTGAGTGCATCAGCATAGGCAGGAAAGACTAGCTGACACTTTTCTGCCAGTGAATAATTAGCCATGCTTAAATACCAACCTAAGCAAGTAAGTCTTCAAAAGCAGTGAAAACTTAACAGGAAAGAAGCTAGACCAGGCTGCACAACTTCAGTCCTCCAGCTATTGTTGGACTACAGTGCTCATCATCTTCAGCCAAAGTAGCCAATAGCTGGGAATAATGGGAGTTGGAGTTCAACAACAGCAGGAAAGCCAAAGGTGTGCAGACCTCAGCTAGGCAAATCTCTTGGGTCAGGGAGTTCCACAGTATGAGTGCTGTCTAGGGTTAGAGTCAAAATTTATCCAAAGTCAAATGTGAAAGTCAGAGTTTCTCTGTGGGAAATCTAAAATTTGAAGAGAAATTTCAGGGTTCCTCCCATGAAGAACCTATAATTTATTTTATTTATTTATGACATTTCCATATCGCCCCAAGCCACCTAATGGCGCAGTGGGGAAGTAAATTGCCAAGGGATCAAGAGGTTGCTGGTTCAAATCCCCGCTGGTATGGTTCCCAGACTATGGGAAACACCTATATTGGGCAGCAGCGATATAGGAAGATGCTGAAAGGCATCATCTCATACTGCATGGGAGATGGCAATGGTACACCCCTCCTGTATTCTATCAAAGAAAATCACAGGGCTCTGTGGTCTCCAGGAGTCGACACTGACTCAATGGTACAACTTTACCTTACCTTTATCCAAAGGCTCTATAATGTAAAAAGAACTTCAGGATTTCTTGCAAGGAGAGATATCAGTGAATTTTCTCAGATGGCTTCTCCACATCCATGGAAGATGGCTTTTCCCAACCTTCTGGTTCCAAGTGCCCTGCCAACTACTGTCAAATACTAATCCGCTCCTGAAAAATAATGAATTTCTAAACATTGTGTTGAATATCAAGTTTTTGCTGAATATTTGCTATCAATTCTGAGGATAAGTTTTGGAGCAAGTTCCTTTCAGTTCTCATTTAGACACTGATGTCAGAAGATGCAGAAAATAGATCTCATTAAAGTCGAAGTGCAATCTGTTTGGCTTTCTGGTGTGTTGATGAAGCTGAGTGATCTTGCCGAGCTTCTTCGTGTGGAAGTTCAATCACCAACATGTACAAAAGTGATGCAAGATAGCCAAGTTTAAAACTAGGTTTTTAATGAGGCAAAAGAAAGAGTTTCCGACCTGAATATTAGCTCCGAGCAGAGAAATAAAAGAAATGTGTCCATATGGGGAGAACCTTGATATCAAAGTAATAATTTCTATAAACCCTCATCGATTTAAGAAATCCCACAGTGACCCCAATGAATGTGAAACGGTTGTGAGGGATGCGGCATTTTATTGTCGCTGATCACAGAGCAAATGGGACACTTGTCATTAAGAGTGAGCAATTTGTATCAGCTCTGTTTCTTGAAATAATTCTGTTGTGGGTTTACCCAAGAGGCAATGCCATTGTTTCTGTAAATGGTTTTAAATCAAGGTCACATCCAGCTATGTACTATGTGCATCATGATGAGTGGGACAGGCTGGAACTGAAATTTATCCCAAGTGAAATTCAAAGTGTATTTCAGGTTCCTCCCAAGGTGAAGCTTTTCTTTCTCTTTCTTTTTTCTGATTCCCCCGCCCCCTGCCCCCAGATTGTTCCTCCACATCTGAGAACAATGATAAGCAATTCCAGGAAGAAGCAGCTGAGAAATAGACCAGGAAGCCTCATCACAAGTATGGAAGGGGTATTGTTCATCCTTCCCATATTATGGGGAAGAGAGCAGAGTTAGTAATAGGCATTTTTCTTTTCATAAGCAAGGATCTTTATGTAGTATATATGTCCTATCTCTTTAAGATTAGGTTGTGTTTGGTTGGGTGTGGCTTAGCTTTCTGTTTTCTAAGTGCAAGTTGCCCAGAGTTTGTTGCAGTCTTGTCTGAATAAAGAAGGCTTCTAAACCTATGTCTCCTGTGCCTTCAGGCCCAAGGTCAAGCCAACAAAGTGACTGTGAATTTGCCTAACAACCTTACCTAGGGGAAGATACTGCACTTTCTTTTAATCTTGAGTTGCAGATGAGGGGGGATACTTGGAAACCACAAGGGGAACTGCTAGTTCTCTCTCCCAGCCCATCCTTACAGGTGAAATTGAGAACTGCTTGAAGAAAACAAAGGATGATATGTCAAAACCACAACCACAGGTGCAAAAACCAATGGTGCAAAACTGTTTATTGTTGAAAAACAAGTCCCTACACCTTTTGAAGAATATGCTTTTCTTCTTCAGGGGGCTGCAGTATAAAATGGACCAAACGCATAACAGAATATGAACTGCATGAGATCCAAGAAAATGCTGGAAGAAATATAATAACACAGAATGATAAAGGGTCATTATTAAAAGTAACACAATAAAAACACTACCAAACATAAGATTCAAACTTCCAGACAAGAATGATGAACATATAAAACTAATATACTAAATGGAAATATTAAACAATATAATTGTGGTGATTGTCAGGCTTTAGGGAGGAATAGGCCTCAAATTAGAGCAACTGTTTGGAGGCTGGGCTTCTCCAGATAAGGAAGTAAGTCCGAGAGAATCATATACCTGTGGCCCAATCCAGAGTGAGGGGCAGAATTTACTGGACAACAGCCTATAGAGAAATAGGGGAGGGGTGTGTGAGAGTTCTTCCCTGGAAGCCTCTTCCCTGGAAGCCTCTGAATGAGGTCTGATTTCTTCCCTGGAAGCTTCTGAATGAGGTCTGATCAGCAACTACTGTAGGGAAAAGGGAGACTAACAGCCTTGGGCTGAGAATCAGCAGGAAGTTCCTTACCTGGAATAGAGACCAGTTTAGCTAGGAATTTTTTAAATTTAAGTGCTTGGATCTGACTGCATGGTTCTTGTAGATTCTGGGGAAGCGTTTTACTTGAATGGAAGCAGCAATTGTTGATGCCTCTATAGTTTTCCATATCATCCAATTATTAATAAATCCTTCTTGTTGTTGTTATAGAGTATCACTCCTTATTGGGTCCTCTTGCCCTTGTCACACACTCTTGAAGGCCTAAGACTGCTCAAGCCTTTCTTGTAGGGAGGGGTTTTCCACTTTACTCTTCCAGAATACTCCCTTGCAAAGGTGAATCTTATATTAAAAAGTGGATGGTGGCAGCTTACCTAGGACTAGGGGTGTGCTCAGAATCAGTTTTGCTGGTTCAGTTTGAATCTGAATCAGATTAGAACCGACACAGCCTGGGCTGGTCCGGCCACTGAACTGGGCTGAACTGGATGGTAGGCCGGTTCGGGGATATACTTGTAAAGGGGAATCTAGCGAGGATTCCCCTTTACAAGTAAAATAGGGGCATTCCGGGTAGTAAGGCTAGGGGTGGAGTAGAGAAAGGGTACTTCATACCTGATTGGAGGCAGCAAAGACATCAAAGGTGGCGGGGGTGGCAGTGGGGACGCCTCCAAGCCTCCCGCCAGCCTCCTGAAAGAAAGCCTGGGCTGGCTGTGGCCCAGTTCAGGGGGACAGCTGTCCTGGGCTGTCCTTCAAGAGGCTCCCTCTGCCACCTTTGATCAGGTACGAAGTACCCATTCTCTTGCTTTCCCCCGCCTTATGATAGGGAATGCCCCTCTTTACTTGTAAAGGGGAATCCTCGCTAAATTCCGCTTTACAAGAATATCCCTGAACCGGTTCAGACCGGTTCTTTTAAAATCAGGGTTGGTCCAGTTCAGACTTGGACTAGCTCCTCACTTTGGGGGACCGGTCTGGTTCAAAATAAGACCAGTTGAGCCAGCTCGCACATCCCTACCCAGGACTCCTCACATCTAGAGGAGGGATTCTCCCCCACCCCTTGATCATTATAATAACTTAATCAAAAGTATTGAGTTATATTGCTTAATTATATTAAGTGAAAAGTCATATTGCTTAACTTTTCCATTTAGTATTTTATGAGTACTGAATCTCCTGCAACTCATATTCTATTATGTATTTTGTTCTATTTTATGCTGCATTTGCCTGAAGAAGATATTCCTCGAAATGTGTTGGTATTTGTTTTTCATCAATAAACAGTTTTGTACTACTTGTTTTTGCATCTTCAGCCTTGCTGTTGTGGTGCGCCCCTCTTTTGTGTATCTACAAACTGCAACCACCCACACATACTACAAATAGTATTTAATAATACTTCAAGCAGTAGTTAAGTGCAATTATGAAAACTGGGATAGCATACTGAGAGGGAAGCAGGATGTATGCGCTCATGTCCCTAATTGTGTGGGAGGGCATATTCCCACCTACATAGTGCTGCTGCCTAAACGCAGAATGATTGTATGTCCAAAACTGTTGGGATTTATGTGTATATTTATGTGTATATACATCGTCTTTGTTCCTGCCACTTATGTATTGTATGTATGCCTATGTAAAGGCTTGTAGTAGAGTTTAGAATGTTCATGTCCATCATCAGCTCTGTAGACCAGGGTTTCTTAACCTTGGGCCCTCAGATGCTGTTGGACTACAACTCCCAGGATCCCCAGACATGGCCTTTTTGGCTGGGGATTCTGGGAGTTGTAGTCCAACATCTGGGGACCCAAGGCCAATAAATCCTGCTGTAGACTGATTGGTCAGTTTGTATTTCTTACTGGACACTTGAGGCTGTTGTTTTTCTGTTAGGATTATCTCTCACTCCGAGTAGGACTCTTGTTAATGTTTTGGTAATGGTTAAGTAATAAACCTTAGTAACTTTGTTCAATAAACTTAACAAGCCTTCATTTCTGCTCTGTTACACTCTACTATGCAAACTACCCCTCAACACCATTTTAATGCTATTTTAAAGCAGTATTAAAACCACACAATGAGGGACAGTTCAGATGAACCACTGCCTGGAATGATTAGATGGCGCTGCTGGAATGGCGGTGGGGAGATGTGTACACCCAATGTTCCTCCTGCATTCATTGAATTGGGCCACTCTGAGCATAACCTGAACTGGCTCAATCATATGACCATTGTATATGCTGGCATCCAGACTAATGTTGCATTCATGCAAACATGTTGCACAAGTGCAATGACTTAGCTAGTTCTGCTAAGTCAGGAGCTTGTGTTCCAGAATTGCACCAGTACAAGTTGCATATTTTCACAACCTGTGATGCTCCTCTTGCTGTGAAGACTCTTCCTCAATCCATATATATTGCAGGGAATAATGCAAAGAGATTTGCTGTCCTTGTTGCACGAACACAATGCTTGCACACGTACAGCGAGAATGCAAGACATGGCACTGAGCAACTCGCAGCATCCGCTGTATAACTTTATGGCTGATTTTAAATTGTTGCATTGTTTTAACTTTTTATGTGTGTTTTAATTGTCTTATGTTAACCGTCCAGAGATGAAAGTTTGGGCGGTATAGAAGTTTAATAAATAAATAAATAAATAAATAAATGACCTCCATGTGTGGGTGCATCTTTATTCATTCTACTAGGTAAAGTGTGTTGTTGAGTTGGTGTCGACTCCTGGCAACCACAGAGCCCTGAGGTTGTCTTTTGGTAGAAAACAGGAGCGAAACCATTGCCATCTCCCACACAGTATGAGCTGATGCCTTTCAGCATCTTCCTATATTGCTGCTGCTCGATAAAGGAATTTCCCATAGTCTGAGAAACATACAAGTGGAGATTTGAACCGGCAACCTCTGGCTTGCTAGTCAAGGCCTTTCTCTGCTGCTCCATTAGGTGGCATTCATTACACTACCGCAGCATTAATCTGGATGTCAGCTAGACTGTACACATCTACGACATGACAGGCTTGTTCTGATCATCATTAACTGGACAGGAAGAATGTACTACCCATCCTACTTGAACAAGGTAGGATGAAAAGTTATCCTACCTAGTGGAAGCCTCACACATGGACACTAGGGATGGGCATGGAACCGCGGCGGGGCGGTTTGATTCCAGCGGGGGTGCTGCTTTAAGGGTGGGGGAAGGCATACATACGCCTCCCACTGCTTTCCCCCCACTGGCACTCATTGCCGGTAAAAAAAAAACTTCAGGGTGGCAGCGTACCTACCTGCCGTCCCCTTCCCCCTCCTCGGCTGGAAGTGGCCAGAAGTACCGGGTGCACGTGCGCCCGTTGTGTGTGCGCACGTGCCCGTCAGATGGGCGTACGCACACACGTGATGTGTGCACGCGCACCCGGTACTTCTGGCCACTTCCAGCTGAGGAGGGGGAAGGGGCGGCAGAGAGGTATGCTGCTGCCCCGAAGGTTTTTACTGGTAAAGAGTGTCAGCAGGGGAAAAGCCCACCCTTAAAGCGGCACCCCTCCGGCATCGAACTTTGACCCCACCCCGGTGCTCGAACCTGTTCAGAGGCCCGTAAAAGGGCCTCCAAACAGGTTTATGCACATCCCTAATGAGCACTCGCTTTCTTCTCCCCCCCTCCCCCTGCAGGTCTGTTTGACCTGCAGATGATCAAAAATTGGGAGCCTGCACAGACCCTGAAACCGGGTAGGTTGCTTGTCCTACCCAGTTAATGATTATCAGAAGAAGCCTAATGTGTGAATAGGGCTAAACTCATAAACAGGCTTATTATATCATCGGCTTTTGCAGGCCAGAGCCCACTTCACCAAACAACGTGATGACGACACGTCTCTGGCCCACAAATTATATGGCAAAATAATGTTATTCATCTTTGCAATACCACAGAAGCCACCATTTTCTGGTTTTGCTGTAGTACAGACACTTCTTTGAAGCATGCAGACTGTAAAATACTGAGCACATTTAAAAGTTTTATATAGAAATGACTAAATAATAACCTCCAACGATAATTTTCATACCCTTCAACAGCGCATGTTGAAAAAGGAACAGTAGCTATTTTCACACTGTGTATATTATTTGCTCATGCAGACAAAATCTACATCTAATACTGGAACTTATCAGCCAGATATTACTTATTTGGCTAGAACAATACGAACCATATTTC
This sequence comes from Hemicordylus capensis, assembly GCF_027244095.1. Classification (NCBI taxonomy): domain Eukaryota; kingdom Metazoa; phylum Chordata; class Lepidosauria; order Squamata; family Cordylidae; genus Hemicordylus; species Hemicordylus capensis. Next base: position 437,945,734 of record NC_069657.1, on the reverse strand, counting down.
TTGTGGGCTGCACCTGATAATTTAGATGGTGTGTATTAAATTTTGAAAATTATACACCTCCACTGTTTTGCAACCAAGATGTTATGTGGGAATATATATATTTTAATATGAAGAATACAGAGCTCTTTCCATTTTTATACCTAGCAATAGGGAAGCCCCCACTTGCTGCTACTCCAAACATCCAGTACTCTGCATTGTTGCCAACAGGTGTATAACTGCCACTTTGTGAATCTTGTAAGCATTTGATGCTGTATTTTCAAAGTGTGTCTTGTTTGGTGGTTGCTCTTTCTTATTGTCATAAGAACATAAGAACAGCCCTGCTGGCTCGGGCCCAAGGCTCATCTAGTCCAGCATTCCGTTTCACACAGTGGCCCACCACATGCCATTGGAGGCCTACAGCAGAAGTTGAGGGCATGCCCTCTCTTCTGGTGTTACTCCCCTCCAACTGGAATCCTGCCTTTGAGGATGGAGGTGGCCTATAGCCCTTCGACTAGTAGCCGTTGATAGACCTCTCCTCCATGAGGTTATCCAAGCCTCTCTTAAAGCCATCCAGGTTGTTGGCTGTCACCACATCTTGTGGCAGAGAATTCCACAAGTTGATTATGCTTTGTGTGAAAAAATACTTTTGTTTGCCTGTCCTAAATTTCCCAGCAATCAATTTCATGGGATGACCCCTGGTTCGAGTGTTATGGGAGAGGGAAAAGAATTTCTCTCTATCCACTTTCTCCACACCATGCATGATTTTATAGACCTCTATCATGTCTCCCCGCAGTCATCTTTTTTCTAAACTAAAAAGCCCCAGGTGTTGTAGTCTTGCCCCATAAGAAAGGTGCTCTAGGCCCCTGATCATCTTGGTTGCCCTCTTCTGTATCTTCTCCAGTTCAACAATGTCCTTTTTAAGATGTGGTGACCAGAATTGTACGCAGTACTCCAAGTGTGGTCGCACCATAGTTTTGTATAAGGGCATTATAATATTAGCTGTTTTATTTTCAATCCCCTTCCTAATGATCCCTAGCATGGAATTGGCCTTTTTCACAGCTGCCGCCCATTGAGTCGACACTTTCAACGAGTTGTCCACCACGACCCCAAGATCCCTCTCCTGGTCAGTCGCCGATAGCTCATAGCCCATCAGCGTATACTTGAAGTTGGGGTTTTTCAACCCAATGTGCATCACTTTACACTTGCCAACATTGGTGCTCAGCAATGAGAAGTAGTGTTAGAAGTGAGAATTCTAAAGCATGGTTTCTTAACCTTGGGCCCCCAAATGTTGTTGGACTACAACTCCCATCATCCCCAGACATGGCCTTTGTGGCTGAGAATGATGGGAGTTGTAGTCCAACAACATCTGGGGGCCCAAGGTTAAGAAACCCTGTTCTAAAGCATTGCTCTTAGCACCACAGTAACCTTTTCTGGCCGCTAGAGGCATGATGAGATGTTAATAGGTCTGTCTTGGTCAGTTAGTTAGAATTGTTCAGTTGTTACTGAAGGCTCCTGCCTGTTCTATATATCTCTCAGTGTGTTTTAGTTTCTCAATAAATCTTTGTTTTTTGAATGCAACCTACTGCTTCAGATACACTCATGGGCTAAACCGCTTTACAACCAGAACAGATTCTGCTGTGTGAGGACTTGAATGTTTCTCCTCACACACCTCAACAATCACAAGAATGGCAATGGAACTCTTCCTAATTTTTCCCCCAGTGGGAAGAAATTCCTCTGACAAGTGCTACATCTAGCCTGGAATGGGAAGACTTAAGGCTTCCAGACACTACTATTTTTTAAAAAAAATTATTATTTTTCCAGAGCACCACGAAATAGCAGTTTGGGGCAGTAGAGCCAGTCACAAAATGATGGTTTTGGGAGGATAATAGGAAACTGCCTTATACCAAGCCAAACCATCTAGTTTAGTATTGAACTCTGGGTTTTCAGGCAGTTGTCTTTCCCAGCCCTACCTGGAGATACCAGGGATTGAACCTGGGGCTTTCTGCATGCCAAGCAGATGCTCTTTCACTGAGCTACAGCCCCATCATCAAAGAACATTGGAAGGAAGGAAGTTGTCTTGTAGTCAAGCAATCCATTGGTCCATCTCGCTCCATATTGTCCGCAATGAGTAGCAGTGTCTCTCCGAGATTTCAAGCAGGAGTCTCTCTCAGTCCTAACTGGAGATGCAAGGGGTTGAACCTGGGACCTTGTGTACACCAAACGGAGGCTTTCCCAAAATAGCAGCTTATACAAAGATCTACATTGGCAGAATAAGATTTTAACATCAAAATCCTTGAATTCCTGGAGAATTTTGCTGCAAGATAGGAGGGGACCAAGTAATGCTGCCCTGTGGGGGAAGAAATGGGAGAGAAATTGTAAAGAAACCCTGAGCACCTATAGAGGGAAAGATTATTATTATTATTATTACATTTATATCCCACTCTTCCTCCAAGGAGCCCTGAGCGGGCTCCTTACATACTTAAGTTTCTCTTTTCACAACCACTGATTAAAAGTGGTGTGCCCGCCCAGGGCCCATTCAGCCAGACAATCAGATTTGCAATATACTGGAAGGGGAGGGAAGGAGAAGCTAGACAAAGTATCATTTGGATGGGAATTCTGGGCAAAAAAAAAATGGCAGCCATGCTCCCACTCAGTCAGATTTGCAGTATTGCCTGGAAGGGAGAGCAAGGGGAAGCTGGACAAAGGTCGCCTTCACACATAACGGCAAACCACTGATCCAATGGACCTGCATTTTTCCTCCATCCCCCCCCCCACTCTTCCAGACGATGCCGATCTTCAGTCTGGGAGACTGCAAGGGGGGAGGAACTGGCTGTGCGGGCTTCCTACTTTGCATGAAGGAAAGCCATGATAGCCAAATGAGAAGGAGAGAGGGAATTGCTTTCTCCCCACAACTTTTGTTTTACACAGTGACAGAATCTGGATTACACAATGCCACTTCTGGACCCCAGGTTTTGGCAGCGAAACTCAAGTGGAACCAAAAGTTGTAATTCAGGTTTGGGGCCGAAAACCAACCCTTAGTTTGGTGATGAAACTGCGGGTTCACGCATTTGGATGACCACAAACCTGAACCTCTGGCAGCGTTGCCTCCAATTTGGCATTCTGTCCAAAGGTAGCAAGAGCATCACTCTGATGGGAATTCTGGGTTAAAAAAATGGCAGCCATGCCTCCACTCAGCCAGCCAGTCAGGTTTGTATTATTGGCTAGAAAAGGAGGAAATGAGAAGCTAGTCATTCTGCTGGGGATTCTGGGTAAAAAATGGCAGCCTGACTGATGGTTGTCATTAGGAATCCAGTTGCTGCTTTAAGCTTATGCCCACCCCCCGTCCAATCCCACATCTCTCTCCTCCAAAAAGACCATTGAAATGCCCTCTTCATTTCACACTTGGGAGGGGGCATTTCAGCACAGCCCTATGTCAGGACGCAGATGTTCTCAATTCCTGAGGGGAAGGGGGCAATTAAATATATGGTTACTGTCTTCAGCAGTAGCCAAACATTTAATTTATTATCCTGTCTGGCCCTCATACAATAGATGAAAATAAAATCTATCAATTATTTCAAGAAGATGAAGTTACCTTTCCATACAATGTGACAGGAGTTAAAAACCGTGGAGATAAATACAGAAAGGGAAACAAGGAGACTAGCCACTTCCCATAATAAGAGCTTTTATTGAAGCATGAGCTAATGGCTTGGCAGCGCTTATCTCTTGTAACAACCAGCAAATTAATGTGCTTGTTTAACTCACAATGTAAGCTATCTTGAATGTGTATACTCAGCCATTGTGCCTTCCCTTGGAGAGCATTTCGATGTTAGAATCTGCATTCCTAATGCTAATGCTCAAAGATATACCACATTTCTAAAAGGATATCCCAGAAGACAGACTGAGATCCTAGTGTGAGCGGGTGGGGAAGAGTGATGGAGACATCATGCAGGTAGCTTAGACACAGTGCGGATTTTCTCAAGTATTACTTAGGAACATAGGAAGCTGCCTTCTACCAAGTCAAACCACTGAGCCATCTCGCTCAGTATTGTTGTCTACCCAGATTGGCAGTGGCTTCCTCAAGACTGCAGGCAAGAGTCTCTCTCAGCCCTATCTTGGAGATGCCAGGGAAGGGAACTTGGAACCTCATAGGCTATTCCCAGAGTGGTCCAATCCCCTAAGGGGAATATCTTACAGTGTTGCTCAAACATGTAGTTTCCCATTCAAATGCAAACCAGGGCAGGGCCTGCTTAGCAAAGGGAACAATTCATGCTTGCTACCACAAGTATGTATTTATACTTCATACGTTTGGCATAGCTACTACACAGATTCCAGCTAATCCAACTCAACTCAGCTGCCATGCCTCATTGACAGGCCAGATAAAGCTAGATCTGGAGGATGCCGTGACATGTCTATACCTACAAAGATTAGAATCATCTGGACAATGGTTGAACTTTGGTGCTGGAGAAGACTTTTGAGGATACCATGGACAGCCAGGAAAACAAACAAATGGATCATAGATCAGCTCAATCCAGATACTTTCACTCGAGGCAGAAATGACCATACGCAAACTATCATACTTTGGACACATTATGCAAAAACCCAGCTCCCTTGAGAAGTCCATAATGCTGGGGAAAGTTGAAGGAAAGAGAAGAGGACGACCAGCAGCAAGGTGGATGGACTTGAGTACGACAGCAATGAATGTACCACTGAGAGACCTTAAAGGCCACACTGAAAACAGATCATCCTGAAGAGAATGTATCTATGTGGTTGCTAAAAATAGACACTGACTTGACGGCACTCAATCAATCAACCAACCATTAAAGCTCAAAAAAGGATTAGTCTAGGTGGCTTAGAACAAGCTCCTGGTTGGTTTCTTTCTCTTTATAAGTTCAGTTAAGAACATAAGAACAGCCCTACTGGATCAGACCCAAGGCCTCTGTAGTATAGCATGGGGTGTGCAAATACAATCTGATATCAAACCGGTTCAGTTCAAAGGTTCATGGCTGAGCCGAACCACCCCCAGTTCGGCTCAACCCTGGATTAAACACAGACTCACGGGATGGAAGTTCGTCAAGCCATTTAAAAAAAACAAAAACGCCCCCCCTTAACTTACCCCCTCCAAGGGGCTTCTCCGAGGTGGCAGGGGGGTCTACGGAGGTTTCCCCTCCCCCCACTGTCCTTCCTTTATGCAAAAATCACCTGGTTCAGGCTGTCTTTGACCCTTTCTGGGCTATTCCCCGGTGCAATGGCCATTTTGGAGGCTGCCACACATACGCAGTGGGACCCTGCATGGCTGGGTCATGACCCAGGCCATGCAAGGTCACACTGCGCATGCGTGGCAGCCTCCAAAATGGCCACCGCACCAGGGTAATAGACCCAGAAAGGTCTGAAGACCGCCCAAACTGGGCAATTTTTGCATAAAGGCAGGCCTGTGGGGGATGGAAAACCTCCCCCCCCCCCCGCTCACTACCTCGGAGAAGCCCCTTGGAGGGGGTACGTTAAAAAAAGAAATATTTATATTTTGAAAAAATGTTTGAAGAACCCCCTGAACCGAACCAAACCAGAAAGGGGGGTTTCGATGGGGGGGAACCAAACTGGCCTGGTCCAGTTTGGGTCTGATTTGAATTTGAACAGAACCAGGCCAGGTGGTTTTGTGCACACCCCAAGTCTAGTATCCTGTTCCCCACAGCGGCCCATCAGATCCCTCTGGGAAGCCTACAGGATAGCGACGTAGTCTACAGGATAGCGATACAGGATAGCGATATAGGATCTACAGGATAGCGATATAGGCATATATACAGGATAGCGCTATAGGCATCTATAGGATAGCGATATAGGTCTACAGGATAGCGATATAGGCATGCCCCCTTTCGTGCTGCATTAGATTCTTATATGAACACATGAAGCTGCCTCCCTTTTTTTGTTCTGGTGCATTATGGAGTGGCACATTAAGAGAAAAACGATGGCATTACACAAAGACAAGAGCGGAGTTTCTCTCTTTCCCATCAGAAAGCTAGAGTGGCCCTTGGAGCCTGAAGTGTTCCTGCTACAATTGTTCCTTACAGTTCTTTGTCTGGTGGGGACCGTATTTGGGGAGCAGGCATGTTCTGAGTCTCAGATTGGTTTGAATCTCCCTGCAAGTCTAAAGAACAGCACTGCTGGATCCGGCCCAGGGGCTATCTAGTCTATCATCCTGTTTCTCATAGTGGCTCACTAGATCCTTCTGGAAAGCCCAGAGGCAAGAGAGAAAGGCACACCCTCTCTCCTGCTGTTGCTCACCTGCAGCTGGTATTCAGAGGCTGCTAGCCCCCCTCCTACTGGAGTGAGGCTATGGCACAGGGATGTCACACATAATCCCCCCTCTGTCATGTGATTCTGTTGGTTAAATGTTAAATGTTACCAAATCAACCTGAGATCAGGATCTGGTAAAATGTTTGTTTGTTTATTATCATATTTCTATACCACCTATTTGCATGTCTGGGGAGTGTACAAGTTAAAAAAACACAAATAAAACAATATAAAAGCAGTTAAAATTCACACACCAAAACCAAAATCTCTGAAGATAAAAACTTGAAATAATTTTAAATTTTCAGTTAAAAGCCAGAGGAAACAGGTATGTCTTGAGGGTCTTCTTAAAAGCAAACAGAGAAGGAAATACTCTTATTTCCACAGGGAGCATATTCCGAAGCCCTGGAGCAGCCACAGAGAAGGCCTGGTTGTGAGTCACCACCAAACAAGCCAGCAGGAACCCCAACCAGACCTCTCCAGATGATCTTAATAGGCGACAGGGTTCATGACAAAGAATGCACTCTCTTAAGTACCCTTGATATACCAGGATATACCTTATTTAATAGGAAAATAAGCAGCAATCACATTGCTCTGGAAACCAAAGCTTCATCTTTTTTATAGCCTCTCCTCTACTTGACACTCTCATACAATGCTGTCAAAAAAGAACATTACAAGTAAATGTTTATTAGGGAGAAACATACAAACCTAATTGATGTAACAGAAATCACAATGATTACCAAGAAAAAAGAACCCTAAGGAGGCAGAGTTGATTGTTATTATAATTAGTATTTTATGCCATAACTGGCAATGCACGCTGAGTAAATTGGTAGGAATATCAGCTCCTAAGAGGATCAACTTATCTCAAACCTTAAGAAAAGCCTACAGACCTAAACTTGTACTTCAGATCTTCTCTGCGTGGGTATGGCAGCTGGTACCACATATAATAAAGCCTTTTTAATGGTTTCTTCCTGTGCCAATATTTGGTGCCCAGGACTTGGACCAGCAGACTAGCAATATAAATAGGTTAGAAAGTATTATCTGTACATGTCCCCAACTCCATTTTGCATCTAGATGAACAATGGGGTGAAATTGTTCATTTCATCTTGTATCTAAGCATTATGAGCTAGAGAAATTATTGTCCCAAATGAGATAATTGTGATAATTATTTATCACTATAAATAGGCAGATATTACAAGGACTATACCTTTACTTTCTCATCACAAGTAAACTGAACCTGTAAGATCTGCTCTTTGGGGAGACAGAGAACCACAAGCCAATATGAACTGACCCTGGACTGGTTCAGACATGCACCTGCTGCAACATGTGAGGAGGATGTGGTCATGCCAGGAGCACGCCCACCCTGAGATCACTACAGATCACTGAGATCACTGCAAGATATCCATATGTGCTGATGGAGTACCCTTTAATCGTGTGAGGGTTTATTTATTTTATTTATTTGAAATATTTATAACCTGCCCCTCCAGTACATTACTGCTTGGGGCTGGCTTACAGCATTAATAAACTGGATACAGGGATACAGTATAGAGCAATTACCAAAAAAAGTTAAAAGACCAGGATAAAACCACATTTAAAAGTTACGAATACGACAACTATTTATATACTGCTTTTCAACAAAAGTTTCCCAAAGTAGTCTTCATAGAAATAAAGTAAAGAAAGAAAGAAAGAAAATGGCTCCCTGTCCCCAAAGGGCTCACAGTCTAAAAAAGAAGCATAAGAGAGACACCAGCAACAGCCACTGGAGGGATGCTCTGCCAGGGATGGATAGGGCCAGTTGCTCTCCCCCTGCTCAATAAAGAGAATTGCCACTAAAAAGGTGCCTCTTTGCTCGGTTAGCAGGGGACAAATTTTACAAGTTTCAAATTAAAACCTATAAATAAAAAGCTGAAAACTAAGACACCTTCCAGATATAAGCAACACATAAAATATTAAAAAGCCTTTCTAAAAAGACGTCTTGAATTTTTTCTTAAAAACACTGAGGGAGGGAGCATAGCAGAGCAGTTCCGAGAGAGTGTTCCAAAGCTGAGGGGCCACAACCAAAAAGGCCCTTCTCTAGTACCCATCAACCGGATCTCCGTTAGTGGCAGGGCCATACGCAGGTGTTCATCTGAACATGTTTAAAAGGGATTTTGGAGTGCGTGTAGAGGGATGATTCAGTTGAATACCCCCTCATGGGAATAAAGCATGACCCATCAGAATGCTGGGACATCCTCCAGTGATGTCAGGGTGGACACATTTTCCATGTGACCTCATCCTGCTTGAGGGTTGTGGCCTGTCATGCTTGCCTTGGCAACCATATTATATTTACTTTTTCCCAATTGCATTTGTCAATATCCCAAGTATGTGGCTGTACACCAGGAAGCAGCAGCGTCCCCACTGCAGAGAGCACCCTTGACTGCAAAGTGCCTATTGGAGTGCTTTTACTGACCTCTCCTTCCCCTGGAAGTGCCCTATGTCACTGAACATATGTCCCTAATGGTCACACAGCCCTCTGGGATGTATTTTGTGGTGGTGCAGAGCAGTTCTGGGGGAAAGAGAGACTGGCAAAAAAAAATGCCTCCCTTGTGTGATAGGCACTGTAGAGCTATGGAAATTACCTGCAGTGGAGCCCCTTTTCCCGATGTGTAGGAACATACTTAGGATATCAGCCATTGAACTGTAGAACTTTTATGACAGTCGCTCCAATGTGCTTTGTGTGTCTCTTCTTGCCCCCTGCCTACATTGCAAGTGTTCAAGTTCCATACTTTTCCCATTTATTTTTATTGTTTCTGAGACTTCCCTTTAAACAGCTGGGCAACCACCCATGATGATCACCTCCCACGAACCTGGCATTATCAACGCTTTGCAAGTGATGAAAAGTTGATTTTTCTAATATATTTCAGCTATTTAATAATCAAATGAGGAGCAAAAAAGATTAGAATACTAAAAATAATCCATGTTTGGTAAAGAACTGTAGATTTTTTTTTAAAAAGTGCACAAACCTGCCACCCAAAGATTATTCAGAAAACATAGTCTAATTTAAAATTGCTATAGAAATACATCCACAGATTGCACCCCCAGTGGAGTATAACTCTGCCTAGTCTCATCATATTCACAGAATTATATTACAAATGTAACCCACATCCTTTTGAATCCCCCATAGATTTCCATGGTTGTGGATTGCAATCTGAATTATGCAGCTGGAACTCTAACACTAATGGTTTCCTCTTGGGGTACCTTTAATGTGACCTCACTGTTCCATGGAAGGGGATGAAGTTTGCATGGGAGGTTCCATACCTTCTTCATGATCCTTATTATTATTATCCAGCTAGGAGCCAATATTGCCTCTCGCAGAATATCAAAGGAACAGCAGGACTTTTCGTGCCTTTCCAGTAACCAGAAGAGCTCCCCACTGGTTTTGAGTTTTCAAAGAGATTAGCAGGGATGTTATGAGAATTGTCGATGTATTACCATGACCAAAAGCTGTGTAAAAGGAGCGTCCAGCCAGAATCCCAGACCCAAGCACACGTCTGAATTATAAGCACATTTATAATTTGCTTGTGTGTCAGCAAGATGCAAGGTAGGAAGACAGGAAAGTGATTGTGTGTTAGACACAATCTGGGTAGGATGGCATGGGGTGTTTTTCCTCCAATCCTCATGAAAAGGCTAGTAAACAAAGTTGGTTGGCTGCACCATCACTACCCAGATCCTGGCTAGCACACAACTACGGACCCATCCTCCTGCCTCAGTTTCTGCCAACACATGACAGGCTCTTGGGAGTGCAAACAGGTCTGGGGTCCTGGCTGGACACTCCTACCCAGCATTTAGTCATGAGAATTGGAATATGTTTAAATATTCTTATATGTTGTGAGAAGCTCACATATTTACTAGGATCGGGGAACCCGAGTTCAAATCCCCATTCAGCCATGAGACTTGCTGGGTGATTCTGGGCCAGTCACTTCTCTGTCAGCCTAACCTACTTCATAGGGTTGTTGTGAGGAGAAAATTAACTATGTACACTACTCTGGGCTCCTTGGAGGAAGAGCGGGATATAAATGTAAAAAAAAATAACTAGCCAACAAGACCAATGGATCTAATTCATCTCTCTAGATAATACACTAAGGTCTTACGTGGCAAGCCCCGCCTCCACTGCAGCCATGACCAATGAAAATGTGGGGGTGGGGATTTCACATACAACCTGCCAGACCCATGGAAGGAGCTTTCACATCCATCTCTGCCACCAGTGCCCCATCGTTGCCTATCCTCTCCACCACCATGGGGCAGTTTAAGGTGGGGGGAGAGGGGGCCGAGCGGGGGGGGAGAACGGCTGAGCAGCAAGCAGGAAGAAAGGCCGAGTGGCAAGGGGGGGTCGAGGAATGGCCGAGTGGTGAGGGAGGGAGGGTGAGTGAAGACTCGGGCGGTGGGGGGGGGGGAGGCCATCCAGGCATGCAATCTATATTCTAGGTTTTTGAGGGATCCAGCTTGTCAGCTTCTAAATAAACACATGTACAGACATTCACATGAACACATGTGCATACGACACAATGTAATATGTGTGAGAAGCCCCTATGATGTTTCTCTCTCTTACTGCCTTTGCTCCCACTCCAATCGAAGGCATAATTAATGCTCCCAGGACCTTCCATTGATTATGAAAGGCTGTGTTCTGCCAAATAAAAGCAAGTCAGAAACTAGGAAATCTATCCCTTGGGAAATTACTATTTCATCTCAAGACCAAAACAAAGAACATCAAACAGCAGGTAAATCATACATATATTTTTTGAATGAGAACACTACAACAGTCCTTACCAGGTGGACAAATCATGAGTAGGCCTGGCAGGTGTAGGTACCTGCTGATAAATCTTGTTAGAGTGTCAATTACAGCACCAGCCTCACAAAAACTGATTGGAAAACTCCCAGGGCCTGATGCGTATGTCTGATGAGAACATACATAAGAACAGCGCTGCTGGATCAGGCCCAAGGCCTATCTATTCCAGCATCCTCTTTCACACAGTGCCCCACCAGATGCCCCTGAGAAGCCCACAGGCAAGAGGTGAGGGCATGCCCTCTCTCCTGCTGTTGCTCCCCTGAAACTGGTATTTAGAGGCATCTTGCCTCTAAAGCTAGAGGTGAGCTATAGCCTCCAGACTAGTAGTGATTAATAGACTTATCCTCATTTCCTACTAGAAAATCAACTCTCAGAACACCTCAGACATTGAAAACAACAAAACCCAGTGCCCCATGGGCTTGTCGTTTTGGGGGTGGTTTGTAGCCTAAGTGCAATACACCATAACCCGCTTTGGGCCACCCTGGTGCCCCCCCGTGGAGTTATGGGGCTGCTGAAATTCCAAATTATTTCCTAAGGGGGGAAAGCTTAAAAATTGCAAAAACTTCAAAAAAATAAAATAAAAACCACCCCTTTCACCAATTTATTTGGAATCTGGGTGGTAGCAGGCACCCATTGCCGCCCCATCCCCCAGTTTGGAGGGATCTTTTTGGAGCTCCTCACAATCCGTAGTGGATTCCACTACCCTAAATAGTTTAGTGTTATCTGCAAATTTGGCCACTGCTGGTTGCCCCAACTAGATCATTTATGAGCAAATAAAAGAGCACTGGTCCCAGTACAAATCCCTGGGGGACCCCACTTCTAACTTCCCTTCATTGTCCAGTTGACATAGTGTACCTGGAGTTCCAAAAAGCTTTTGATAAAGTTCCCCATCAAAGGCTCTTGAGTAAACTTAGCACTCATGAGATAAGGGGACAGATTCATGTATGGATCGGTAACTGGTTGAAAGACAGGAAACAGAGAGAAGGAATAAATGGAGAGTTTTCACAATGGAGAGAAGTAGGAAGTGGGGTCCCCAGGGATCTGTACTGGGACCAGTGCTTTTTAACTTGTTTATAAGTGATCTAGAAATTGGGGTGACCAGCAAAGTGGCCAAATTTGCAGATGACACTAAACTATTAGGGTAGTGAAATCCACAATGGATTGTGAGGAGCTCCAAAAAGATCTCTCCAAACTGGAGGACTGGGCGGGCGACCAAATGGCAAATGCAGTTCAATGTAAGCAAGTGTAAAGTGATGCACATTGGAGCAAAAAACACCAACTTCGCATATATACTGATGGGATCTGAGTTGTTGGTGACTGACCAGGAGAGAGATCCTGGGGTCGTGGTGGACAGCTCATTGAAAGTGGGAACTGTGAAAAAGGCTAGTCCATGTTAGGAATTATTATTATTATTATTATTATTATTATTACATTTATATCCCGCTCTTGCTCCAAGGAGCCCAGAGCAGTGTACTACATACTTGAGTTTCTCCTCACAACAACCCTGTGAAGTAGGTTAGGCTGAGAGAGAAGTGACTGGCCCAGAGTAACCGAGCTAGTTTCATGGCTGAATGGGGATTTGAACTCGGGTCTCCCCAGTCCTAGTCCTGCACTCTAACCACTACACCACACTGGCTCCCCATTAGGAAGGGGATTGAAAACAAAAGTGCTAATATTATAATGCTCTTATACAAATCTATGGTGCAGCCACATCTGGAGTACTGTGTACAGCTTTGGACACCGTATCTTAAGAAGGATATTGTAGAACTGGAAAAGGTGCAGAAAAGGGCAACCAACATGATCAGGGGCCTGGAGCACCTTCCTTATGAGGCTAGGCTACAGCATCTAGGACTCTTTACCTTGGAAAAGAGGCAACTAAGGGGAAACAAAGGAACATAGGAAGCTGCCATATACTGAGTCAGACCCTTGTTCCATCTAGCTCAGTATTGTCTACCCAGACTGGAAGTGGCTTCTCCAAGGTTGCAGGCAGGAATATCTCTCATTCCTGTCTTGGAGATGCCAGGGAGGGAACTTGGAACCTAGATGCTCTTCCCAGAGCGGCTCCATCCCCTAAGATTAATATCACTGACAGTGATTGAGAGTTGCAGCAGGAAATCAGGGAGGCATCAAGGAGAGGCAGGGCTATAATCATGGGTGACTTCAATTACCCACAAATAGACTGAGTAAATTCACAGTCAGGTCATGACAAAGTGGTCAAATTTCTAGATATGCTAAATGACTGTGCCCTAGAACAGTTGGTCTTGGAACCGACCAGAGACAAGGCAAACTTGGACTTAATTCTGAGTGGCACCCAGGATCTGGTGCAGGATGTCAGTGTCATCAACCCTTTAGGGAACAGTGACCATAGTGCCATCAAATTCAGCATACATGTGGGGAGAGAATCACCAAGGAAGTCTAACACAGACATTTTGAATTTCAGAAGAGGAAACTTCTCTAAAATGAGGAGTATGGTGAAAAGGAAGCTGTAAGGGAAAATCAGGAGAGTCACTTCGCTCCAGAGTGCATGGAATTTACTCAAAACCACAGAACTAGAAGCCCAGTTAGATTGTATACCCAAAAAGAGGAAAGGTACCACTAAGTCCAGGAAGATGCCAGCATGGCTAACGGGTACTGTCAAGGAAGCCATAAAAAGGAAGAAGACTTCCTTCCGAAATTGGAAGGCCTGTCCAAACGAAGAGAACAGAAAGGAACACAAACTCTGGCAAAAGAAATGCAAGGCAACAATAAGGGAGGCGAAAAGAGAGTTTGAGGAACATTTAGCTAAAAGCATCAAGGGGAATAACAAAAACTTCTTTAAATACTTCAGAAGCAGGAAACCTGCCAGGACCATTAGACAATGAGGGAGTGAAAGGGATTATTAAGGAGGATATGGAGGCTGCAGAGAAGCTAAATGAGTTCTTTGCGTCCGTCTTCACGGCAGAGGATACTGAGCATATACCTGTTCCTGAACCAGGCTTTTCAGGGATGGCGGCTAAAGAACTGAGTCAGATAGAAGTGATGAGAGATGATGTTCTAAACTGTCTGGGAAAACTGAAAACTAACAAATCATCAGGGCCGGATGGCATGCATCCAAGAGTCCTCAAAGAACTCAAATGTGAAATTGTTCACCTCCTTGCTATATGATAATATATAACTTAACCCTGCAATCAGGTTCTGTACCAGAGGACTGGAGAGTAGCAAACGTAACACCGATTTTCAAGAAGGGATCCAGGGGTGATCTGGGAAATTACAGGCTGGTTAGCTTAACATCCGTTCCAGGCAAATTGATGGAAAGCATCCTCAAGGATAAAATTGTAAAGCACCTAGAAGAACAGGCCCTGCTGGGAGTGAACCAGCATGGGTTCTGCAAAGGTAAATCTTGCTTGACCAACCTTTTGGCGTTCTTTGAGAGTGTCAACAAGTGTGTGGATCAAGGTGATCCAGTTGATATAGTCTACCTGGACTTCCAAAAAGCTTTTGACAAAGTTCCTCATCAACGACTCCTGAGGAAACTTAGCGGTCATGGGATAAGGGGACAAGTACATGTGTGGATTGCTAACTGGTTCAAAGACAGGAAACAGAGGGTAGGTATAAACGGAGAGTTTTCGCAATGGAGGGAAGTAAGAAGTGGGGTCCCCCAGGGATCTGTACTGGGACCGGTGCTTTTTAATTTATTCATAAAGGATCCAGAAGCAGGGGTAAGCAACGAGGTGGCCAGATTTGCAGATGATACCAAACTCTTTCGGGTAGTGAAATCCATAACTGATTGTGAAGAGCTCCAAAAGGATCTCTCCAAACTGGGGGAGTAGGTGACAAAGTGGCAAATGCACTTCAGTGACAGACCAGGAGAGGGATCTTGGGGTTGTGGTGGACAGCTCGTTGAAAGTATCGACTCAATGTGCGGCAGCTGTTAAAAAGGCCAATTTTATGCTAGGGATCATTAGGAAGGGGATGGAAAATAAAACTGCTAATATTATAATGCCCTTATACAAAACTATGGTGCAACAACACTTGGAGTACTGCGTACAATTCTGGTCACCACATCTAAAAAAGGACATTGTAGAACTGGAAAAGGTGCAGAAGAGGGCAACCAAGATGATAGGGGCCTAGAGTACCTTTCCTATGAGGTAAGGCTACAACACCTGGGGCTCTTTAGTTTAGAAAAAAAGATGACTGCGGGGAGACATGATAGAGGTCTATAAAATCATGCATGCTGTGGAGAAATTGGATAGAGAGAAATTCTTCTACCTCTCCCATAACACTAGAATCAGGGGTCATCCCATGAAATTGATTGCCAGGAAATCTAGGACCAGCAAACGGAAGTACTTTTACACACAATGCATAATCAACTTGTGGAATTCTCTGCCACAAGATGTGGTGACAGCCAACAACCTGGATGGCTTTAAGAGGGGTTTGGATAATTTCATGGAGGAGAGGTCTATTGACGGCTACTAGTCGGAGGGCTGTAGGCCACCTCCAGCCTCGGGGGCTGGGTGCCTCTGGGTACCAGTTGCGGGGGAGTAACAGCAGAAGAGAGGGCATGCCCTCAACTCCTGCCTGTGGCTTCCAGCAGCATCTGGTGGGCCACTGTGCGAAATGGGATGCTGGACTAGATGGGCCTCCTTGGGCCTGATCCAGCAGGGCTGTTCTTATATTCTTATCTAACAGTGCTCACACATCTAGTCTCCCATTCACATGCAACCTGGGCAGACCCTGCTTAGCTAAAGGGACAATTCATGCTTGCTACCACAAGACCAGCTCTCCTCTCATGATCAAGGTGTATAAAATTATGCATGGAGTGGACAGAGAGAAATTTTTCTCCCTTTTTCACAACACAAGAAGCAGGGGTCACCCCATGAAATTGAAAACAAAAATATTTATTGAAAATAAAAATGCTATGATATATAAAGACATTGATCATGAGAGGAGAGCTGGTCTTGGTATTTATTTTGTCAATATTAACAGGGGTGGAGCTGTAAGTGAGTGGGTGGGTTCAAGGAAACTGAGCTGCCTAGATCCTGAGTGGTTTACCCCTCACCCATCCGTGTTTTCTTCGAGGAAGAGAACAAAGAAAACACTCCGTCCTCTTCATTGTCAGCTGGGAAATCAATGCAGGCGGGTTGTGTGGGCCCTTCCAGGTGCTGGCCACATCCCC